>NC_143517.1:68158823-68458823 GCF_031878675.1 Megascapheus bottae | reverse complement strand
CTTTTGGGGTAGGGAGAGTATTGGGATGAGGAGAGGAGAGCACTGAGCCCCGCCTGAGTCAGTCCTGCATGAGCAACTGCTCCTTGTCCCCCAGGGAACCCGCTGGGCTCCTAAGCTCCTCCCCTGGGCTCTCTTCTGGGCAGTGGCTGCTGTCTTCTGCCTCCCTCTTTTTCTGGCCATACCAGTGGGTCCCTTTGGCTTGGACAGCACCTCCTTCCCTCTTCTGTCACACGGAGTACTTGGCTGGGATGGGGGGAGGATCTCCCAGCCCCCAGACAGAAGGGTGGCCTGGGTGGTAGGGCTTCGGCCCTGCTTCCTACCTGCCTGTCAGCTTTGCTGACTCGGTGCGCCTGGCCCTAGGCGGACTGGGGTGTGTCTGTATCCTGCTGTGTGGCTTGGCCTTCCTTCTTCGGGTGGGGTCCTGTTGACCCCTGTGCCCTCACCTTGCTGCTGTGTGGGGAACCCTTCCCGCAGCAGAGCCGGGTGGGTGGGCCAGGAGGGAAAGGGCTGCCCTCCTCCTGCCCTCCTGACAAGCCAGTGGCTTTCTCTCCTTGTGTCCCGCTGCAGATGGCAGCTCAGCGGCAGCGGGCGCTGGCCATCATGTGCCGGGTCTACGTAGGCTCCATCTACTACGAGCTAGGGGAGGACACCATTCGCCAGGCCTTTGCCCCTTTCGGCCCCATCAAGAGCATCGACATGTCCTGGGACTCGGTCACCATGAAGCACAAGGTGAGCTGGGCCTCTGCATCTGTTGGCTGCCCCAGGCCAGGCGAGCACCCTCCCCCCCCCCCCCCCCCCCCCGTGGGCCGTCTTGGCACGACTCTCCTTCCCTTTGCCTAGGGTTTTGCCTTCGTGGAGTATGAAGTCCCGGAAGCTGCGCAGCTGGCTTTGGAGCAGATGAACTCCGTGATGTTGGGTGGCAGAAACATCAAGGTGAGGGCGAGGAGGACCTGTTTGGGGCTGGGTTGAGGGCATGGAGCACTCTGTCCACAGAAGCCTGCCCTGACTGCCTGAGCTGAGTCGGTTTGTTCTTATCCCCTGTGTCTTCCCCAGGTGGGCAGGCCAAGCAACATAGGGCAGGCCCAGCCCATCATAGACCAGCTGGCTGAGGAGGCCCGGGCCTTCAACCGCATCTACGTGGCCTCCGTGCACCAAGACCTCTCAGATGATGACATCAAGAGTGTGTTTGAGGCTTTTGGGAAGATCAAATCTTGCACACTGGCCCGGGACCCCACGACTGGCAAGCATAAGGGCTATGGCTTCATTGGTGAGTTGGGGGTGCCCCAGGAGAGGAGGGCATGATGGCCTGGTGCTAGGGCTGGCCCGCCTCACTGCTGCTCCCGCCCCGCAGAGTATGAGAAGGCCCAGTCGTCCCAGGATGCTGTGTCCTCCATGAACCTCTTTGATCTGGGTGGCCAGTACTTGCGGGTGGGCAAGGCCGTCACCCCCCCTATGCCCCTGCTAACACCTGCCACACCCGGAGGCCTCCCGCCCGCTGCTGCTGTGGCCGCCGCTGCAGCCACAGCCAAGATTACAGCTCAGGTGAGGGTTGGTGGCATTGCGGGGATTGGACGGTGGGTGGACAGAACTGCTGACCCTTTGGGGACCGGCTCTTCAGCTGGCCTTGGGAGGGAGCCAGTCTGGGGACTGAGAGTGGCGTCTCCGGGTTGCAGGAAGCGGTGGCTGGAGCGGCGGTGCTGGGCACCCTGGCCACTCCTGGACTAGTGTCTCCGGCACTGACTCTGGCCCAGCCTCTGGGGGCTTTGCCCCAGGCGGTCATGGCTGCACAGGCGCCTGGCGTCATCACCGGTGAGTTCGCAGCCTGGCTGCTGTGCCTCTGTTTCTGCCCCCTACCCCCCACCTTGCCTCTAGGCTCCGCCTTCAGCTCTTCTCCACTTCTGGGCCCACACGCGTGCAGGTGTGACCCTTTGTGCCTAGGGCAGGCCAACCCTGTTGCTTTCCAAGAAGAGCCTGTTGGTGTGAGGGGGGCGTGTGTGTGTCAAAGAGTGACTGGGACCCGGTTGTGCTGCAGGTGTGACCCCAGCCCGTCCTCCCATTCCGGTTACCATCCCCTCTGTGGGAGTGGTGAACCCCATCCTGGCAAGTCCCCCAACACTGGGTCTCCTGGAGCCCAAGAAGGAGAAGGAAGAGGAGGAGTTGTTTCCCGAGTCGGAACGGCCAGAGATGCTGAGTGAGCAGGAGCACATGAGCATCTCGGGCAGCAGTGCCCGCCACATGGTCATGCAGAAGCTACTGCGGAAGCAGGAAGTAGGTGGCCAGGTCTGCTCCCGGTGCCCAGCGGAAGGTGGGGGGTCTGGGCGGCCACAGTGGTCAACTGGTCTCTACCCCTCCCCCAGTCCACAGTCATGGTTCTTCGTAACATGGTGGACCCCAAGGACATTGACGACGACCTGGAAGGGGAGGTGACGGAGGAATGTGGCAAGTTCGGTGCTGTGAGCCGGGTGATCATCTACCAGGAGAAGCAGGGCGAGGAGGAGGACGCCGAGATCATCGTCAAGATCTTTGTGGAGTTTTCCATGGCTTCAGAGACTCACAAGGCCATCCAGGCCCTCAACGGGCGCTGGTTTGCTGGCCGAAAGGTGGTGGCCGAAGTGTATGACCAGGAGCGTTTTGACAACAGCGACCTCTCCGCGTGACCGAGGCCCACTTTCCTGGACTTGCACTTGCCCCTCTTTCCCCCGGGTTTTGTAGTGATATAAACAGTGGCTCTCCTGGGCCCGCCCCGCCTGTAATGTGCATAAAGGTGCACATGCTGCTGGCCCTCAACACCACCGTTGGTCCCCCACCCAAAGAACGTGTGTGTGTCATTCCTTCCTTCCGTCCATCTGCCCCCCTGGGATAGTGAGGCACTGGGGTGGGGGTGGGAGGGGCTCCCTGCCCAAAGCCCTGGCCGCCTGGGAGAACTGTGTCCTTCTGGGAGGTTGGGGAGACCTGGGGGAGTGGTGTCCTGCTGGGGGGGTCTGGGGAAATGGCGTCCTGCTGGGGGGGCCTGGGAGAGCAGCGTCCTGGTGGGGTGGGGGGTCTGGGGGAGCAGCGTCCTGCTGGGGGGGGCCTGGGGGAGTAGCGTCCTGGTGGGGTGGGGGGGTCTGGGGGAACAGTGTCCTGGTTGGGGAGGGGACCTGGGGGAGCGGCATCCTGCTAGGGGGCGGGGCTGGGGGAGCAGCGTCCTGGTTGGGGAGGGGGCCTGGGGGAGCGGCGTCCTGCTGGGGTGGGGCTCCTGGGGGAGTGGCGTCCTGCTGGAGGGGGGCTCCTGGGGGAGCGGCGTCCTGGTGGGGAGGGTGCCTGGGGGAACGGTGCCCTGGTGGGGTGGGGGGTCTGGGGGAGTAGCATCCTGCTGGGGGGGCCTGGAGGAGCAGTGTCCTGGTTGGAGAGGGGGTCTGGGGGAGCAGCGTCCTGCTGGGGGGGGCCTGGGGGAGCGGCGTCCTGGTTGGGGAGGGGTCCTGGGGGAGTAGCATCCTGCTGGGGGGGCCTGGGGGAGCAGTGTCCTGGTTGGAGAGGGGGCCTGGGGGAGCGGCGTCCTGGTGGGGTGGGGGGTCTGGGGGAGCAGCGTCCTGCTGGGGGGGGGCTCCTGGGGGAGCGGCGTCCTGGTGGGGTGGGGGGGCCTGGGAGAGCGGCGAACTGGTGGGGTGGGGGGTCTGGGGGAGCGGCGTCCTGCTGGGGGGGGTTCCTGGGGGAGCGGCGTCCTGGTGGGGTGGGGGGTTCTGGGGGAGCGGTGTCCTGGTGGGGTGGGGGGTCTGGGGAGCAGCGTCCTGCTGGGGGGGCTCCTGGGGGAGCGGCGTCCTGCTGGGGGGGCCCCGCTCTCTGCTGTGACGTCATGGAGTTCTGGACGCGCTAAGTAGGGGACAAGGTCGGCGCGCTGTCCCCGTTGTCTGGCCAGGCCACCGGTCCACTCCGGGTGGCTCCCACGGCGCCGGGGCGGGGCTTCCCGGCAGGCCGTGCGCGCCAGCGCTACGGATCCTCGGAGGGTCCATGCCGCGGGGCTTTCTGGGTGTCGCAGTCCCGGGTGGCGAGGGCGGGCCTCGGCTTCCCGGCGGGCTGCGCGGTCGGGCGGTAGTCGCGGGCAGCGGCGGCGGCGGCGGCGGCGGCGGTTCCAGCGGCGGGGCTGCGGAAGGAGGGACGAGCGGTGAGCTGAGCAGGCGGGATGCGGAGCCGCCGCCGCGCCCGGGCCGCCTGAGCGTCGGAGCGCCGCTGGGCCGGGGCCCTGCCGAGCCCCGCCATCGGAGCGCGCCGTACGGGGCCGGGCCCAGCGCCGCCCGCCGCCGCGGCCCGTCCCGGTCCCGGCGCCCCCTCCCCCCCCGCGCCCGCCCCGGCTGCGCTCGGCCCGCATGAGCGCCGGGCCCCGCCCCCCGGCCGAGCCCGCGCGCGCCGCCCGCCCGCCCGCACCATGCTCAAGTGCATCCCGCTCTGGCGCTGCAACCGGCACGTGGAGTCGGTGGACAAGCGGCACTGCTCCCTGCAGGCGGTGCCCGAGGAGATCTACCGCTACAGCCGCAGCCTGGAGGAGCTGCTGCTCGACGCCAACCAGCTGCGCGAGCTGCCCAAGGTGAGCGCCCGCCGCACCTGCCGCCGCCGCGCGCCTCGGCCCGCCCGCCCGCCGCTCCGGGGACTCGGCTCCGAAGCCCCGGCGGCCGCCCGCCAGCCCGACCCGACCCTCCGCGGGCGGACGCTGCCCGGGCGGGGCGCCACAGCCTCCAGCCGGCTCGGCTGGTTCCTACTGGCCAGAACCCCGCCCTGCAGAGCCCCACCCTCCCGCAGCCGCCTGCGCTGGCACCAGGTGGCAGCGGCCATCGGGTGCCCGCCCGGGGACTGGGTGGACGCTGAGCCTGAAAGCGAGCCGCATGCAGAAACCCGTGGGGGCGCGGCAGGTGGACGGGCGGAGAACGGAGGGCAGAGCGGGAGGTGGTGGGTAGTCAGAGCGGGACGGCTCCGGGGTTGAAGCCTTCCGCCAGGGTCCGGCAGGGCGCCCAGGGCGCCTCGCTCTTCGCCTCTGCTCGCTTGTGTTCCTTCCGGTCAGTGTGTTTTTCTGTTGAGAGGAGAGCAAAGGAAGCAGGTTATGAAAGATTTCCTTTTTGGCGTGGGGGGCCGAATGGCCTGAGGTTTGGGGGCTGGGTGACAAAGGACGTGGCTCTACTCCTGGCCTTGCTGTGACCACTTTTCCCCTGGTGCTGGTGATTCCCAGGACCCACGTGGGTTCCGTAACGCTGTGGGTGGCCCTGTGTGTGTCCTGGGTCCCTATATCATATATCACGTCATCACTGTTTTCTTCCTGGCTCTTGGCAAGTTCTTAACGCCCATTGTTTGGGTGCAGCCCCCTGGAGGGTAGACACGGTGTAGGTGGTGGTGAATTCCTGAGGGTGACACGCTGGTCAGGGGACTAGACTTCATCCAGTCAGGAGCCCGCAGCTTCTCTGCCGGGCTGGCTGCAGGGGAGGGACTGAAGGGACCTTGTGGAAGCTGAGACCTCAAGTGGGAGTCAAATATGACAAGACCGGGGCTCATGACTAGGTCTTAGGGCCCTGTATGATGTGGCAGGCAGGAGGTCTGGAGACTTACACACCATGACCCTGCGTGTCCACTTCTTCTCCTGTACCCCCTGATCACACCTTATGCCCTCAGCCTTTCTTCCGGCTACTGAACCTGCGCAAGTTGGGCCTCAGTGACAATGAGATCCAGCGGCTACCACCTGAAGTCGCCAACTTCATGCAGCTGGTGGAGCTGGATGTGTCCCGAAATGGTAGGTGGGGGGGGGGACAGGGACACTGGAGTATCCAAGGAGTTTCACAGGCTTCAAGTGTGTCTCTGTGGTGTTCCTGCTCCACAGATATTCCTGAGATACCGGAAAGCATCAAATTCTGTAAGGCTCTAGAGATCGCCGACTTCAGCGGAAACCCCTTGTCAAGGTGGGTGGTGACCCTTGGTGGCCATTGGCAGTGGGCAGTGGGATGCCCTGCAGCTTCTCAGCAGGTGTCTGAGGTGCCAGCTTCCTCCTCCAGGCTTCCCGATGGCTTCACCCAGCTGCGCAGCCTGGCCCACCTAGCTCTGAATGACGTGTCCCTGCAGGCCCTGCCTGGGGACGTAGGCAAGTGAGTGCCCGCCTGCTGGAAGGGTCTGGGAAGTACTGGGCTCAGGCCACTTTCTTCAGCCTTTGCCCCTGGTCTTTTTTCAGCTTGGCCAACTTGGTGACCCTGGAGCTCCGTGAGAACTTGCTCAAGTCTCTGCCTGCGTGAGTGTTTGCACCGACACCCAGCTCAGGGTGGGGCTGTGCTGGGGCCTGGGCCACATCGAGGTTGTTTCCTCCACAGGTCCCTGTCCTTCCTGGTGAAGCTGGAGCAGCTGGATCTGGGAGGCAATGACCTGGAGGTGCTGGTAGGTGAGGGCTGAGGGGTAGGGAAGAGGCAGGGCCGCTGCTCCAGAGGACACGGCATCACCCTGGCTCCTCCCGTCCCCCTCCTTGTCTGCAGCCTGATACACTGGGGGCTCTGCCCAACCTGCGGGAGCTCTGGCTAGACCGAAATCAGCTGTCTTCGCTGCCTCCGGTGAGTGGGACAGGACCCCTCCCACCTGCCTTTAGCTGCTGCCCTCTGACCCTCTGTCTGTCCTCAGGAGCTCGGAAACTTGCGGCGTCTGGTGTGCCTGGATGTTTCAGAGAACCGGCTGGAGGAGCTTCCTGTGGAGCTGGGTGGACTGGCCTTACTCACAGACCTGCTGCTTTCCCAGAACTTGCTTCAGCGGCTGCCAGATGGCATCGGTCAGTGCGCCTAGACCGGGCCGGGGCTGCATGTCCCGGCTGGGTGAGGCCCCAGCTTCCTCTAGGCTGCGGGCGTTCTGCAGAGGGGAAGTCAGATACTGAGCCTGTCAGAGCTCAGAGGGTCCGACGTGCATGGGGCCAGGATGGCAGAGGTCTGTGGCAGATCAGAGGCTCATGGTGTCCACGGAGGGCTGAGCCTCTCTGAAGACCCATCTCTCCTGCGGGGGGGGGGGGGGGTCACACAGTGCAGCCATGGTCCTGGCCCTGCTCAGCGTGTTCATCCTGTCTCCTTGACATCAGGTCAGCTAAAGCAGCTGTCTATCCTGAAGGTGGACCAGAACCGGCTGTGTGAGGTGACGGAGGCAATTGGGGACTGTGAGAACCTCTCTGAGCTGATCCTCACAGAGAACTTGCTGACGGTAGGTGGCGCTGAAGCGGCGGCCCTCAGAGTCTGTGCAGGCTGCTTGGGGGAGGATGGGCACAAGTCAGGATGGGGCCAGGGCAGGGCCAGGACGGTTGTAGGGTGGCGTCAGGAAGGCAGAGAACAGGCCCACATGTGGAAAGCTGTGCAGGCTAGGGAGAGCAGAGGTTGTGGGGTTGGGGTTGCGGTTAAAGTGGGCATGGGGATGCCAGGGAGACAGGTTCTACTTGTGGGGAGTATCTGTGGGACCTACTAGAGTCACAGCAGCAGGGGAAGAGGGAGCCCTGGGGACAGATGGGTGGTCAGGGGCAGAGCTGGCAGGGACGCCAGACGGCTCACAGGCACCCAGCTGTGGAGGTCGCAGCCGGGAGTGTCTACGGGATAGTGTGGAAATGCTGTGTTCCTGAGGCCTTGGCCCAGGATGGCCTATGTGGCCTTGGAGCAGCGGAGGGCAGAGGTGTGCTGCTTGTCTTTGCAGAGGGGGTCCCCAATCCTCGTCTCTAAGGGCCAGGGAAGCCCCGTGAGCGCGGTCTCCCTCTTCTGCCCCGGTGGCCCTCTTTCTCTCCCTGCTCTCAGGGGTGTCACAATTTCTGCCCTTTTCTCCTTCTGGGCAGGCGCTGCCCCACTCTCTGGGCAAGTTGACCAAGCTTACCAACCTTAACGTGGATCGGAATCACCTTGAGGCCCTGCCTCCTGAGATTGGGGGTTGTGTGGCACTCAGTGTCCTCTCCTTAAGGGACAACCGCCTGGCTGTGCTGCCCCCCGAGCTTGCCCACACAGCTGAGCTCCACGTGCTGGACGTGGCTGGAAACCGGTGAGTGCATAGCGGGAATCTGGAATCTAGACCTGTAGCCGTGTGTGCTGACCCTTGCCGCCTGGCAGCGCGCATGCGTGGCCGGTGTGCACTGACCCTGCCCACCCGGCCCCCAGGCTGCGGAGTCTGCCATTTGCGCTCACCCACCTCAACCTCAAGGCCCTGTGGCTGGCTGAGAACCAGGCACAGCCCATGCTCCGATTCCAGACGGAGGATGACGTGCAGACGGGAGAGAAAGTGCTCACCTGCTACCTCCTGCCCCAGCAGCCGCTGCCCGGTCTCGGTAGGTTGCCATGACGGCAGGGGCGTGGGTGTGTGGGGGCAGGTCTCTGGCGGGCTGAGGCCAGGCCCAGTCCCCTGACCTTCCCCCCCCCCCCCGCCCCCGCCCCGTGTCACACAGAAGAATCCGGGCAGCAGGGCAGCCCCTCGGAGAGCTGCAGCGAAGCCCCGCTGACTCGGGTCAGCGTCATCCAGTTCCTGGAGGCCCCCGAGGGTGACGACGATGGAGAGGAGGCTGCGGTGAAGCGGGTATGGAGGGGTGGGGCCCTGGGCGGTGTACCTCTGCCCCACCCCTCCCTCACCCCTCCCCTTCCTGTCCCTCATCCCTGTGCCCCTGCAGGGTCTACAGCGCCGGGCCACGCCTCACCCCTGTGAGCTCAAGGTGATGAAGAGAAGCATTGAGGAGCGCCGGAGTGAGGCCTACGCCTGCACGCCTGACCCAGAGCCACCCTCGCCCTCGGAGGAGGTGCGCCTGAGGGACGGAGAGGCCCTGAGGGCGTGGCTCACGTGGCCTGCCCAGCGCTGCCGGGCACTGAGTCTGAGCCTAGCAGAGCAGGGAGGGCCTCTTAGGAGAGTCTTGCTGGCAGGAAGGCTCTGGAGGGCAGTGAGGCCCCATCCCCGCAGGAGAGAGGAGGGAGGGCACAGGCTCATTTGGGCCTCAGGACTGGGGACACTGTTGGAGTCCAGGTGTGGTGGACTGTAGGGATGGGCTGTCCTCAGCCTCCTGCCTCCCAGCTCTGGACTCAGGCGCCCGCTGTCCCGTGCTGAGGGCCAAGCCCTCCCGGCCTAGTGCCCGTGGCTCGGGAAGCAGCCTGCTTCCTAGGTTGGGATGGGGTCGGGCAGCTGGCAGGGCCTCCCCATGTGCGGCTGGGGGGCAGCTGGACGCCCAGCAAAGGCTTAGCCTGCCACGCCCAGGGGGCCTGTGCACCACCAGCTTCCATGTGGCCTGACCCCCTGCCCGCCCCAGGAGAAGAGGCTGAGTGCCGAGTCTGCCTTGAGCGGAGGCTCTGGCCCCACCGCCAGCACCGCCTCGGAGGGAGAGCGAGAGGCCGAGGGCCTGCTGGAGGACGCGCAGGAGCCGGGCCAGCAGGAGGAGGAGTACGAGGAGGTGAGCACGGCAGGGTGACGGCCAGTGGCCGGGAGCAGGGCCCGCTGGGTGGAGGCTGCCCAGCCTGTGCCCATGATGCTTAGATGACCAGGAGGGGTCACAGGAGGGCAATCACCCCGTCACCTGCCCTGGCCCCTGAGGACCCTCTGGGTGCTTCCCCAGAGGCCCTGCAAGCCTCAGCATGCCCATGGCTCTGGCACGGTGGCCTCAGGCAGGACCTCTGCCCCGTCCCTGAGCCTGCCTGGCCCTCACCACCGCGTCGTTACACCCACACAGCCCTCAGTACACTTCGCAGAGGACACCCTGCTGTCTAGGGAGGACGGGGAAAGCGAGGAGGGCCACTCCGAGTCCCCCCGGCCCCCGCCGGGCGGGCGGCAGCGTCTCATCCGGAAGGACACACCTCACTACAAGAAGCACTTCAAGATCTCCAGGCTTCCGCAGCCCGAGGCCGTGGTGGCCCTGCTGCAGGGGACGCGGCCCGTCACAGAGGGCCCCACAGGGCCTGGGAGCTGGCACAATGGGCCCCGGGCACCTTGGGCTCCTCAGGCCCAGGAGGAAGAGGAGGAGGAGGAGGGCGAGCCCACCACAGAGGAGGAGGAGGAAGAGGAGGAGGAGGAGGAGGACAAGGAAGGAGCTGCAGCTCCTGTCCCCTCTGTCAAGGTGAGTCTCACCTCCCCCGCCTGACCAGCCTCTCCTGTCCTCGTGCCACGGCAGAAAGTACTTCTCAGGCCTGTTGCTGCCTTGACCGCAGGCTGCCTAAAGGAAGAGCAGGGGCGTGTGTGCTCTAGAATCCATCCCTGCATGCCCCTTGCTTCCTCCCAGGCTCCTGACCCTGACGTTGGTTGAAACTCATGGTAGCTTCTTGGGCCAGCAGCCACGTGATGGGGCTGATAGGCCGGGAGGGCCCCTAAACCACCAAAGCCAGGTGCTTACAGGGTCCCAGCCTCTGCAGGAGCTTGCTGGCTCTCTCGGGGTCTTCTCATGCCATGACCAGTCCAGCTGCTCACCTGTGGCTTGACCTGAGCCGGGGCTGTGCAGGCCCTCCCAGACTGCAGGCACATCTGGGGGCCACTGCTGTGTCCCTTCCTGGGCCTCACGTTTGCAATTGCTGGCTCACAGAGGACTGTGCCTGCGCCCTGAGGACGTCCCTGAGAACACCCTCGCAAACGCCCAGGTGCCCTGAGCAGAAATCCCGCACTCCCACACACGCCACCCCTGCCCTAAAGACAGCCAGGCCTGGGCCTGCTCCATTCTGGAGTCCCCATCCCAGCTGGCCGGCCTGGGCCTGCCCATGTGGCAATCTGTGGTCACTCACACGTGCAGACTGGGCGGAAACCCGGGCATGGGCAGCAGCAAGCCCAGGGGGGGAGGCCTGGCTCAGGCTGCCAGAGCTCGGGGTGGGGGTGGGGTCAGCTCTCTGTCCTGTCTGCTCCTGGTCCGGGCTGGTGCAGTGGTGACGCTCCTCCGTGGTGGCTAACCTGCACGCTTCGCTGCTCCTGTCCTAACAGGGGGTGTCGTTTGACCAGGCCAATAACCTGCTGATAGAGCCCGCCCGCATTGAGGAGGAAGAGGTCTGTACGCTCAGGGCCGCACGCAGGGCCGGGCTGTCACTGCTGCTGCTTGGGCTGTGGGCTTTCACTGTTTCTCTGCCCCCCCCATGCACCCCCCTCCCCCCCACCACACACAGCATGGATTGAATGGATTGAGCGCAGATCTTTCCAGATAGCCCCAGGGCTGGGGTCCTGGAGCCGTCTCCCCGGGCCTGAGGCCGCAGTGCCAGGCAGCCTCGGGGGCCGGGGGGGGGGGGGGGGCTGCTGCGCTGTCGGCCATGTTGCACACGAGTCTTGAGGCGGCCCTGGTGGCGGAATGGGCCACCCCACAGGAGGGGCTCATTGGCCAAGCTGAGAGGCTTTGGCATCAGCAGGTCCGGCCTCTGCGGTTGGCATGGCTGCAGCCAGCCCCTCCTTCGGGCACACAGGCGGCCCTGACCCTCCCAGACACGGTTCTGCTCTGTTCCAGCTGACGCTCACCATTGTGCGGCAGACGGGGGGCCTGGGCATCAGCATCGCGGGGGGCAAGGGCTCCACGCCCTACAAGGGGGATGACGAGGTGAGCAGCTTCCCGGCCAGCCGCCCCACCCTCCTGACACTCGGGTACCCACATCCCCAGACCAGCTCACAGGCCCGGGCAGAGTGTGAACACGGGGCGTTTTTAGTCAGCAGTTGGCGGGTGGCCTGGCTGCTTTTGCATGTGAATTCTCTGTCTTTTGTCTGTCTCTCTCTGTACAGTGTGTGTGTGTGTGTGTGTGTGTGTGTACACGTGCGTGCGTGCGCCTAGCCTCTGACTTCTCCTCCCATGTCTGCTGGGATCAGGTTCTTCCAAAGTGACCTGCACTTTGAGTTCCCTGGACTTGGGCCACCCGAGCTCATCCCCCCCTCCCCCCCCGGCCACTCTTCACACCCTGGAGGTCAGGCCGTGGTCTGCAGAGGGCAGCTCCTCTGCCCAGTGCCCTAAGGCCTTGGATGGCCATCTCAGGCTACTTCCCTAGAGGACAGGACAGAGGCCTAGCCCTGTGGCCGCCCTCTGCTTGTCTTCCAGGGTGTTTTCATCTCCCGGGTATCTGAAGAGGGCCCTGCAGCCCGCGCTGGAGTCCGTGTAGGGGACAAACTCCTTGAGGTGAGCACTGGCGCTTGGCAGGCAGGGGCTGCCGAGATCTCCGAGCTCCACACAGTTGCAGCTGTTGGAGTCTTGGGTGCCACCCGCCGGAAGGGAACCCATAGAGATCCTCCTGTGGCACAAAGCACCATGCTGGCACCTGCTGCAGGGGTTCTCCCTGTCAGGGAGCCCCTGAGGTCCCATCTGGGCAGTGGCCTGGGGCAGGGCTCCTTCCCTGGGGGGGCTTCTGGTGTCCCGCCCTCTGCCTGCAAGCACCTGTCCGAGGGGATTCTCCCTCCAGTGCCCGGGGTGTCCGGGGGTGGGGACCCTGCTGTGGGCCTCCGTCTCCTCCTGCAGGGGAGCCCTCAGCCGACGCACCTGCGCGTTGCCCCGTGTGCAGGTGAACGGCGTGGCCCTGCAGGATGCAGAGCACCACGAGGCCGTGGAGGCGCTTCGTGGCGCTGGAGCCGCGGTGCAGATGCGAGTGTGGCGAGAGAGAATGGTGGAGCCGGAGAATGCGGTGACCATCACGCCCCTGCGGCCCGAGGACGATTACAGCCCTCGGGAGCGGCGGGCAGGGGGCCCACGCCCAGCCCTGCTGCAGCCGGAGGTCCCTGCGCCCCTCCGCCAGCGCCATGCCGCCTGCCTTGTGCGCAGTGAAAAGGGCCTGGGCTTCAGCATCGCCGGCGGCAAAGGCTCCACGCCCTACCGGGCAGGCGACGGGGTGAGCGGCACCTGGGGTGCAGTGCGGTGTCCTGGCGGGCCGGGCCGGCCTGGGGGGGGCCGCCCGCCAGCCTCAGCCCCGCCCCTCCCGCAGGGCATCTTCATCTCCCGCATTGCCGAGGGGGGCGCTGCCCACAGGGCCGGCACACTGCAAGTCGGGGACCGGGTCCTCTCGGTAGGTGGGGGGCGGGCCTGCCCTGTGCCTTCTGTCTGCCCTGCCCCGCTCCCTGACCCAGCCGCACCCCTGCAGATCAACGGCGTGGACATGACGGAGGCCAGGCACGACCATGCCGTCTCCCTGCTGACCGCCGCTTCCCCCACCATTGCTCTGCTGCTCGAAAGGGAGACTGAGGGCCCTCTCCCGCCAAGTCCCCCACCCCATGCCTCCCCGACTCCCCCCCCCACCGCTCCGGCCGCTGTGGGCATCGTCACCCCTGGAGAGCCCCGGCTGGCCCCCGGCCTCCTGGCTGCTGCCTTGGAAGGACCCTACCCCGTGGAGGTGAGCCGCCCGCCCCGTCCACACGGTCACTCCAGGAAGAGGGCAGCCTTGCTGTGTGTGCCGGAGGAGCCGGGCCAGGCCTCCCTGCCAATGCTCTGCCTGTCCCCAGCAGCGGGGTGGGGGGGCCTAGGCTGCAGGTGGCAGAGCTGTGAGGCTCTGGGCCGGGCAGTCACATCTCCCCGCACCCCCCTGAGGCCCGCCTGTGTCCTCAGGAGGTCCGGCTGCCCAGAGCCGGGGGCCCGCTAGGGCTTAGCATCGTTGGGGGCTCTGACCACTCCAGCCACCCATTTGGTGTCCAGCAGCCTGGCGTGTTCATCTCCAAGGTAAGGGCCGGTGGAGCAGTGGCATAGGGTGCCCAGGCAGGGCGTGCATGCCATCCCTCCGCGGTGCCCGGGCAGGGCGTGCATGCCATCCCTCCGCGGTGCCACCCACAGGTGCTCCCTCGGGGCCTCGCCGAGCGCTGTGGCCTCCGTGTTGGGGACCGCATCCTCGCGGTGAATGGGCAGGACGTGCGCGAAGCCACACACCAGGAGGCTGTCGGTGCCCTGCTGCGGCCCTGCCTGGAGCTGTGCCTGCTGGTCCAGAGGGACCCCCCGCCCCCAGGCATGCGAGAGCTCTGCATCCAGAAGGCTCCAGGGGAAAAGCTGGGCATCAGCATCCGTGGGGGTGCCAGGGGCCGTGCGGGCAACCCCTGCGACCCCACGGACGAGGGCATCTTCATCTCCAAGGTGAGGCCTCGCTCGGGCTGGGCGTTCCCTCCCCCCCCCGCCGCCCCGCTGCTGTCTCACCCAGCCTCCATCCTGCAGGTGAGCCCCACGGGGGCAGCTGGCCGCGACGGGCGGCTCCGAGTGGGGCTGCGCCTGCTGGAGGTGAACCAGCAGAGCCTGCTGGGCCTGACCCATACAGAGGCCGTGCAGCTGCTGCGAGGTGTGGGTGACGCGCTCTCTGTGCTCGTGTGTGACGGCTTCGATGCCAGCGCCGCTGCAGGCCTGGAGGTGAGCACAGAGCCCTGGGCCACTGCAGAGAGGCCATCTTCCTCCCCATCCTGGCACAGGGTGCAGGCTGCGTCCATGCCACCGCGTCCACGCCACGCGCTGCCATCCTGGGGGTGTGCAGTTCTGGTCACTGGCACAGTGGAAGGATGCCCCAGGTGACTGCAAGGCACTGGGTCCCATCCAGCTACACCTTCTCCTTCACAGAGGAAGTCTCCTCAGGAAGGGGCAAGCTCCCAGCAGGTGGGGCTGGGGAGAAGCAGGCTCATAGCCGCCACAGGCGCCTGGCAGCATCCCCAGGCTGGGCATCTGGTCCCTGCAGGGAGATGCGCTGTCTCCGTGGTGCCTGGCTGACCCTCAAGTCTGCAGTTGGTGGGATCCTGGCAGACAGGTTCATGCTGAGGTCGGAAACCTCCTCTCTTCCGGGATCGAGGGTCTTCTTGTGTGCCCGCTGTCCTCTGCAGACACTGGCTGGAGGCCTCCCATAGGGTAGGGCCTGCAGCGCCATCTGTCTTCTCCATCCATCACTGAGGGCTTTCGCTTATTTATTTATATTACCAGGCCTGGGCTTGAACTCAGGGCTTGAGCACTGTCCTTGGACTTTCTCAGGGCTAGAGCTCTAACACTGGAGCCTCAGCACCACTTCCAGCGTTTTCTGTGTATGTGGTACTGAGGAATCGAACCTAGGGCTTTGTGCGTGCTAGGCAAACATCTCTTGGGTCGTGAAAATGTACCCTCTGTATGAGCTAAGTCTTCCTGCAGTTTCCTTTAGGACTGCTGGACTCTGCTTTCTGTGTTTATCTTGTGGTGGCTGCAGAAGCCTTGTCCATTCTTTTTTCTTCAGTGCTGTGACGGCTGCTATGGGAGTGGACACCAGTGTGTCCTCAAGGTCACACCTGCTGAACTGGGGAACGAGACAGGCTTGGGTCCGGGCTTGGTCCCAGGGAGCTGCAGGTGCTGCTGCTGGGCTGGGCTGGGCTGGGCTGGGCTGGGCTGGGCTGGACAGCGTTGTGGCCACGCACTGCACCAGCCAGCGTGCCTGCCCTCGTGTGTTGTTTTGTCTTATATTTTCTCTTTTAGGCCACTGTGTCAGGTTCTAAAATAGAAGTTGAGTGGGGTCTGGCACCATCTTTTTGGGGTACTTTCTTACCACTAGCTTGGTGGTTTGGGGGGTCCACTGTGAGGCAGGGCTCCCTCCTACTGAGGGTGGCACCTCATTGCATGGGTCTGCCCGGCTCTCGCACAGGGCCCTGGAGCTATTGGTGGCCAAAGGCCTAGTATTGGCAGTGGACTGTCTCCCCCGTGAGGTGCCTCGTGACTGCGTTAGCACTCGTGTGAGTGGCTGGAGCTCAGGGCCGAGGGCCCGGCAGACAGGCGCCCAGGCACTCACCTGAGGCGTGCCTTCAGCCCTTGATTCCCATGGGATCTAGGACTTTGGCAGGTCTCAGGCTCCAGGCAAGCGGAGGATGCTCTCACGTCCCCGTGGGGGAGGCAGGCATGTGACGCCATGCCTAGCTTAAGGACAGGGCTTGAGATGGGAGTGTCTCACTTTTTTCCAGGCTGGCCTTGATCCCAGGTCCTCTAGATTCTGCCTCTCAAGGAGCTTGGTGATGGTAGGCTGGCGCTCTACCACGTGAGCCACAGCACCACTTCTGGCTTTTTCTGTGTATGTGTATGAAACCCAGGCTTCGTGCATGCCAGGCAAGCACTCTACCACTAAGCCACGCTCCTGGCCTCTCGGCTGCCTTTTGGGGTGGGGGGGGCAGGGTTGCTCATGGGACTTGGGCGTGGCGCTGTCCTCTTCAGCTCAAGGATACCACCCTCCTCCTTGAGCTACAGCACCACCTCTGGTTTTCTGCTGATTAATTAAGAGTCTCAAGGTCTTTAGTGGCCAGGGCGCAATCCTCAGATCTCAGCCTCCCGAGAAGCTAGGATGATAGGCAGTGAGCCATGTGCCCCGCTCCCAGGGCCTTTTTGGCTCAGGTGTTGTGAAAGTTGAGGAGGAGATAGGCATCTGGGGTGTTGTTAGATCTGCCCGTGTTGTCAGAACCTAAGAGAAACATTGACGTCTCCAGCGCGTCCCTAGAGGCCTTTGCTGTGCTTCCACGGAGTTTGCCAGCACTGATGCCGGGACTGCCCAGACAGCCGCTGCCAGCACCACTGCCCTGGGCAGTGTCCCCACAGCCCTGCCTCAGGAGGTCCCGGGGTGCCTGGGTGGAAATGAGCCAGCCCCAGCACCCCGCACTGGGCACACCCCCGCCGCCTTGCCCTGCCAGCCATGCCCACACTCTCTGGATGCCCCAGGTCTGGGTCTGAGCCCTGGAACCTGTTGACCTCCGGGCATGTCATGTCCATGTGCCCCAGTCCCGGGCCTGGCTCACCTGCCTGCCGCTCCTTCCTTTCAATGGCCACCTCAGCTGGTCTTCTCCCGTGCCAGCTGCCAGATGGCCGAGGCAGGTGCTACAGCCACCAGGGTCCTAAGCAAGCTGGCACAGACACAGCTGGTGACCCACGGGGGCTGCTAGAGGTCTCCTCAGGTGTGGGACTGGCCAGCATGGCCGGAGGTGGGCCCCTGGGTCTACTGGGTGTCTCTGGCCTGCCTGGAGGTCAGGTTGGCGCCGTGCCGCTCAGCCCCACCTCTCTTCCCAGGGGTCTCCAGGAGTGATTGCCAACCCCTTTGCAGCAGGCGTGGGGTGCAGGAACAGCTTGGAGAGCCTCTCGTCCATCGACCGGGAGCTGAGCCCGGACAGCTCAGGCAGGGTAAGGAGCGTGGCAGCTGGCGCGGCGGCTGGAGCCCGAGGGGCCAGGCGCTGACCGCGTCTACTGTGCCCACAGGAGGAGCTGCCTGGCCACACTCCGCCCTGGGGGCCTGCACCTGCGGAGGCCATGGTGAGTCTCCCCACAGCCTGACGTAGAGCTCTGAGTGGCTGTGTCCCAGACACCCACAGCTCTGCGGGCATCCTCTCCATTCTGCCCCCCAGGCCCGGAGTCTGGAGCCTCTAAAACTGGACTACCGTTCCCTGGCGGCGGTGCCCAGTGCTGGCAGTGCACGCAGGGTGAGTGGTACATGTCTGCCCTGGCCATGGACGGGAGGGCGTGGAGATGGGGACACGGGTGACGGAGGAGAGGGTATGGCTTACGAATCCCTTTGAAGCCCTGACTTCTTTTCTTGCCCTTCCTGGAGCCCCCAGAGCTGTCTGGGCTTCCGGTGGGGTGGGCTGGGGTTCAGCTGTATGTTCTCAGGAGGCCGGGGGAGGAGGGTGGGGCTCGGGCTGCAGGCAGCCTCCAGCCCCGTGTGAGCCTGGGGACAGGACCCAGAGAGGACCGGGAGGACCAGCCTGGCCAGGGCACTGGCGTGACCGAGGAGCCTAGGGTAGAGGGAGCCCATTCGGGGGGCTGGGGCCCAGCGTCCTCTGGAGAAGGGGCCTCCCCGCTTCCCATCACTGTCTCACCTTGGTCTGTTCCCAGTCGCCAGTTTGAGTGTGCCCTTGGTAGTGCCCAAGGATGTGAGCGGGAGCCCGGTGGCCAGGGGTGGGGGCCGCCATGGGGGAGCCCTCCCCTCCATGCACTCACGCCAGGCTCAGCACCCGTGCCCACCCGCCCACCCTCTCCCCCGTGGGTGTGCACTGCGGGGGCCCCTCTGCAGCGAGAGTCACCCCAGCCGTGCTTCCCCTTGGCTTCATCTCTGTCTTTCTCCTTCCCACCCATTCCTGCCGCCACTGGCTCAGGCCTGGCCCAGGGGCCGAGGTGGTCCCTGCTCTGTGAGTGGTTGCAGCACAGGTCTGGGGTGGCCAAGCCCTTTCCTCGGCGGGGCGGGGGTGGGGTAGCTGCCCTAGCTTCACTCACGGGCGCTCTGTCCCCAGCCGCCCTCCCCGCCCTCCCCGGATGAGCTGCCCGCCAATGTGAAGCAGGCCTACAGGGCCTTCGCCGCCGTCCCCGCCGCTCACCCTCCCGAGGACAGCGCTGACCAGGTAATGCTGTCACGTGCAGGGCTGCCTGGGGGCAGGGCCCCGGAGGGCTCCAGAGGGAGGCGGACCCCAATGGGGGACACCAGCTGCCAGCCAAGTCTCAGAGCGCCCCCCACCCCCGTCCAGCCCCCCATGCCTGGGCCAGCAGCCTCCCCCGAGCAGCTGTCGTTCCGCGAGCGACAGAAGTACTTTGAGCTGGATGTGCGGACGCCCCAGGCTGAGGGCCACCCAAAGCGTGTGTCCCTGGTGGGCGCCGATGACCTGAGGAAGATGCAGGAAGAAGAAGGTGAGGCGCTGCTGAGGGGAGGTGTGTGTGGCTGGACGGCTGGGGGCCTGGCCTGCACCAACTGACCCACTGCTGCCCTGTAGCCCGCAAGCTGCAGCAGAAGAGAGCACAGAGGCTCCGGGAAGAGCTGGCCGAGGGGCCGCCGGAGGACACGGGCCCACCGCCCTGGGCAGGCCCCAGCCCTGCTAGAGGGTGAGGCTGGACCGGGGGCGGGGGGGGGGCGCCCCTGGCCCTCCCGAGGGGGCCCCCTCACCGTCTCCCTGCCCGGCTCCCCAGGCCCAGTCCTGCATCCCCGCCGCCTCCTGCGGGCAGTGCCCCGGTGCGGACGGCCAAAGCCGAGCGGCGCCACCAGGAGCGGCTTCGCCTGCAGAGCCCTGAGCCCCCTGCCCCTGAGCGGGCACTGTCGCCCGCCGAGCGACGCGCCCTGGAGGCTGAGAAGCGGGCGCTGTGGAGGGCGGCCAGGTGAGCCCCACAACCAGGCCGGGCCCGCGCACCACCCCCCCACCCCCCCTCCCCGGCCCACGGGCCTCACCCACTCTGGTCCTCCCAGGATGAAATCTCTGGAGCAGGATGCTCTCCGGGCACAGATGGTGCTCAGCAAGTCCCAGGAGGGCAGGGGCAAGCGAGGGCCCCTGGAGCAGCTGGCTGAGGCCCCTTCGCCAGCCCCCACCCCCTCCCCTCCCCCCTCAGAAGGTCAGTGTGGGGACAGTGGGCCGTCACAGTGGGGCTCTGGCCTCCTGCAGGGCCCTCACCTCCTTTTATCTGCAGACCTTGGTGTCCAGACCAGCACCTCCCCCGGACGCCTGGTGAGGAGCAAACCCAGCCTGGGGGAGGGGTCCCTGCCCTCCCCACTGCCCTCACCTCTTCCTTGCGCACTCTCTGCCTCCCCCTCTCACGCTGCCCTTCCAAGACTCTGTCTGGAAAGAAGTTTGACTACAGGGCGTTTGCAGCCCTGCCTTCTTCCAGGCCTGTCTATGACATCCAGGTACTTGGGGCCTCCGGGCTCATGCACGCGCACGGGCCGGATGCATGCTCCTTCCCCTTTCTGTGTTCATGCCCCTGCTCCTCCCTCCTGCCTCCCTGTCAAAGCCCAGCTCCGCCCAGACCCCATCCGGACTCTGGGCCGCAGAGCTGGGCGGCTGGGCGCGGGCCTGGGATGGGTACTGACGGCTTCTTCTTGTCGCAGTCGCCGGACCTGGTGGAGGAACTGCGGCCTTTGGAACCATCTGCCAGCCCTGGTGAGCTGGTGCCTTCCTGAGGGGAGCTCAAGGCACTGGCCACACTGGCTCACAGCTGCTTCTCTGCCCACCAGGCCCACAGAAAGATGGGGAGGCGGCCCTGGCCATTCTTGGCAGGCTGTCACCCGGCGCCGCCAGCCCCGTAGACGTGACACTGTGCAGCAGCGGCCGGGCCATGCGGCCGGGACACCGTGGCCTGGGCCCTGTACCCTCCTAGGCGCTGCCTCCCCAGACTCGGGGTGGGGTTCCCTCACCACCCCTGCCCCCAAGTCTTTTAACCTGATTGTTAGGATTTTAAAGAGACCCCTCTGGAGTGCTGCCTCTGACTAACTGTCCCTAAGCCAGGGTCTCGCGGCAAGACTGTAACTAGTGATGTTTGTACAACCAAAGACTCTATTTTGTGGTTTAAGGAGAATAAAGTTAACTACGTTTTACCTCCTGTCTGTCAGTCCACCCAGCTGCCCGGCACCCTCGGGCCCTGTAAGTGTCCAGGTGACGCCAGCGGGGCGGGAGCTGGCTGGGAGTGTGGAGTCACACAGCCGGTGAGGGCACAGCGCCCGCGGGCGGCTTTATTGGGCCAGGTTACAGGAGAGCTGGGCTGGGCAGCTGAACCCGCACGGGGAGCAGCAGCTGCAGCTGCTCCAACGGCGGCCACTGCACCCGGGTGACCACAAAGAGGCGGAAGTGGGCCAGGCGAGCCTCCTGGAACTGAGAGGGCTCGTACTCGGGGCCGTCGGCCGGCCGCAGCAGCTGCAGGTACCGCTCCTGTGCCAGGAGCTCCCTGCTCAGCAGCGCCTGCGCCAGGCCCTCCTGCACCGCCTCCAGCTGCTGCTGCACCACCGGGAACAGATCCATCTCGCGCATGTCGAACACCAGCGGCTTCCCGTACCTGCGGCGCCACCAGTGAGGGCGGGTGGGGTGGGGCGGGGCAGACCGGTGGGTGCTTGGAGTGCCCTGTCCCACCTCACCTGAGTGCCCCCAGAAGAGCAAGCCGGATCCGCTCAGGCTGCAGGTGCTCGGGGTTCACGGTGTCCACATAGTTGGTGTCCTGGTAGCGCAGGAAGGTGGCCGCCTGGCCCGAAGGGTCGATGACGAGAGGCCACCTGTGGGCAGCCACCAGGTCACTTCCACGGGCACAGAGCCCAGCCCACACCCAGCCAGAACACTGACCGGCCGTCTGTGAGGATGCGGTCACCCACGTCCTTCATGAGCACGTCGTGGAGCTCGCTGACCTGGCACTTGAGCCCCGGCACCTCCTCCTCCTCTGCGGGGCAGTGGCACACAATCCCGGGCTGGACAACCGGCCCTCCAGCCCCAGCTTCTCCCGGGAGCCCCGCCCACCTGGCTCCGCCCCCCAAGCTCCACCCCTGCCCAGCCCCCAGTTCCCCGGAGCCCCCGCCCACCCACCTGGCTCCGCCCCCCCAAGCTCCACCCCTGCCCAGCCCCCAGTTCCCTGGAGCCCTGCCCACCCACCTGACTCCGCCCCTGAAGCTCCACCCCTGCCCAGCCCCCAGCTTCTCCCAGGAGCCACGCCCACCCTCCTGGCTCTGCTCCCGAAGCTCCAGCCTGGCCATGGCCAGTATCTCCTCCGCTTTCTGGGCCTCCTGCCTCAGCCTGTCCACCTGGGCCTCTGCATCCTTGATGGCCTGGAGGAAGGGCCGTGCTGACCATCGCCTGCCCTGCCCCCACTCCGCTCAACCACCACCTGCAGAGTGGCTTGCCCTGTCTGGCACAGAGTGCTGTCCAGCCCGACTCCTGGCCCCGGCCCCGGCCCCGGGAGGCCAGCACAGCAGGGCGTCCGGGGCATTCTCCACCTGCAGCGTGAGGTCTGTCTTGCCCATGCGCTTCCGTTCACACTTATCGTGTTCTGTGATCCTCCGGTTGAGCTCGCAGTAGGCCTGCTGCAGCTGGACAGGCAGTGGACCCTCAGACGCCGGCCAGTGCCCTCCAAGGCGGGCCTCCCCAAGCTGGCCACCCCCCAACCCCGCCTTTACCTCCTTGTGACACTGCTGCTGCTCCTTGAACAGCTGCTGTACCTTGAGATTTATTCTGGAGGTGGGGGAGGGGGAGGGGTCAGGATCCCCACCGCCCCCACACGTGCACATGTGTGCGCATACCTGTGCACACGTGTGCGTGCACACACTCACCGCTTGGCCTCAGCCTCCTTGTGCTTCCGGGCCTCCTGGTCCCTGCGCTGCCGCTCGGCCTCCATGTTCTGCAGCATGGCTTCTGTGAGGCTCAGGTCCCAGGACTGCAGCACCCTGACCACCGTGTCCAGGGAGGCCACCTGTCACGGCACCGGTCCAGGGCTGAGCGGTCTGCTTGGCACAGGAGGGAAGAACTTCCCCACTTTAGAAGAAATGGCACCCGTGTTTGTGAAGGCAGGTGCCCACTGCCAGCCCCGCCCGACAGCTGCCCCGGAGCCAGAGTGCTGCCAGCCTGTCCGCACCACCGGACCACCCGAGCAGAGCAGGCCCCTCCCCCAGACAGCAACGGGGGGGCGCAGCAGCTGGGTTCTGAGCCAGCCGCCCCAGGCAGGCAGCTCACCGCGACTGGCTCTCCAGTCTGAAGGCAGGAATGCCTGCGGGTCCTGGCCGGCCATGGCTGGCTGGGCCATAGTCTGCCCATGCCAGAGGCAGAGTGGCGGCCTGGAGGTCAGGAGCACAGCTGATCCCCCGCCCCATGCCACAGACAGACGAGGGTCACGGCTCTTGTTGACTGGTCCACGGCCCCTTACCATGGCAGCACAGGTCCCCGCATTGCCACACTCAGGGGCGCCCAGAGGAGCATAGCTTTACACACTGCATATCCTGCAAGCCTGCACCTAATATCTGCCGCTGCAGCTAAGACCATGTCTGCCCATGACAGCAGAGCCCGTCCCCTCCCTGCACACCCCTGGTGCCACCACTGCTCCTTGGTCTCCACCTAGATGGGACCCCAGGCCCCACCCCAGCCCTCCTCCTTCCCCACTGGGGCCAGTGGGACTCCTCAGACCCTCACCTGGTCCCCTGCATGCCTCTGCAAGTCCCATGAACTTTCCTGTCCAGGCTGTTTTTGAACCATGATCCTCAGATGTCAGGATTACAGGTGTGAGCCACCAGTACCAGGCTGATCTCTTCAAGTCCTGGGGCTTGACCTCAGGGCCTGGGCACTGTGCCTGAGCTGCTTTTGCTCAAGGATGGTGTTCTACCACTTGAGTCACTGCACCACGTCTGGCTTTTATGTTTATGCAGTGTTGAGGAAACCAACCCAGGGCTTCATGCACACTAGGCAAGCACTCTACCAATAAACCACATTCCCAGCCCTCCAACTCTCTCCCCTGCCCCCACACCCCATTCTGGGACTTGAACTCTGGGCCTGGGCAGTCCTTGAGCTCTTCAGCTTGTCTACCACCCTACTCCTTGAGCCACAGTGGTTTTCTGGTGGTTAATTGGAGATGAATCTCACAGATTTTTGTGCCTGGCTGGCTTTGAGCCATGATCCTCAGATCTCAGCCTCCTGAGTAGCTAGGATTATAGGCCACTGCTGTAATGTCATTCGGGACAGTTATGACATTTTGGGGTATTGTCATTTAGGAGTTCTATTTTATTTGGGGTGTTGTCTTTCAGGAGTGCTATGTAACTTGAAGCCTGCTGGGAGGCGGCCGCATCTCCCCCGAGGGAGTGTCTGGGCTGTGGATGTTGCTGTGCACCCTGTTTCCTCACTGGGCTCAATGGAGCATCTCCCGGCATGTGTACCTGCTCTCTCTGCATCCTCTGCAGTGGCTTTTATTTATTTATTTATTTTTTTGTAAGTCCTGGAGACCGAACTCGGCCTGAGCACTGTCCTTGGACTTTCTCGAGACTAGAGCTCTACCACTTGAGCCACAGCACTACTTCTGGCTTTTTTTCTATGTCTGTGGTACCAAAGAATCCAACCCGGGTCTTTGTGCATGCTAGGCAAGCACTCTATCACTAGGCCACACTCCCGGCCCCTGCAATGACATTTTGTCTCCTGCCCTCTGCTCATTTTGTAACTGTTAAGCTGTGAGAGCTCTTTATATGTTCTAAAGATGCCCTTTGTCAGATACGTGTGTCTGTGTATTTTCTTCTCAGTAGAATCACTTACAGAGCAAAACGTTTGGGTTTTGCTGAGGCCCAATTTCTTCATTTCCTTTTGGTGGTATCTTTGGTGTTCTATCTAGGAACGCTTCATTATGCTCTAAGCCCCAAAGATTTCCTCCAGTATTTGTCTAAAAGTTGGTAAGCTTTACATTCACATGTCAAGTCTGTGTTGAGTTGATCTGGAGAAAGGCATGAGGCTGTGGAGGAGGTCCATGCGGGGTGTCACGTGGCCAGAGTCTCCAGGACAGTTAAGATGACCACCCCCGCTTCCCGGCTGACACCCCCGCTTCCCTGTTTCTTATTCCTGTTGCTGCCACCAGCCCCTGGCCCCAGGCTGGCGGAGTGGGCTCTCCTCAGGTTCCTACCTCTGCCCCTCACAGAGCCCCCTGGAGACAACAGGAGTGGAGCCTGGCCAGGGAGAATCCAGAGGAGGAGCCTGCAGGTGGCACCCAGGGCCTTCCTGCCAGGCTCTGGAAAGCCCTGCCCCTCCCTCTCTGGGATGATGCATAGAAGTAAGGGTCTACCAGCAGACTGTGTGTGTGTGTATGCGTGTGTGTGTGCGCGTATGTGTGTGCGTGTGTGTGTGTGCGTGTGTGTGTGCGTGCGCGTGTGTATGCGTGTGTGTGTGCGTATGTGTGCGTGTGTGTGTGTGCGCGTGCGTATGTGTGTGTGCATGTGTGTGTGCATGTGTGCGTGCGTGTGTGCGTGTGCGTGCATGTGCGTGTGTGTGCACGCGTGTGTGTGCACGTGTGTGTGTGCACGTGTGTGTGTGCACGTGTGTGGCTGTGTGACGGTGCTAGGGCCTGAACTCAGGGCCTGGGCACAATCCCTGAGCTTTTCTGTTCAAGGCTGGTGCTCCACTTCCAGCTAATTTCTGACAAGTTTATTGGAGATGAAGAGTCTCACAAACTTTCCTTCCAGAGCTGGCTTCAAAATAAAATCCTCTGGTCACTCCCCCCCCCTCCCCGGCCCCCCAGTAGCTAGGTTTACAGGCAAATGAGCAGACGGAGACCCACTGAAGTGGAGGCCCTGGAGAAGGCTGGGATTCAGCTGATGCAAAGGAGGGGAGAGGACAGACAGAGAGACGCGCGGAGGAGAGCCCCTGCTGCCCAGGCACCCGGTGACCCGGGTTTCTCCTGGCCTCCCACGCCGGTGCCCTGTCCCCAGCGGAGCGAGGCCACTGGGCTGGAAGCAGGTCGGGCGCGCCGGGGCCGGCGGGAGCGGGGCCGCCTCCGCGCAGGTGGGGTCTGGGGTCGGCTCTGGGCCGCAGCGGAGCCAGCAGAGCCGGGGCCCGGCCGGGGTGCCCGCGCCCGCCCGCCCGCCCGCCCGCCCGCACCTGCTCCGGGGTGCTGCCGTCCTCCGCGTACACCCGCGGGTCCGCGCCGAGCTTCAGAAGCACCTCCACGGCCTCCAGGTGGCCCCCAAAGGCCGCGCGGTACAGCGGGGACCGGCCGAAGGCGCCCTGCAGGCGGGACGGTGAGCCAGACCCGGCCGGCCGCCCCGCGCCCCCGCCCGCCCCGCGGTGCCCACCTTGCTGTTGGGGCTGGCGCCGAGCTCGGCCAGCAGCTGGATGGCCAAGGGCTGCCCGCCCGCGGCCGCCTCCGACAGCGGCGTGTTCCCGTGGCTGTCCTCGCACTCCACCATGGCCACGCGCCGCAGCAGCCGCTTCGCCTTGCCCGCCTCATCGTGGCCCACCCCCTCCCGGGTCAGCAGCTGCTCCACCTGCGGGGCGGGCGGCCGCTGGGCGTGGCCGGGGCCCGCGAGCCCCGCCCCCGCGAGAGGCCCCGCCCCGCGCCCGCGCCACACCCGCCCCGCCCCGCGAGCGGCCCCGCCCCCGCCCCTCACGCCAGACCACGCCCACCTCCTTCAGGACCGCCTTGATCTCCGTCAGGTCCCCGTCGAAGGCGGCTTCCAGCAGGCGGCGGCGGCGCTGCAGCTCCTCCCGCCGCGCGCGCTCGGCCGCCTCCTCCTGCTCGCGCTGCCGCCGCGCCGCCTCCTGCTCCCGGCGCACCAGAGCCAGGTAGGCCTGCGAGGGGCCCCGGAGGTGCGGCGGGCCGGCCCTCAGGTTGGCCGGGCGCGCGGCCCCAGGCCCCGGCCCCGCCCCGGCCCCGCCCCGGCCCCGGCCCCGCCCCGGCCCCGCCCCGGCCCCAGCCCGGCCGCCCGCCACCCGCCGCCCGCCGCCCGCTCACCTCCCGCTGCAGCTTCTCCATCTCCTCCAGGTACTCCTGGCGCTCCCTCCGGAGGCGGCCCAGCGCCTTCCGGGCCAGGTGCTGCCGGAAGGCGCACTGGAGGATCGTGGCCGCCCGGTGCTCTGCCGTGAGCCCTGCGGGGGGGACTCGTGAACCCCGGCCTCCTCCTCCAGCCGCCATCCCGCGGGCCTCCTGCCAGCCAGGCGCCACGGTGAGGGCGCGCAGCCTGGTCCCAGCCCCCGCGGACAAGCTCGGGCGCATGCCCGGGCCAGGGGTGCGCCCCGAAGCCGCAAGCCAGGCCCGGAGGCTCCGCCCGTCACAGTCCTGCCCACTCAGGAGGCTGCGATCCGATCGCAGCTCACAGCGCAGCAGGAAAGCCCACGGCACGCGCATCTCCAATTAACCATCAGAAACACCAAAAGCAGAGCTGTGACTCCAGTGGGAGAGGGAGAAGTATACACAACCAGTGAAACACAGGGCTGGAGGCATGGCTCGATTAATAGGGCTCCAGCCTAATAAGTAAACTCCAGTAAGGGGGAAAAAAAAAACAAAGCAAACTATAAAACAGGGCTTGGGCCTCTGCCCCAGGGTGGGGAAGGTCTCCATGGTGGCAGCCCACTCGAGTCAAGACCTCCTAAAATGGCAACAAAGACGGAAGACAGTAAGTCAGGTATCCACAAAATCCTGAGGGGAAAAAGTAGCCAGGAAGGTTATATACATGGTTCTGCTTCCAGACCTAAGCTGCCTTTGCAACAGCAGCAAGAGGAAAGAGAAGGTAAATCTTTTGAAAACGGCTGAGGTGCTGCAAAGCCATGGGAGTGAGGGACCAGGGGCAGCAGGGTGCAGCATCTGCAGGGGGTTTCGTCTGCTGTGGAGCACCTGTGCCAAGTGCACAGCACAGATGAGCAGCAGCAGATGGGAGGGGGCTGCTGATGACCCCAGGATGAAGAGTCAACATCCACAGTCAAAGAATAAGCAAGGCCCAAAAGTGGCTTCAGTTAGGTAACAAAATTATAGGACATAATTCTGGAAAGATTCTAGGTCTAAAATGTCATGAAACCAAAAAAGTTGAGGTAAAAGGTTGGGAACAATAAATAATCAAATGGAAATTCTACAGTTGAAAGACATAAAACTGGTATTAAGAGACCCGTGGAGGTGTTTAACAGCATAAAGACAGCAGAAGTTAGGATGAGTGATCTAGAGGCATAACACAAATGATAACATCCAGAATAAAAACACAGAGACAAAAATTAAGACAGATGTAATTAAAGTTGTACATGTAATATTAGTATCTGAAGAGAAGCTTTGAAAATTCACAAGAGACACCACGCCAGTAGGCCCTGGTGGTATGACCCTATTTTCCTGGGAGGCCTCCAGGTAAGCACAAGCAGAAAAGTCCATGAGCTTCTGTCTCCGTCTCCGCAGGGGAGATGGTACAGGGTGCACACGGGAGAGCCTGAAGTAGAGGGACCACCACAGATCACCACATAGACACAGGCCCAAGGAGGGAGTGGGAGTATTGCTTATGAACAAGAATCACGCCTGGAGGCATGACTCAGTGGTGAAGTGACTGCAAACTAGAGGCACTGAGTTCAAACCCTACAATTCCCCCCAAAATTAAGAAAATAAAGGCATGGAGTCACTGCTTTGGCATGTATTGGAATCCCAAGAGGGATGAATACAAACAAAAACATAAACATGGTATCCATTAAGACAAGGAGCCAGTGCCATGGCTCACACCTGTCGTCCTAGCTACTCAGGAGGCTGAGATCTGAGGACTGAGGTTCAAAGCCAGCCCTGGCAGGAAACTCCACAAGACTTATCTGCAATTAACTACCAGAGAGGTGGAAGTAGAGCTGTGGTTCCAAATGGTAGAGCGCTAGTCTTGAGTGAAAAAGCTCAGGGACAGCACTCAGGCCCTGAGTTTAAGCCCCTTGACTGAGAAAGAAAGAAAAGGAAGGATGGAAGGAAGGAAAAAAAGAATTTCTGAGCTCTAGGGTAACTACTAAAATATTAGAAAAAGAATCCCATGGAGATGCCCAGTCCCCCTCCTGCAATGGGGTGGGACCTGCCACTTGCTTCCAACCAAGAGCATGGCAGAGGTGACGGAATACCAGAACTCATTGTGCCACACCACGCCATGAGAGAGACTGCCTGTCAGCTCACGGCTTTCCTGCCTCACAGAAACAGCAGCCATGATGACGCTTGCTTGGGGACAGAACGGTGCATAGACCGAAGGCCAAAGAATGGCTGGGCCCTCGCAGAATCCCTGGGCCCCAGGGTGCAACTACAAAAAAATGAATCAGAGTTCATTCTGCCATGGACGTGGATTCTTTGCACCCAAGGCCTCCAGATGAGACACTCCCACTAATGTGGAGCAGAACCCAGCAGACCACACCCCGGTCCTGCCCTCAGTGCCCCAGCCACTGACACCATGATCTCATCAACCTGTCCTGTTCTCAGGGACTTGGTTTGTGGTGATGTATCATACGGTCAAAGGAGGATGTGGGAAAAGTAAAAAAAAATAGTGAATGATCAAAACAGACAGGTTGTTGGGCACTAGTGGCTCACACCTGGAACCCTACCTACTCGGGAGGCCAAGGGTTGAGCACTGCAGCTCAACTCCATCCCGAGAAGGAAAGTCCCGGAGACTCTTATCTCCAGTGAACTACTCAGGAAAAGCTGGAAGTGAGCTGTGGATCGAGTGGTAGAGCACTAGCACTGAGCACAAAGAGGCTCAGGGACACCACCCAGACCTAGAGTGCCAGCCCCAGGACTGGCAAAAACAAAACAAACACCCAGAAGATCAAAACAGGGAGCTAAGACCTAAAGTGAAACCTCTGCAACTAAGAATTACAGTTCCTGAGATGAATGTAAGATTAAAGACTGGACAATGGAAATGACCAAGACTGAGGAACGGAGAAAAAAAAAAAGGGCTGAAAAAAAAATGACTGACACATCAGTCAGTTTTTGCACACTGCCCACACCTGGTCAGCCTGTGGGTACCATCCCAGCCAGACACTACGGGGCCTCGGAAGAGGGGAAGGGAAGACCAGGGGTGGGGGGGGAGGGAAGAAGGGTGAGAGGAAAGAGGGAGAGGAGCAGAGAGATGATTGAAGTAATAGTGGCTGAAAATTTCCCAAATGTTATGGAGGTAATGAATATAAACAGCTAACACCGAGAAAAACATGAGAGGAGCACACACTAGAACAGATTACAAGCAAATGTCTGAAATACTGAGATCCCTAAAAGCAGCAAGAGGGGCTGGGAGTTTGGTCTAGTGGTAGAGTGCTTGCCTAGCATGCACGAAGACCTGGGTTTGATTCCTTGGTCCCACATACATAGAAAAAAGCTAGAAGTGGTGCTGTGGCTCAAGTGGTAGAGCTCTAGCCTACCACAAGTTTAACAAACAAGGCCCCTGTGTTTTTAAGACAAAGTCTAGTTCTGTACGACAGGCTGGCCTAGAACACAAATATTACCTCATTGCCTTTTGCTCTTGGTGGTTCTGATGAGAAATCTGCTAATAATTGTATTGAGGCTCTCATGTCTGTGGCAAGTCATTTAAAATATGATGTAAAAATCAACATTAATAAATTCTTTAAAAAAAAAAAAAAAAACAAACAGGGGCCAGGAGTGTGGCTTAGTGGTAGAGTGCTTGCAGAACATACACAAAGCCCTGGTTTGAAAAGTGAAAACTGGT
Organism: Megascapheus bottae; assembly: GCF_031878675.1. Classification (NCBI taxonomy): domain Eukaryota; kingdom Metazoa; phylum Chordata; class Mammalia; order Rodentia; family Geomyidae; genus Megascapheus; species Megascapheus bottae. The sequence continues at coordinate 68,429,079 of NC_143517.1, read as the reverse complement.
GCTGTGGCTCAAGTGATAGAGTGCTAGCCTTGAGGAAGCTAAAGGACAGTGCCCAGACACTGAGTTTAAGCCCCAGGGCTGGCAAAACAAAAACAAACACAAAACAAACTATATGCATCTGATCATATAAAATAATGCTTATCAAAATGAACTCTAGGAAATGGTAACAAGAAGTTGTTGGGGTTTTTTTGTTTTTGTTTTTTTTTTTTCACAACTGTGGGTGGGGATGGGAGAGTGTAAGGGAAGGAGTAACACTGTCCAAAAAGAAATGTACAGCTTGAGGAACTAAGCAAAAAATTAAGCCCAAAGTTATCAGAAGGAAAGAAATGAATGGGAGAGGTTAATGACATGCAGAGCAAAAATAGAGCAGAAAAATCATGCCAGGAGCCAGTGGCTTGTTCCTATATGCCTAGTTGCCTCCTGTATGTCAGGAGGCTGAGATCTTAGGATCAAGGCTTGAAACAAGACCAGGCAGGAAAGATTATGACTTTTTTTTTTCTACCAGACCTGGAGCTTGTCTTTAGCACCTGGGTGCTGTCCCTGAACTTCTTTTGCTCAAGGCTAGTGCTCACCACTATAGAAAGAGCCACATCTGGCTTTTCCTCCATATGTGGTACTGAGGAATCAAACCCAGGACTTCATGCGTGCTCTACCACTAACCTACATTCCCAGCCCCATGACACACAGATCTCCAGTTAACCACCAAAAAGCCACAAGTGGAGGTGTGATTCAACAGGAGAGCATCATCCTGAATGAAAAAGCTAAGTAAGAACATGAGGCACGGCTGGGAGTTTGGCCTAATGGTTAAAGTGCTTGCTTAGCATGCATGAAGACCCGGGTTCGATTCCTCAGTACCACATACATAGAAAAAAGCCAGAAGTGGTGCTGAGGCTCAAGTGGTAGAGCTCTAGCCTTGAGAAAGTCCAAGGACAGGGCTCAGGCCCTGAGCTCAAGCCCAGGACTGGCAAAAAAAAAAAAAAAAAAAAAAAAGAACATGAGGCACAGAGTTCGAGGACAAAGGACAAAAGAAGAGAAATAATGAGGGTGATCAAACAAAAAATTGTTTCTTCAAAAAGAAACAATTCAAAACTTTCTTGAATGTAATGACAATCACGATACATCACAAAGGAACCACAGCAAAGGCAGTTCTAAAGGGCAAATTTATCGCACTAGGAGCCCATATTAAAAAGGCAGAAGGAGATCATATAAATAACCTAAAGAAGAAACTGAAGCACCTAGAGGAGCAGGAAAAAGTTAATTCTAAAACAACTAGAAGGACAGACATAATCAAAATAAAATCAGAAATAGAAATTGAAATAAGCTATACTATACATAAAATTAATAAAGCAAAAAATTGGTTCTTTGAAAGAGTCAGCACAATTGACAGACCCCTGGCAAGATTAATTGAAGAAAAGGAGAGGGGAGGGCCGGGAGTTTGGCCTAGAGGTAGAGTGCTTGCCTAGCATGCACGAAGACCTGGGTTCAATTCCTCGGTACCACCTAGAAAAAAGCTGGAAGTGGTGCTGAGGCTCAAGTGGTAAAGCTCTAGCCTTGAGAAAGTCCAAGGACAGTGCTGAGGCCCTGAGCTCAAGCCCAGGACTGGCAAAAAAAAAGAAAAGAAAAAAGAAAGGGAGAGGGGAGACTCAAACAAGATTAGAGACCCTACAGGAACAATCATGATTGATATTCAAAAAATTCAGTCCATTATGAATAAGTACTACCAGGGCCTATATGCAAAGAAACAGGAAAATCTAGTAGAAATGGGTGATTTCTTAAATAAATATAGGCTACCCACACTGAACCAAGCAAAGATAAGCAAATTGAACAAACCAGTTTCATTCAATGAAATAGCAGAGACAATCAGGGAACTGCCATCCAAAAAGAGCCCAGGTCCAGATGGTTTCACTATGAATTCTTCAACGCTTTTAAAGATGAAGTAATACCTATACTCTTGAAATGCTTCCAAGAAATAGAAGCAGAAGGAGCCATACCAAATTCATTATATAAAGCTAATATTACACTCATCCCCAAACCAGGGGAAGACCCAACAACAAAAAAGAGAACTACAGACCTATCCCTCTAATGAACACAGATGCAAAACTCCTCAATAAAATACTAGCCAACAGAATCCAGAAACAAATTTTTAAAAATTATACACTACAATCAAGTAGGCTTCATCTCACAGATGCAAGGCTGGTTTAACATTTGCAAATCAATTAATGTAATACATCATATCAATAGAGCTAAGAATAAGAATCATATGATAATTTCTCTGGATGCAAAGAAGGCATTTGACAAAAGACAACATCCATTCATGTTGAAAGCATTAGAAAAAATAGGAATAAGAGATACATTCCTTAAAATAATTAAAGCCAGGAAGGGGGGAAAACAAGATGAGGGGCAGGGGTGGGGGGAGGAAAATGGGGACCAAGACATGAGAAAGGGTATCAATGTTTGTGAAGTAATGCACCTTCTATCTGGTGAATATAATGTAACCCTTCTATTAATTACAATAAAATATATGGAAAAAATAATTAAAGCCATATATGACAAACCTACAGCCAGTATTATACTAAATGGAGAAAGACTGGAACCATTCACCTTAAAATCAGGAACTAGACAGGGATGCCCACCCTCTCTACTTCTCTTCAATATAGTGCTGGAACCCTTAGCCAGAGCAATAAGCCAATAGAAGGATGGACATCAAAGGGATCCACATAGGGAAAGAAGAAATCAAACTATTCCTATTTGCAGGTAACATGATGCTTTACCTGAGTGACTCAATAAGTTCCACTCCCAAACTCCTAGAATTAATAAACCACTTTAGCAAAGTGGCAGGATACAAAATTAATCTGCAACAACCAACAATACACAAACAGAAGGCGAAATCAGGAAAATGATCTCATTCGCAATAGGCCCCAAAAGAATAAAATACTTAAGAATTAACCAAAGAAGTAAAGGAATTATTTAATGAAAACTCTAAAAGCCTAACGAAAGAAATTAAAGATGATACCAGGAAATGGAAAGACATCCCATGCTCATGGGTAAGGAGAATCAATATAGTGAAAATACTGCCAAAATTGATATACAAATTCAATGCAATCCCCATTAAAATCCAAAGACTTTCTTCACTGAAATTGAAGGTATAATCTAGAGGTTCATATGAAACAATAAAAGACCTAAAATAACCAAAACAATTCTAGGCACAAATAATGCAATGCAGGTGGTATTACAATACCATACTTCAAACTCTACTATAGAGCCATAATAACAAAAACAGCATGGTATTGGCACAAAAATAGACCAGAGATCAATGGAACAGAATAGAAGATCCAGAAATAACACCACATACCTATAGTCAACTTGTATTTGACAAAGGAGCAAAAGATATACAGTGGAACAAACACAGTCCATTCAATTATTGGTGCTGGCAAAACTGGGCAGCCACATGCAGAAAACTAAAGATTGACCCTAGCCTTTCGCCATGCACAAGCATTAACTCAAAGTGGATCAAAGACCTCAACATCAGACCCGAAACCATGAAACTGCTACATGATAGAGTTGGAGAGACACTGGAACTCAGGCACAGGCAAAAACTTCCTGAACAGAATCCCAGGGTCACAACAGATTGGAGAGAGCCTCGATAAATGGGACTACCTAAAAATAATAAGTTTCTGCACAGATAAAAGCATAGCTACTAAAGTAGAAAGACAGCCAACCAACTGGGAAAAGATATTTACCAATAATACATCAGACAAATGCTTAATATCCAGTATCTACAGGGAACTCAAGAAACTAATCCCCCACAAACCCAACAAACCAATCAGTAAATGGGCAAGGGAACTAAAGAGAAACTTAGCAAAAGAAGAAGTTAAATTGGCAGAAAAGCACATGAGAAAATGCACATCATCCATGGTCATAAAGGAAATGCAACTAAAAACAACCCTAAGATACCACCTTACCCCAACAAGAATGGCCAAGATTTTGAACTCAGACAATGACAGTTGCTGGCGGGGTTGTGGAGAAAAAGGAACCTACTATACTGCTGGTGGGATTGTAAACTAGTTCAGCCACTCTGGAAAGCAGTGTGGAGGTTTCTTAAAGAACTGAAAATTGACCTTCCCTACGATCCCGCCATATGACTTCTGGGCATCTATCCTGAACAGCATGACCCAGGATATGATAAGGACACCTGCTCAGCTATGTTCATCTCTGCACTATTCACAGTAGCCAGGCGATGGAAACAACCCAGATGCCCTACTGCAGCTGAATGGATACAGAAAATGTGGTATATATACACAATGGAATTCTACATAGCCAAAAGACAAGATAAAATAATGGCATTTGCAGGGAAGTGGATGAATCTAGAGTGAATCATGTTGAGTGAGACAAGTCAAGACCTAAGGAAAAAAAGGCACACGGTATCCTTAATATGTGGCTATTAAATCCAAAAAGTACAAGAGCGAGGACTCAATATTCACGTACCCAATGCTATGGATATGGTACTGGAAATATAAACATAACTACATAGACATAAAAAATCTATGACTCTATAGATATGTTTTATTACATAGATTAATATGTATCTATGACATACAAACCCTCAGCCTAATTTTAATTATGTTCTAAAATCTAAGTGCCAGTGATTGTATATAGATTCCCTTCTTGAATACTTGTTTGTTAAACACATCACTTGAAATATGATGTAAAAATCCATGTTAATAAATTATTTAATAAAAGAAAAAAAAAAGATGGGTGGGAGTGGCAGCAGTTTGGCCTGGTGGTAGAGCGCTTGCCTAGATGCACCAAGGCTCAGGTTTCAGTCCTTGGTTCCACATACATAGAAAAAAGCCAGAAGTGGTGCTGAGGCTCAAGTGGTAGAGCTCCAGCCTTGAGAAAGTCCAAGGACAGTGCTCAGGCCCAGAGCTCAAGCCCAGGACTGGGGAAAAAAAATCAACAGGGGCCTGGAGTGTGACTTCAATTCCTCAGTACCACATACATAGAAAAATCTGGAATTGGTGCTGTGGCTCAAGTGGCAGAGCTCTAGCCTTGAGAAAGCCCAAGGACAGCCAGACGCAGGACCAATCAACAATGCAGACATGGAGCTACAGGAAACTGAAAGTGGAAGCGCTGCCCTGCTGGCAGAGGCCTCTGCCAGGACAGGTGGTGGCAGCAGACAGCACTCAGTAGGTGGCTCCTGGGGCAGCATGCTTTCTTCTAGCCTCTGTCCCGGGGAGAGACAAAAGCAACTCACTTCCACCTGCCAAACCCCAGCATCCCCAGCCGCTCCGTGGCCTTCACAGAGCTGCGGGTGTTGGAGGGTGTGTGGAGAGGCTGGCCTCTGCCTTTAGGAGCCCTTCCCAAACCCGGGGACGCCATCCTGCACGTGCCTCCCGCTGCTCCACACAGGCTCACACCAGAAGGAAGGCAGGGTCCACAACCTCTCTGCCTCAGTTTCACCCCTCCCTGTCCAGAACCCTGAATGAGCTGCACAAAAGCCAGGATCTGCAGAGCCATACAAGGCGCAGCCTCCTCATCGGTCCTGGTCCTGAGAGGTGAATATTGACTGCGGTGACTGTGGCTGCCCAGGGCAACAGCTCCTCCCCTGGCTGCGCCTACACCCTGACACCCGCCAAGACTCCAGGAAGCACCACAGACAGCCCCAGAGTGCTGGGAGGGGGAGGGGGCAGGGGGAAGGCAGAGCCTTGGGGGACAGGCAGGACACAGAATGGTAGGGAGGATGGGGGGTGCTGGGGAGAACTCGGGGGGGGGGCAGTTGGGGGAAAAGGCACTGCTGTGGGGGAGAAGTCCCTGGGAAGTCATCCAGATGGGTGCTGGGAACCTGGCAAGACTGAGGGCATTGAGGCACAGAGCACCAGCTGGCAGGCCGATTGTGGGGAGGAGGGGGAGGCCCCGAGCCCTGCCCCGAGGCCAGGCCTCCTTCAGGCCACCAGAGGGCGATGTGCGGGGGCTTGGTGCTCTGGGGTGCAGACATGGGCCCAGTGTTTGTGCACATGTCCTGCCTTGTGCACAGGCTTCCGTACCCTGTATTGTCTGGGTCCAGGACGGTTCCTTCCTTGCATCTGCCCCTCCCCAGCAGAAACCAGGTTCCAGGGTTCTCACCTGCAGGCGGCTTGGGGTTCTGGGGCTCCCTGGCCTGCTGGCCAGCCTTCTTCTGGGGCTGGTTGTTCTCTCCTGGCCTCCCTGGGGGAAAAGTGACAGCCTGTTAATCAGGGTTTTTCTGAGACCCTAGCTTATAGCCCACTAGCAGGGCCCTGGCCTCAGCCATCAAGGCGCTCCTGCTGGCAGGCATGCAGACCCCTCCAGAGGCTGCATGGGCAGCTGCACTGGATGCCAAGGAGGCCCCTGGGATGAGGTGGTGCGGGTCCTGCTGGGATGAGTGCGCCGGCCAGCACCTCCTAGTCCACCCCCACTGCCACCCCACTCTGCACAGTGCTGCTTCTCTGGCCTGTCAGTGCTCCTGGGTAGGTGCTCTCTCTCTGTGGCTGAGACTTCTGGGCCAGGACTGAGTAGAGGGGTGTGTGCCTGCCATGGAGGGCCAGGCCGGGCAAACCAGTCCAGCCAGTAAGGCCGGGCTGGGGCCCTGGGTGTGGAAGTGAGTCAGCCCTGGCACATCCCTGCAGAGGAGCCCCCGGGAGCCTCCCCTTCCCTCCAGGAAGCCTGGGAGTGCGGGAGCTGGCCCTGGACCCCCACCCTGGGACCTGAAGGCAGGCCAGGGCTTCTTGGGCCTTGATTCAGTGGGCAGAGGAGCTGGTCTCCAAATGAGGCCACCGCAAGGGCTGCATTCATTTCCTTTCTGCCTCACCCAGTGTGGGCCCGGGTGCCTTCCCAGGCCACTGGGAGGACTGAGGCTGGCAGCAGGGTGTGGAGCGCCCCGTTGTGCAGGGCTCCCCTCAGGGTGCTTCATGGGTTTGGCCTGAGGCTGAGTCCGGTGGGCACTGGCTGTCCTGGCCAGGGAGGGCAGGGTGAAGCTCCAGCTCTGTGCCCCCCCCCAAGTCTGAGTTTCACAGGAGCAGGGCTGGGGGTGAGGGTGGGGCAGAAGCTCTGTGCCACCCGGGCAGGACCAGGCATGCCGCTGCTGCTGTGTAGATGCCGAGAGCCGCCTCTGGTTTCTCCGTCTCCCTCCCAGTCTGGCCAGTGAGGCCCATGGCCCGTAAAGTCCGGCGCCCTGTGTCAGCACGTTAGTCAGACTTTGGGGCCTGGTGAGCCACTGAGCCGCCCAGTCCCTATAAACTCCCTGGCGTGGCCCGGCCCCACTGAGTGGGGCCCGTGAGGCCAGAGGCAGAGCCAGGCCTGGAGCCTTGCACCACAGATGCTGGCCGGGGGGGCCGGGCAGGCAAGTAAGGCAGCCGCTGCTGAAGGCCACGGGGGCTGGTGAGCAGGTAGCCACACAGCCTGTCGGGTGCCTCGAGCTGCCTGAGGCGACCAGTGGATGAGCCAGGCCCCGGGATCAGACACATCGGGTCACAGAGGTGCCGGATCCAGGGCCATGTCTGGAAAACGAGGTCGCGCTCGCAAACCCCGGGGCAGAAGGGCAGGCAGAGCCCAGAGGGCAGCTGGGCCACAGGGCGCTGAGGCCCAACCCCCACTCCCCGCCTCAGGGGGCCCTCTGGGCCAGACAGGGGTGGCCACTGCAGAGCACGTGACCAGCACCCAGCCAGATCCCCTGGGACACCCCAGGGTGGCCAGGCCAGAGAAGCTACAGGCAGCCTGGAGGCCAGTGCAGGCGGCTGCTGCAGGATCTGAGCTGGTGCTGGCCGTGCCTGAACACATGGAAGGCTGTGGAGCTGTGGCGCCCATGCCTGCCCTGGGCCCCGAGCTGTTGAGGCTCCATGAGGTCCAACTGTGCCTGGCCCAAGAACAGCTGCTTCTGGAAGATCGACGGCGACAGGTCCAGCTGCAGATGCAGCTGTGGCAGGAGCAGCAGCCGTGGCTGCAGCAGCTGTGGCAGGAGCAGCAGCCGTGGCTGCAGCAGCTGCAGGAGGAGCAGCTGTGGCTGCAGCAGCTGCAGGAGCAGCAGACCTGGGTGCACATGGAGGGGCTGCAGCTGGCCGTGGAGCTGGAGCAGCTCCAGAGTGAGGGCTTCGAGGCCCTGCAGACCCAAGGCCAGGTAAGACCTGGGGAAGGCTCGGGAGGGGCAATGGAGCAGCCTGTAGTCATGGGCTGTGAGGTCAGCATGGTCTCAGGAGCTTTGGAGCCTTTGTTTACCTCTGCCAAGGGAGGCTGGCACTTGCCACCCAGAACACTGCCAAGACCAAGATCAGGAAGATGCATAGAGGGCAGAGTCCATTGAGGGAAGGTGCTTGCTTGAGGACAGGGAAGTCCTGGCAGAGGACCCAGGCATTCTGGGTCAGAGACCCAGGCACGCAGCCACTGGAGCTGTCCAGGGCAGTACACAGGTGAATGCATAGGGGTGAGGGCCTGGTGCAGACCAAGGGAGAAAGGACCCTGTCCACCTCCTGACTGGCTTCTGCTGCTGTTTACTGCAGTGCGGCACTGAGAGCGTGAGGTCCCGAGGCAGCACGCTGTGCCCTGTGCCATTATCCTCATTCCAGGCGGAAGGCTGGCCTCAGACGCGGCTGGGGCTATTTTGGGCAATTAGGATCTAACCTCAGCTTGGTATGCAGTCGGCTCCACCCTACCAGCTCCAGGGATGCAGCTCTAGGGTCCTTAGGCCAGGCCCACTCCAAGCTACAGGGGTCAGGTCTAGACAAATGCCCCATCGGTGCACAGAGGCTCCATGCAGGCTGGCACAAAGCACTGGAGGGATACATCCTGGAAAGTGTGTGCAGCTGTGACTGAAGGAATGCGGCTCAGGCCTATAATCTTAGCTACTCAGAAGGCTCAGATCTGAGGGTCATGGTTTGAAGCTAGCCCAGGCAGAAAAGGTCCCATAAGACTCTTGTCACCATTTAACTATTAAAAACCAAGAACAAAAACCAGGGGCCAGGAGTTTGGCCTAGTGGTAGAGTGCTTGCCTAGCATCCACAAAGACCAGGGTTCGATTCCTCTGTGCCACATACATAGAAAGCCGGAAGTGGTGCTGTGGCTCAAGGGGTAGAATTCTAGCCTTGAGAAAGCCCAAGGACAGTGTTCAGGCCCTGAGTTCAAACCCCAGGAATGGGAACAAACAATAACAACAACAAACAAAAAATGGAAGTGGTGCTGTGGCTCAATTGGTAAAGCGCTAGCCTTGAGCACAAAGAGACTCAGAGACAGTGTCCAGGCCCTGAGTTTAAGGCCCACATCAACGAAGAATAGAAAAACAATTCAGGGAGGAGATAGCTGTTGAGAGAGGGGAGGCTTGGGGAGGACTGGGGAGGTGCCTTCCTGACTCCCCATTTCAACTTGGAATTGCGCTGCAGTAGGGGCCTGAGGCTTAGGGTCAGGAAGGACTGCACACTTAGCCTCCTGCCCAACTTGGACCCAAGCCCCGCTCTTTCAGACCCTCTTTTTGGCCATCTGCTCCTCCCCTCTTTATACCTTCAGGGCTCTAAAGCTGTGCAGCCACCTCAGGCCAGGGGCACAGGACTCAGGGCCTAGGGCAGGGCCAGCGCACATCAGAGCTGTGATCCATCAGCTTCTCATGACCAGTGGGGAGTCCCTTGAAAGAGCTCTCTGGGAAGTGCTCTGAGAGGCCTGGCGGGTGCTGCCCGGGCCTCACAGGTCAGTGCTGGCGCAGGGGGGCACTCACCTGCAGCCGTGCGTGGCTTGGGCCCAGCAGAAGCTGTCTGCCCCTTCTTCGAGGTAGCTTTTGGCCCCCCCTTCTTACTGCTCATCCTCCTGGGAGAGGGAGGAAATGCTCAGAAGGGCAGAGGGCAGGGCAGGGCACCCTCAGGGCTCACTACTGTGCCCCTGGGTGAGCAATTGCTGGGCACACCTACTCCCAGCACTCATTTTCCCCTCTGCCCACATGCGCCCAGCAGCAGGACAAGGTTTCAGCAAGCGCCCGCTGTCCCTGTCCGAGGACCAGGTCTGCTCTGGAGCCATGCCCTCCCCAGCACAGCCCCTCTCTGGCCCTGACCTTGGTAGATGCTGCGGTCAGGTCCTGAATCAGCAGCCTTCTCCCCGCTGAGAATCGCCCCAAAATTCCTTCCTGTTCCAGGCTGGGTCAGATCTTCCCTGTGGCAGAGACAGCAGTGGGGTGTCTGGGTGTAAAGAACCTGGAGGGTCACCTGGAGGTGGGAGGAGGGGACTGAGGACTGTTTGGGAGGAAGGGCTCGGGAAGGTGGGGTGAGACCTGGGGGACAGGGCAGGTGCCTGGACAGAGCAGGACCTAGGTGAGGGTCGAGTGGAACTTGCACAGACTCAGCACCTGGGAACACGGGAGGCTTCCATGTGCAAACTGTGCTGATATGTGTGCAGCTGGGGTGTCCGTGGGCTGGAATGTGCAAGGTCCTGGCTGAGGGACGCTTGGCATACCTGCATGGTCACTAGTGTGTGAGACACCCTTGGGGCCTTCCAGTGTTCTTCCCCCCCTCACCCCCCCCAGCCAGCCATGGGCTTGAACTCAGGGCCTGAGCACTGTCCTTGGGTTTTCTCAAGGCTACCGCTCTATCACTTGAGCCACAGCACCACTTCTGGCTTTTTCTATGTATGTGGTACGGAGGAATCGAACCCAGGGCTTCATGCATGCTAGGCAGGTACTCTACCACTAGGCCAAACTTTGAGCCTCCTGACCCTCCATTTTTCTGCATGCATTCAGTATCAGTGTGGCCCCGTCTCTGAGGGACAGGAGGGAGTGTGAGCGGTCGGCTTGAGAGGTGCTCTCTGTGTAAGACATTCCCTGTATGTGTGAGATTATCTGTGTGTGTGTGTGTGTGTGTGTGTGTGTGTGTGTGTGTGTGTGTGTGTAAGGGGTTCTCTCTGTGTGGGAGGGGTTCTCTCCGTGTTTAAGCGGTTCTCTATGTGTGTAAAGTGTTCTCTCTGTGTTTAAGGGGTTCTCTCTGTGTGTGAGAGGTTTTCTCTGTGTGTGAGGGGTTCTCTGTATGAGGGGTTTCTGTGTGTGAGGGGTTCTCTCTGTGGGTGAGGGGTTCTCTCTGTGGGTGAGGGGTTCTCTCTATGTTTGAGGGATTCTCTCAGTGTAAGAGGTTCTCTCTGTGTGTGAGGGGTTCTCTCTCTGTGTGTGAGGGGTTCTCTCTCTGTGTGTCAGGGGTTCTCTCTGTGTGTGAGGGGTTCTCTCTGTGTGTGAGAGGTTCTCTCTGTGTGTGAGGGGTTCTCTCTGTGGGTGAGGGGTTCTCTCTATGTTTGAGGGATTCTCTCAGTGTAAGAGGTTCTCTGTGTGTGTGTGAGGGGTTCTCTCTGTGTGTGAGGGGTTCTATCTATGGGTGAGGGGTTCTATCTATGTTTGAGGGGTTCTCTCAGTGTAAGAGGTTCTCTCTGTGTGTGAGGGGTTCTCTCTGTGTGATAGAGGTTCTCTCTCTGTGTGTGAGGGGTTCTCTGTGTGTGAGGGGTTCTCTCTGTGTGTGAGGGGTTCTTTGTATGTGACAGGTAGTCTGTATAAGTTAAAGATTCTCTGTGTGTATGTGAATGAGAGGTTCTCTGTGTGTGTGTGTGACTCAGGAGTTGTGTGTGTGTCTGTGTGTGTTTCTGTGTGACTAAAGGGTTCTCTGTATGAGAGATTATGCGAATGTGGGGTTCTATGTGTGTGTGTGTGTATGTGGGTGTGAAGAATTCTCTCGATGTGTGGGGGCTCTCTGTATATGAGAGGTTCCAGATTTGTGTGTGAATGAGAGATCCTCTCTGTGTGTGAGGGGTTCTCTGTATGAGTGTGAGATTCTCCATGTGTGTAAAAGGTTCTGTACTTGAACGAGAGGTTCTCTGTGTATGTGAAGAATTTGCTGAGGGTGAGGGGTTCTCACTGTGTGATATTCTTTGCATGAGTGAGGGCTGCCTGTGTGAGGTCTCTTGGTGTAAGGCATTCTCTCTGTGTGTGAGGGGTTCACTCTGTAGGAAAGATGGTAAGAGAAAGGCTCCCTGTATGAGAGTCAGGATTTCAATGTGCATGTCTGTATGTTGAGGTATTAAGTGTGTGAGGATCTCCTCTGTGTGAGGATCTCCTCTGTGTGAGGGTCTCCTCTGCGTGAGGATCTCCTCTGTGTGAGGATCTCCCTGTGTGAGGGTCTCCTCTGTGTGAGGATCTCCTCTGTGTGAGGATCTCCTCTGTGTGAGGGTCTCCCTGTGTGAGGATCTCCCTGTGTGAGGATCTCCTCTGTGTGAGGATCTCCTCTGTGTGAGGGTCTCCCTGTGTGAGGATCTCCCTGTGTGAGGATCTCCCTGTGTGAGGATCTCCTCTGTGTGAGGATCTCCTCTGTGTGAGGGTCTCTCTGTGTGAGGGTCTCTTCTATGTGAGGGTCTCCTCTGTGTGAGGGTCTCCCTGTGTGAGGATCTCCCTGTGTGAGGATCTCCTCTGTGTGAGGATCTCCTCTGTGTGAGGGTCTCCCTGTGTGAGGATCTCCCTGTGTGAGGGTCTCCTCTGCATGAGGATCTCCTCTGCGTGAGGGTCTCCTCTGCGTGAGGATCTCCTCTGTGTGAGGGTCTCTCTGTGTGAGGGTCTCCTCTGTGTGAGGATCTCCTCTGTGTGAGGATCTCCTCTGCGTGAGGATCTCTCTGTGTGAGGGTCTCCTCTGTGTGAGGATCTCCTCTGTGTGAGGATCTCCTCTGCGTGAGGGTCTCCTCTGTGTGAGGATCTCCCTGTGTGAGGATCTCCTCTGCGTGAGGATCTCCTCTGTGTGAGGGTCTCCTCTGTGTGAGGATCTCCTCTGTGTGAGGATCTCCTCTGTGTGAGGGTCTCTCTGTGTGAGGGTCTCCTCTGTGTGAGGATCTCCTCTGTGTGAGGGTCTCCCTGTGTGAGGATCTCCCTGTGTGAGGATCTCCTCTGTGTGAGGATCTCCTCTGTGTGAGGGTCTCCCTGTGTGAGGATCTCCCTGTGTGAGGGTCTCCTCTGCATGAGGATCTCCTCTGCGTGAGGGTCTCCTCTGCGTGAGGATCTCCTCTGTGTGAGGGTCTCTCTGTGTGAGGGTCTCCTCTGTGTGAGGATCTCCTCTGTGTGAGGATCTCCTCTGCGTGAGGATCTCTCTGTGTGAGGGTCTCCTCTGTGTGAGGATCTCCTCTGTGTGAGGATCTCCTCTGCGTGAGGGTCTCCTCTGTGTGAGGATCTCCCTGTGTGAGGATCTCCTCTGCGTGAGGATCTCCTCTGTGTGAGGGTCTCCTCTGTGTGAGGATCTCCTCTGTGTGAGGATCTCCTCTGTGTGAGGGTCTCTCTGTGTGAGGGTCTCCTCTGTGTGAGGATCTCCTCTGTGTGAGGATCTCCTCTGTGTGAGGGTCACCTCTGCGTGAAGATCTCCTCTGCGTGAGGATCTCCTCTGCGTGAGGATCTCCTCTGCGTGAGGGTCTCCTCTGTGTGAGGGTCTCCTCTGTGTGAGGATCTCCTCTGCGTGAGGATCTCCTCTGTGTGAGGGTCTCCTCTATGTGAGGATCTCCCTGTGTGAGGATCTCCTCTGCGTGAGGATCTCCTCTGCGTGAGGGTCTCTCTGTGTGAGGGTCTCCTCTGCGTGAGGATCTCCCTGTGTGAGGGTCTCCTCTGCGTGAGGGTCTCCTCTGCGTGAGGGTCTCTCTGTGTGAGGATCTCCTCTGCGTGAGGATCTCCCAGCGTGAGGGTCTCCTCTGTGTGAGGGTCTCCTCTGTGTGAGGATCTCCTCTGTGTGAGGATCTCCTCTGTGTGAGGGTCTCCTCTGTGTGAGGATCTCTCTGCGTGAGGATCTCCTCTGAGTGAGGGTCTCCTCTGTGTGAGGATCTCCTCTGCGTGAGGATCTCCTCTGCGTGAGGATCTCCTCTGAGTGAGGGTCTCCTCTGAGTGAGGGTCTCCTCTGTGTGAGGGTCTCCTCTGTGTGAGGGTCTCCTCTGAGTGAGGGTCTCCTCTGCGTGAGGATCTCCCTGTATGAGGATCTCCCTGCGTGAGGATCTCTCTGCGTGAGGATCTCCTCTGCGTGAGGATCTCCTCTGCGTGAAGGTCTCCTCTGCGTGAGGATCTCCTCTGCGTGAGGATCTCCTCTGCGTGAAGGTCTCCTCTGCGTGAGGATCTCCTCTGCGTGAGGGTCTCTCTGTGTGAGGGTCTCCTCTGCGTGAGGATCTCCCTGTGTGAGGGTCTCCTCTGCGTGAGGGTCTCCTCTGCGTGAGGGTCTCTCTGCGTGAGGATCTCCTCTGCGTGAGGATCTCCCTGTGTGAGGGTCTCCTCTGTGTGAGGGTCTCCTCTGTGTGAGGGTCTCCTCTGTGTGAGGATCTCCTCTGTGTGAGGGTCTCCTCTGTGTGAGGGTCTCCTCTGTGTGAGGATCTCTCTGCGTGAGGATCTCCTCTGAGTGAGGGTCTCCTCTGCGTGAGGGTCTCCTCTGCGTGAGGATCTCCTCTGCGTGAGGATCTCCTCTGAGTGAGGGTCTCCTCTGTGTGAGGGTCTCCCTGTGTGAGGTTCTCCTCTGTGTGAGGATCTCTCTGCGTGAGGATCTCCTCTGCGTGAGGGTCTCCTCTGTGTGAGGGTCTCCTCTGAGTGAGGGTCTCCTCTGCGTGAGGATCTCCCTGTGTGAGGATCTCCCTGTGTGAGGATCTCCCTGTGTGAGGATCTCTCTGCGTGAGGATCTCCTCTGCGTGAGGATCTCCTCTGCGTGAAGGTCTCCTCTGTGTGAGGATCTCCTCTGCGTGAGGGTCTCTCTGTGTGAGGGTCTCCTCTGTGTGAGGATCTCCCTGTGTGAGGGTCTCCTCTGCGTGAGGGTCTCCTCTGCGTGAGGGTCTCTCTGTGTGAGGATCTCCTCTGCGTGAGGATCTCCCTGCGAGAGGGTCTCCTCTGTGTGAGGGTCTCCTCTGTGTGAGGGTCTCCTCTGTGTGAGGGTCTCCTCTGTGTGAGGGTCTCCTCTGTGTGAGGATCTCTCTGCGTGAGGATCTCCTCTGAGTGAGGGTCTCCTCTGTGTGAGGATCTCCTCTGTGTGAGGATCTCCTCTGCGTGAGGATCTCCTCTGAGTGAGGGTCTCCTCTGTGTGAGGGTCTCCCTGTGTGAGGGTCTCCCTGTGTGAGGTTCTCCTCTGCGTGAGGATCTCCTCTGCGTGAGGATCTCCTCTGCGTGAGGGTCTCCTCTGCGTGAGGGTCTCCTCTGAGTGAGGGTCTCCTCTGCGTGAGGATCTCCATGTGTGAGGATCTCCCTGTGTGAGGATCTCTCTGCGTGAGGATCTCCTCTGCGTGAGGATCTCCTCTGCGTGAAGGTCTCCTCTGCGTGAGGATCTCCTCTGCGTGAGGGTCTCCTCTGCGTGAGGGTCTCCTCTGTGTGAGGGTCTCCTCTGCGTGAGGGTCTCTTCTGCGTGAGGATCTCCTCTGCATGAGGGTCTCCTCTGCGTGAGGATCTCCTCTGAGTGAGGGTCTCCTCTGCGTGAGGATCTCCTCTGAGTGAGGGTCTCCTCTGCGTGAGGGTCTCCTCTGCGTGAGGGTCTCCTCTGGTGAGGGTCTCCTCTGCGTGAGGGTCTCCTCTGCGTGAGGGTCTCCTCTGTGTGAGGGTCTCCTCTGCGTGAGGATCTCTGCGTGAGGGTCTCCTCTGCGTGAGGGTCTCCTCTGAGTGAGGGTCTCCTCTGCGTGAGGATCTCCTCTGAGTGAGGGTCTCCTCTGCGTGAGGGTCTCCTCTGGTGAGGGTCTCCTCTGCGTGAGGGTCTCCTCTGTGTGAGGATCTCCTCTGAGTGAGGGTCTCCTCTGCGTGAGGATCTCTGCGTGAGGATCTCTCTGCGTGAGGATCTCCTCTGAGTGAGGGTCTCCTCTGCGTGAGGATCTCCTCTGCGTGAGGGTCTCCTCTGCGTGAGGGTCTCCTCTGAGTGAGGGTCTCCTCTGCGTGAGGGTCTCCTCTGCGTGAGGGTCTCCTCTGGTGAGGGTCTCCTCTGCGTGAGGGTCTCCTCTGCGTGAGGATCTCCTCTGCGTGAGGATCTCCTCTGCGTGAGGATCTCTCTGCGTGAGGATCTCCTCTGAGTGAGGATCTCCTCTGCGTGAGGATCTCCTCTGAGTGAGGATCTCCTCTGTGTGAGGATCTCCTCTGCGTGAGGATCTCCTCTGTGTGAGGATCTCCTCTGTGTGAGGGTCTCCTCTGTGTGAGGATCTCTCTATGTGAGGGTCTCCTCTGTGTGAGGATCTCCTCTGTGTGAGGATCTCTCTGTGTGAGGGTCTCCTCTGTGTGAGGATCTCCCTGTGTGAGGTTCTCCTCTGTGTGAGGATCTCTCTGTGTGAGGATCTCCCTGTGTGAGGGTCTCCTCTGAGTGAGGATCTCCTCTGTGTGAGGATCTCCTCTGCGTGAGGATCTCCTCTGTGTGAGGATCTCCTCTGTGTGAGGGTCTCCTCTGTGTGAGGATCTCTCTATGTGAGGGTCTCCTCTGTGTGAGGATCTCCTCTGTGTGAGGATCTCTCTGTGTGAGGGTCTCCTCTGTGTGAGGATCTCCCTGTGTGAGGTTCTCCTCTGTGTGAGGATCTCTCTGTGTGAGGATCTCCCTGTGTGAGGGTCTCCTCTGCGTGAGGATCTCCTCTGCGTGAGGTTCTCCTCTGGGTGAGGATCTCCTCTGCGTGAGGATCTCCTCTGGGTGAGGGTCTCCTCTGCGTGAGGATCTCCTCTGTGTGAGGATCTCCCTGCGTGAGAATCTCTTTGTGTGAGGGTCTCCTCTGTGTGAGGATCTCCTCTGTGTGAGGATCTCCTCTGCGTGAGGTTCTCCTCTGGGTGAGGTTCTACTCTGCGTGAGGGTCTCCTCTGTGTGAGGATCTCCTCTGGGTGAGGTTCTACTCTGCGTGAGGGTCTCCTCTGTGTGAGGATCTCCTCTGCGTGAGGTTCTCCTCTGGGTGAGGATCTCCTCTGCGTGAGGATCTCCTCTGGGTGAGGGTCTCCTCTGGGTGAGGATCTCCTCTGTGTGAGGATCTCCCTGCGTGAGAATCTCTTTGTGTGAGGGTCTCCAGGGGTCGGGGTCTCCCATGGTGAACATCTCCCGTGGTGAGGGTCCCCCGTGGTGAGGGTCCCCCGTGGTGAGGGTCCCCCGTGGTGAGAGTCTCCCGTGGGAGGTCTCCCGTGGGGGGGTCTCCCTTGGGGGAGGTCTCCCATGGTGAACATCTCCTGTGGTGGGGTCTCCCGTGCTCGGGGTCTCCTGTGGGGGGTCTCCCGTGGGGGGTCTCCCGTGGTGGGAGTCCCCGTGGTGAACATCTCCTGTGGTGGGGTCTCCCGTGGGGGGTCTCCCATGGTGAACATCTCCCGTGGTGGGTTCTCCCGTGGGGGGTGTCTCCCATGGGGGGTTTCCCATGGTGAACATCTCCTGTGGTGAGGGTCCCCCGTGGTGGGGTCTCCCGTGGGGGGGTCTCCCGTGGTGGGGGTCCCCCGTGGTAAACATCTCCCGTGGTGGGGTCTCCCGTGGGGGGATCTCTCGTGGTGGGGGTCTCCCGTGGGGGGTCTCATGTGGGGGGTCCCCCGTGGGGGGGGTCTCCCATGGTGAACATCTCCTGTGGGGGGGGTCTCCCGTGGGGGGGTCTCCCATGGTGAACATCTCCCGTGGGGGGTCTCCCGTGGTGGGGGTCTCCCGTGGGGGGTCTCCCATGGTGAACATCTCCCGTGGTGGGGGTCTCCCGTGGTGGGGTCTCCCGTAGTGGGGTCTCCCGTGGGGGGGTCTCCCATGGGGGGTCTCCCGTGGGGGGTCTCCCATGGTGAACATCTCCCGTGGTGGGGTCTCCCGTGGGGGGTCTGCCGTGGGGGGTGTCCCGTGGTGGGGTCTCCCGTGGCGGGGTCCCCCGTGGGGGGTCTCCCATGGTGAACATCTCCCGTGGGGGGTCCCCCGTGGGGGGGTCTCCCATGGTGAACATCTCCCGTGGGGGGTCCCCCGTGGGGGGGTCTCCCATGGTGAACATCTCCCGTGGGGGGTCTCCCATGGTGAACATCTCCCGTGGGGGTTCCCCCGTGGGGGGTCTCCCATGGTGAACATCTCCCGTGGGGGGTCCCCCGTGGGGGGGTCTCCCATGGTGAACATCTCCCGTGGGGGGTCTCCCGTGGGGGGTCTCCCATGGTGAACATCTCCCGTGGCGGGGTCTCCCGTGGGGGGGTCTCCCGTGGGGGGGTCTCCCGTGGCGGGGTCTCCCGTGGGGGATCTCCCGTGGGGGGGTCTCCCGTGGTGGGGGTCTCTCGTGGGGGGGTCTCCCGTGGGGGGGTCTCCCATGGTGAACATCTCCCGTGGGGGGGTCTCCCATGGTGAACATCTCCCGTGGGGGGTCCCCCGTGGGGGGGGTCTCCCATGGTGAACATCTCCCGTGGGGGGTCTCCCGTGGGGGGTCTCGCATGGTGAACATCTCCCGTGGGGGATCTCCCGTGGGGGGGTCTCCCGTGGTGGGGGTCTCCCGTGGGGGGTCTCCCATGGTGAACATCTCCCGTGGGGGATCTCCCGTGGGGGGGGGTCTCCCGTGGTGGGGGTCTCCCGTGGGGGGTCTCCCATGGTGAACATCTCCCGTGGAGGATCTCCCGTGGGGGGGGGTCTCCCGTGGGGGGGGGTCTCCCGTGGTGGGGGTCTCCCGTGGGGGGGTCTCCCGTGGCGGGGTCTCCCGTGCTCGGGGTCTCCCGTGGCGAGGCCCCCACGCCCAGCCCTCACCTGCCTCACCTGCCCCTGGCCGCTGAGGGCAGTCGCCGCCCCTTTCGTCAGGCCGCCGTCTCCTAGCGACCGAGCCGGAACTTCCGAGGCGACCCGACTTCCGGGGCGGGGGCCAGGGGTCAGGGGTCAGGCGCAGGGGCTGGGGCGTCGGCTCGTCCTGCGTCGGCTTCCCCGGGGCGCGGGCGCGGGTTCCCCAGGCGGGGCGCGCGCGCGCCCGGTGGTCCGGGCTCCCCGCGGGCCGGGCCGGGGTCCCGGGCGGGGCCGGGCGCGGTGGTCCGGGGCTCCCCGCGGGCCGGGCCGGGGTCCCGGGCGGGGCCGGGCGCGGTGGTCCGGGGCTCCCCGCGGGCCGGGCCGGGGTCCCGGGCGGGGACGCCCGCGGGGTCGGGCGGCGCGCGGCGCCGGCATGCGGGCGCGCCGGGGCGGGGCCGCCCCACCCAGGTGCTGCCCGGGCAGGCCGAGCGCGGGCGGCGGGCGGGGCGAGGCGGCGCGTGAATCAGGCCGCGCGGGCGGGCGGGCCGCGCCGGGGAGTGGCTGCCGGACCGACCGGACCGCGAGGCCGCTGGGCGGCGGTCGGCTGCTGCTGCTGCCCCTGCGCCGAGACCCCGCTCACCTGGCCAGGTAGGCCCGCTCCGGCGCCGCCGCGCGGGGCCGCGGGGGAGGCAGGACCCGCGCCGCCCTCCCCGGGCCCGGCCTGGCCGCGGGCGCCGGGGCGCGGGGTGCGGGACTCCGGCCGGGCCGGGAGGGGACGGACGGGCGGGCGCCGGCGGGCCGCGCAGGGGCGCCGCGCCCCGGTTCGCCGTCCCGCGGCCTCGTGGGCCGCGCCGGCCTGGCGCTGTCCCGGGCGGGCCGCGGGAACCGGGCTCCTCCCGCCAGTAGCCGCGCCCGCAGCCTGGGCAGCCACTTGCTGCTTGGTCCCCGCAGTGCCGCCTTCCGGCCGGGAGCCCCCAACCTCCCTGCCCCCCTCCCACCCCGGGCCCGGCCACGTCTGCCCTCAGTCCAGAAGCCCCCGGCCTCTGTGGTTCCGGGCAGGGGGGCAGGGCGGGTGGGCCGGGCGCCTTTGTGGGACCCAGGGGTGGCGGGGGGAAGCAGGCTCTGGGCTGCTCCTCGCCCCGGCGGGGGTAACGGGCCGCGAGAGCTGTGGGCGGCCCCGTGCTCCTCACCCCCGTGTGAACAGCAGGGACTGTCCTCCCGGGAGCCGGAGGGCCGCGTCCCTTCCGGCCGCTCTCCCCACCCCGGAAGGCGCAGTACCTGATGTGGACACTGTCCCATTCCAGGCAAGTTTGAACGAGCGGCTGGCTCTGCTCACAGAGGCCAGGCACGGAGCCCCTCGCGCAGCTTGTGCGCCTGGGGTGGGCTGGTGCCCTGTGCCCACGGCTGACCTCCCTGGGCTGGCGAGGGTGGAGGCCCAGGGTGCCCACCTCCCGCCGTCTCCAGTCATCCTTTCACCTGCTTCCCTCCCCGAGGTCAGCACAGTTCTCAGGGTCCTGTGCAGCAGGCCCCAACGCTCACATGCCCTCTCACCTGTCCGCTGAGTGAGTCACATCTTCAGGCCCCCTCAGCAGAACCCAACATCTGGGAACCTGGGTGCTACCCAGGGGCACGAGGCTGGCCCCATCCTAAACCTGAGCCACGCCTGGGTGCTGTGTCCACTGTCAGAGGGTGTCTGACGGAGGTGGAGAGCAGGGTACAGTCTCTGACTTCACCCTCAGTGCTGCTGGTGCAAGTTCAGGGGTGAACTCAGGCTTGGAAGGTTCTCGCAGTTGTGGGAGATGTTTAGTGTCGGGTTGCCGAGGTTGGCCAGCGTAATGAGGTGGTGACCCAGAGAGGTTTTTAGCTATGATGAGATGGTGGCCCGGTGGGTGGGTGAGGCAGCGGGAAAAAGGGCTGGCTACCAGGGACAGAACCTAGTGGTCAGAGGGCTGGGACTGGGTTGTGGGGGGCCACGGGTCCACCCTGAGCTTGGGATGGGAGTGCGGCCGGCTCGTGGGCGGAGCATAAGGCCACCATTCACTGATGAGTCAGTCCCTGCCCTTTGTGCTCCACTTGCCCTGGGCCAGGTGTCTGTTCTGGAGGGGAGGCAGCAAGCCAGAGGCCTGCCCAGACTTTCCCAAGAGCAGCGCAGTGTCACAGGACTCCACAGGACGAGTTTGAATTAGGCTCTCTTCTTTTTATTTTGGCCAGGGATGGCGTGGGGCTTGAACTCTCAGGGCCTGAGCACTGTCCTTGGGTTTTCTCATGGCTAGTGATCTACCCCACTTCCGGCTTTTTTACTCCTGTGTATGTGCTACTGAGGAATCGAACCCGGGACTTTATACATGTTAGACAAACACTACCATTACACCACTCTCCCAACCACATTATGCTTATCTTTACACCAAAACAATAATGTATAAAATCTATCCTTATAGAAAAAGGGACTCCCAAAGCCTAGTGTCTGAGTTGTAATCCTGAGGCAGGAGCCATAGAGGCGGGGCGAAGGCTGTCTTTGGGTTCAGTAGGAGCAGAGCTAAAGATGAGGCTGGTTACCTGTGACCCACCTGGAAATTGTCCATGCTCTCAGCCTAGCTTGTTTGAACCCTGGAAGTCTACCAGGC
This sequence comes from Megascapheus bottae, assembly GCF_031878675.1. Taxonomy (NCBI): domain Eukaryota; kingdom Metazoa; phylum Chordata; class Mammalia; order Rodentia; family Geomyidae; genus Megascapheus; species Megascapheus bottae. Next base: position 68,407,832 of record NC_143517.1, on the reverse strand, counting down.
CAGGGTAGACTGCAGGTCGGTCTGAGGTCTCTGGCCGCCCCAGCCCCAGCTGACGTGCCTCCCTGTGCCTCCAGGCCCTTGGCCCCAACATGGCCCGCCGCTCCCAGTGCTCCTCGCAGGGGGACAACCCACTGGCCCCAGGATATCTGCCGCCCCACTACAAGGAGTACTACCGCCTGGCAGTGGACGCACTGACGGAGGGGGGAACAGAAGCCTACAGCCACTTCTTGGCCGCTGAGGGGGCACCTGACTTCCTGTGCCCCGAGGAGATAGAGCACGTGAACCGCCACCTGCAGCCCCCACAGCATGTCGCTCGTGAGCCCCCGGATGGCAGCCCCCCTGATGTGGACATGGATGGCTCCTCAGGCACTTACTGGCCAGTAAACTCGGACCAGGCTGTGCCTGAGCTTGACCTGGGTTGGCCTCTGACCTTCGGCTTCCAGGGGACTGAGGTCACCACACTGGTGCAGCCACCACCTCCAGATAGTCCCAGCATCAAGGATGAGGCTCGAAGGATGATCCGCTCTGCCCAGCAGGTGCTCCTGGTGGGCCAGGTGGGCTGAGGAGGGGAGGGGCCGAGAGACTGGCCTGGACAATGACCAGGAGACGCGAAGGGGGGGGCAGCCGCCAGTCACACATCTGTCAGACCACAGGCACCCCAGGCTTGTATGGCCAGGGTCCACGGGGTGTCCATCCTCGGCCCCAGGGTGGAGCTGGCCAGGCCTGGGGCAGGGTGGGGGTCTGCCCGCCTCCTGACCAGCACTGCCCCCAGGTGGTAGCCGTGGTGATGGACATGTTCACCGACGTGGATTTGCTCAGCGAAGTGCTGGAGGCCGCAGCCCGCCGGGTCCCAGTCTACATTCTGCTGGATGAGATGAACGCACAGCACTTCCTGGACATGGTGGACAAGTGTCGTGTCAATCTGCACCACGTGGACGTGAGTGGCCGGGCCAGGCGTGGGGGGGACGGGGACGCCCACGGCCTCGGCCTGACTCCTCTCCTCGGCAGTTCCTGCGTGTCCGCACCGTGGCAGGCCCCACCTACTACTGTCGCACGGGCAAGTCCTTCAAGGGCCACGTGAAGGAGAAGTTTCTGCTCGTGGACTGCCTGGCAGTGATGAGCGGCAGCTACAGGTCTGACCCCGGGGCCCCGCGGCCACCCCCCCCTCAGTGTCCCCGCTCCTCTGACCCCAGGGCCCCGCGGCCCCCCCTCCTCAGTGTCCCCGTCCCCAGTGTAACCCCTCCTCCCGACCCCGGCCGTCCCCCCTGCCCCCCATCCCGTGTCCACTTGTGACCCCTTGACCCTGGCCACCCCCCCCACCCCCCCCCCCCCCCCCGCCTCACCCCAGGGCCCAGGGCCCCCCTTCATCCCCCCTCCCCAGTGTTCCCCCCCTCCCCCCCGGCCCCCTTGACCCCGGCCGCCCCCCCTCCCCTGATCCCGGGGCCCCAGGGCCGCCCCCCTCACCCCCCGCCCATCCCCAGTGTCCCCCCCCCGCCCCCCTGACCCCGGCCGCCCCCCCCCCCCCCCGATCCCGGGGCCCCAGGGCCGCCCCCCTCACCCCCCCGCCCGTCCCCAGTGTCCCCCCCCCCGCCCCCCTGACCCCGGCCGCCCCTCCCGCAGCTTCATGTGGTCCTTCGAGAAGATCCACCGCAGCCTGGCGCACGTGTTCCAGGGGGAGCTGGTCGCCAGCTTCGACGAGGAGTTCCGCATCCTCTTCGCGCAGTCGGAGCCCCTGGTGCCGTCGGCCGGGGCGCTGGCCCGCCTGGACGCCCTGGCGCTGGCCCCGTACTCGGGGGCGGGGCCCCTGGTGGGCGTCCCCGGGGGCGGGGCGCCGGCTCCCTTCTCCTTCCCCAAGCGGGCGCACCTTCTGTTCCCGCCGCCCCGGGACGAGGGCCTGGGCTTCCCCTCCTTCCTGGACCCCGACCGCCACTTCCTGTCCGCCTTCCGCCGGGAGGAGCCGCCGTCCGCGCTGGGGCTGCGGCCGGGCGCGGAGCCGGGCGCGGGGCCGGGCCCGCGCGGCTTCTTCCAGGCGCGGCACCTGGAGGTGGACGCCTTCAAGCGGCACAGCTTCGCGGACGGCGCGGGGGGCGCCGTGGAGAACTTCGCGCGGCAGGTGTCCCGGCAGACGTTCCTGAGCCACGGCGACGACCTCCGCTTCCAGACCAGCCACTTCCACCGCGACCAGCTCTACCAGCAGCACTACCAGTGGGAGCCGCCCGGCGCGCCTGCGCGCCCGCAGGGGCTCTTCGACAGGCTCCGCGCCGGCCGCGGCCTGGCCGACCCGGACGAGCTCGCGCTGGGCGCGGACGGGCTCGGGCCCCCGCGGCTGGACTACCGGCCGCCCTCGGGGCCGCGCTTCCCGGAGCCCCAGCGGCTGGAGTACGTGCCGTCCAGCGCGTCCCGCGAGGTGCGCCACGGCCCGGAGCCCGGAGCGGCCCTGCGCCCCAACCTGAGCCAGCGCTTCCCATGCCAGGCTCCGGGCCGGCAGGGCCCTGACCACGCCGCCGCCGAGGCGGAGCCCGAGCGCAAGGCAGCGCCCGAGGGCCGGGCCGGGCTGCGGCACTGGCGCCTGGCCTCCTACCTGAGTGGGTGCCACGGCGAGGACCCGGGCGAGGAGGGGCTGCCCGAGGCGGAGGCCTTCCCGGACGACCCGCCTCCCCCCGCCCTGCGCGGGTCCGCGGCCTTCCCGGCCAGGGGCGGCGGGGAGGGCGGGAGCACGGAGGACGCGGGCCTCGCCAAGCAGGACTCGTTCCGCTCGCGCCTCCCCCCGCTCATCCAGCGCAGCTCCCGGCTGCGCTCCTCGCTCATCTTCGCGTCCCAGGCGGAGGGCGCCGGCGGGCCCGCGGCCGCCACCACGGAGAAGGTGCAGCTGCTGCAGCGGGAGCAGACGGTCAGCGAGACGCTGGGCCCCGGCGGCGAGGCCGTGCGCTCCGCCGCCTCCACCAAAGTGGCGGAGCTGCTGGAGAAGTACAAGGGCCCAGCCCGCGACCCGGGCGGCGGCGGCGGCGTCACCGTCACCAGCCACAGCAAGGCGCTCCTGACCCAGGCCTGGCGGGAGGAGGCGCCGCCCTCCGGGGCCGGCCCCGGCCCCAACCCCAGCCCCGGCCCCGAGCGCCGCAGCCTGGAGAGCTGCCTGCTGGACCTGCGCGACTCCTTTGCGCAGCGCCTGCACCAGGAGGCCGAGCGGCAGCCCGGCACCGCCTCGCTCACCGCCGCCCAGCTGCTGGACACGCTGGGCCGCGGCTCCGAGCGCCTGCCCTCCCGCTTCCTCCCCGCGGCCCCGCTGGGCCGGGACAGCCCGCCCCCCGAGGGCCCCGGTTCCCCCCCAGGGCCGAGGGGGAGCCCAGCCCGCAGAGGCAGCCCCACCACGGGGTTGGCGGAGCAGAAGGGGCCCCCGGAGCGGCGGGGCAGCCCGGTGCCTCCCGTGCCCGAGCGCAGGGCCAGCCCAGGCCCGCCTGTGCCGGAGCGCAGGGCCAGCCTCACCGGGGAGGGTCCCAAGGCGGGGCCGGCGGAGGAGGCGGCCGGCGGCCCCATGGAGGCCCTGCGCAAGGGGTCCCTGCGCCTCCGGCAGCTGCTGGGCCCCAGGCGCGGGGAGGAGGAGGGCAGCGCCCCGGCCCCGCAGGAGAACGGGCAGCCCGGGCCCGAGGGCGCCGCGGAAGAGCGGGGTGGGCGCGCGCGCCTGGCCTCGGCCACGGCCAACGCCCTGTACAGCAGCAACCTGCGGGACGACACCAAGGCCATCCTGGAGCAGATCAGCGCCCACGGCCAGAAGCACCGGGGCCTCCCGGCCCGCGGCAGCCCCGAGCCGGGCCGCCCGGCCGCCGCCGGAGACCTGGCCCCGGACATGTCCGACAAGGACAAGTGCTCGGCCATCTTCCGCTCGGATATTGCGGGGCCGCAGGCCCGGCTGAGCCGCACGCTGCCCGCCAGCGCCGAGGAGCGCGACCGGCTGCTGCACCGCATGGAGAGCATGCGCAAGGAGAGGCGCGTGTACAGCCGCTTCGAGGTCTTCTGCAAGAAGGAGGAGGCCGGGGCGGCGGACGGGCCCGCCGAGGAGGAGGCCAGGGACAGCAAGGTGGGCAAGTTCATGCCCAAAATCCTGGGCACACTCAAGGGCAAGAAGTAAGCCTGCCGCGCCCCTGCCAGGCTCCTGAGCCTGTCCACCGGCCGCCCTGGTCTCTGCGTTTGAGTCGTCACCACCAGGCCCTGGTGCTAAGGCCGTCTGGGGCCTGACTGGGTGTTTCCTGAACCCAGTGCCCCCAGACTCAGCTCCCCGAAGCCCTCCAACTGAACTCACCTGGCACCTGCCTACCTCTCCCCACTGAGGGGTCAGCCTTCCTCCCTGGACCCCTCCTCTTGGCCCCTCAGCCTGGCTCCTCTGCCTTCTCCTGTGCTCAGACCCCTTTGGGGACTGTCACTCATCTCAGGGACCCATCTCTGCCTCAGCCCCGAATCTCAGGTCCTTGCCGTTTGGTGCCTCAACTTCCTGATCTGCCTTGGGGCCTTTCGTCTTCGGGGCTGCCGTCTGTCTCTGGGTCTGTCCTCTCACCGTCTTGCTGTGCCTGCCTTCCTCTGGCCTTGGCCTTGCATCCGCTCTGCTTCCTGCCACTTTAGTGCTGTAGTGAATGTCACGATGTCTGGGCAGTGTGTGTGGAAGTGGCAGGGAGGGATGCTCCGGGAGTGACCACCTCACAGGCCGCAGGTGCCCCGGAAGCACCACCCCTCTCCCAGCCAGGTCTGCTCCCCAGCCATTCCTGGGCAGCGCAATAAAACAGTCTGGACGTCAGCCTTGTGCCACAGCCTCACTAAGTGACCCCACAGTGCTGCTGTCCTGAGCCGCGCCCCTGTGAGGCTGGATGTGGAAGCTGGTCCCCAACAGGTGACGGAGCCTGAGCCCCAGCCGCTGCCCAAAAGCCACAAGCAGGCCGGCACCCGAGCCCGACCTGATCCTTTCCTGCTGAACTCAGGGTCAGGGCACTTCCTGAGCTTTTAGTTTAAGGCTGGTGCTCTACCACTTGACCCACAGCTCAATTTCCCATTTTTCTGGTGGCCATTTAGCGATACGAGTGCCACAAGAAGGCTGGGAGTTTGGCCTAGCAGAGAGCTTCCCTAGTATGCATGAAGCCCTGGGTTCAAGTCCCCAGTACTACATACACGAGAGCTGGAAGTGGTGCTGTGGCTCAAGTGGTAGAGTGCACAGACAGAAAGGCTCAAGAACAGCATCCAGGTCCAGAGTTCAAGCTCAGAACCAGATTTCTTTCCTTGGCTGGCTTTAAATCTTTATCCTCAGATTTCAACCTCCTGGGGTCCTAGGCTACTGGTGGCCAGCTACTTTATTTTTTCCAGAAAAAAAAATTAATACAATCTGTGGTCAAATGCTTAGAAAGACTCCCACACACACTACTATTAGGTGTTAGCAATACCAATGTGAAATATATGCCCCTGGAGTTTTTTTTTTTTTTTTTTTTTTTTTTCCAGTCCTGGGCTTGAGCTCAGGGCCTGAGCACTGTCCTTGGACTTTCTCAAGGCTAGAGCTCTACCACTTGAGCCTCAGCACCACTTCTGGCTTTTTTTTTTTATGTAGTGCCAAGGAATCGAACCCAGGTCTTTGTGCATGATGGGCAAGCACTCTACCACTAGGCCAAACTCCTGGCCCTGGCTGATTCCTTTCCAGCTTCAGCAGGAAGTCTGTGGTACATGTCTCCAGTTAGCCATGAAAAAGCCTGGAGTAGAGCTGACAAAAAGCTCAGGAACAGCGCCAGGCCCTAAGTTCAAGCCCAGTGTCAGCTAAGAAAGAAAAATGTGAGACCCAAGGCAGTGGGTGTCTTTTGTTTTGTACTCAGAAGCTGGAGAAGGGGAGACATTGGGGCTTGGGCAGGGGCCCTGCTTTCATCTGACAGCTCCGGGTCCCAGGACTCCTCCCCAGGCTGGGGTGACAGGCGACTCTGGGCTTTGGCTTGCACGTTGACAAAGCTGCCTGCAGCCCCAGGATGTCACTGCCAAGCTGGGAGGTTCATCCTGGGACCCCACAGCCCGCTTAGGCTTCCTGAACCATGCTGCGCCTGCCCGGGCAGGTCCCCACCCATTGTGTATTGTGACCTGGCCCTGCCCGCCACCCACCCCGAGGCTGATCTGCGAACCCGGGGTCTGGGTGCAGCCCTGGCCTTTGTAAGGCTCAAGGCTGGCTTTCTGCCACTGGAGACACAGCTCGGCTTCCGTGCGGGGCTGCGGGATCATGGGGGGATCACGAGGGGGGGGAGGATGATCCGGGGGGGATCACGCGCCGGGCGCGCTCAGGCTTTATTGGGGACATCGCTGGGGCTTTCCGGAGGGGCCCGGGAGCCCGGCAGATGGCTCAGCGCGGAGCGGAGCACCGTTCCGAAGGCCTGGGAGTGTCCTCCCCCGAGCGCGGCCCGGGCGGCGCCCTGGGCCCCCCAGGAGACCCCGGAACTGCACAGCCTGCGGCCCCGCCGGGAGTGCGCCTCGGGGGGCGGGGAGCCACCTGCAGGAGCGGGGAGAGGGAGGGGGTCGGTGGGGGAGGGGGGAGGAGGGGGGGAGGAGGGGAGGTGCGGAGAGGGGAGGGAGGCGCGGGCTGCGCTCACCTGCCCGCCGCCCCTGGCCGCCTGGCTGCGAACCAGGACCCGGTTGGCGGCCTGGGCCTCGGCCTGCTGGACCAGGGAGGGCGGAGCCGGCGGCGTCTCCCGAACGCACGCGCCCTGGGCGCCCCGGGCCTCTGCGGGATGGGATTTTGGGCCTCAGGCCCGGGCTCGGATCCGGACTCCTCCCCGGCTCCAGACTCCTCCCCGGCTCCAGACTCCTCCCCGGCTCCAGACTCCTCCCCGGCTCCAGGCTCCTCCCCCAGCCCCCCCTCCCCGGTTCCAGGCTCCTCCCCGGACCAGGCTCCTCCCCGGCCCCAGCTCCTCCCCGGCCCCAGGCTCCTCCCCGGCTCCAGGCTCCTCCCCAGCCCCGGCTCCTCCCCGGCTCCAGGCTTCCCCCCCGCCCCCGGCTCCAAGCTCCTCCCCCAGCCCCCCTCCCCGGCCCAGGCTCCTTCCCGGCTCCAGACTCCTCCCCGGCTCCAGACTCCTCCCCGGCCCCAGCTCCTCCCCGGCCCCAGGCTCCTCCCCGGCTCCAGGCTCCTCCCCAGCCCCGGCTCCTCCCCGGCTCCAGGCTTCCCCCCCGCCCCCGGCTCCAAGCTCCTCCCCCAGCCCCCCTCCCCGGCCCAGGCTCCTTCCCGGCTCCAGACTCCTCCCCGGCCCCAGGCTCCTCCCCGGCTCCAGGCTCCTCCCCCAGCCCCTCCCTCCCCGGCTCCTCCCCGGCTCCAGGCTCCTCCCCAGCCCCGGCTCCTCCCCAGCCCCGGCTCCTCCCCGGCTCCAGGCTCCTCCCCGGCTCCAGGCTTCCCCCCGCCCCCGGCTCCAAGCTCCTCCCCCAGCCCCCTCCCCGGCCCAGGCTCCTCCCCGGCTCCAGACTCCTCCCCAGCCCCGGCTCCTCCCCGGCTCCAGGCTCCTCCCCAGCCCCGGCTCCTCCCCGGCTCCAGGCTCCTCCCTGGCTCCAGGCTTCCCCCCGCCCCCGGCTTCAAGCTCCTCCCCCAGCCCCCTCCCCGGCCCAGACTCCTCCCCGGCTCCAGACTCCTCCCCGGCTCAGGCTCCTCCCCAGCCCCGGCTCCTCCCCGGCCTCACGCACCGCGGAGCCCGCGCCCAGGCTGGCGTCCGAGGCTCGGTGCCGGCGCCGGCGGCTGCTCGGGGCTCCGGGGCGGGCGCGGGGCGCGGGCGGCGCGGCGCAGCCCCAGCGCCTCGTAGAGGAGGCCGCGGTACTCGGACGCCGAGAGCCCGGCTCCTTCGGGCTCCGGGAGCCGCAGGTCCGCCCCGCACGTCCACTGTCGTTCTGGGCAGTGGAACCTACGGGGCGGGGGCGGAGCGGGACGGGGGCTTGGGGGACCCTGGGGGGCGTGGAGGGGGGACGGGAGGGGGGCGGGAGGGGGACCCTGGCCCGGTCGGGGAGGGCGCGGGCCGGGGCGGGGGTGGCCCTCCCTCCCTCCCTCCGCCCACCTCCGGACGTAGGGGTGCCGCAGCGCCTCGGACGCGCTCAGCCGCCGGTGCGGGGCGAAGGTCAGGAGCCGGCGGAGGAGGTCCAGGGCGTCGGGCGGGGTGTCCGCGGGCAGGAGGGCCTCCAGGCTCGGCCGGGGCCTGCGGAAGCCGCCGGCCCGCTCCAGGCCCTGCCCTGCGCCCGGTGCGCAGGCCTCCCCGTGTGGCCTGTCGGGTGGGGACCCCCGCCCGCCTTGGCCTCGCCTCTCCTCCTCTGCCCCGGGCCCGCCGGGAGCCCACGGGATGCGGGGCCCCGGGAGGGCGCTGGGCGGCGTGGGGCGGGAGTCCCCAAGGCTGCGTCCTCGGCAGGCGCCAGCCGGCCTCTTGTGCCACCCCTGCCCCACTCACCGGGACCTCGGGTTGTGCAGAGCCAGGACGCTGTCGTCTGCGCCGAGAGCTGAGAGGTCTGGGGCGGGGCGGGCCCGCGGGCCTGGTGAGGGCGGCGGTCGGCCGGGGCCGCTCCCCGCTCTGCCCCTGCTCCCCACAGGCCCTGCGCTGGGCCCGGCCTCCCTGCAGCCCCCTTCTGGGGGGCCTCCCCCGTCCCTGCCCTGCGCCCTCTGTCCCTGGAGCCGCCCCCCTCGGGGCCCCCCACCCCGGGCCTCCACCCCGGAGCCCCCACCCGGGGCCTCCACCTCGGGCCTCCCTGCTGAGCCGCCGGGCCCCCACCCCGGGCCTCCACCCGGTGCCTCCACCCCGGGCCTCCCTGCTGAGCCGCTGGGCGCACCCTCGGGGGCGGGCGGGGCCACGGCCTCCAGGATCAGGTGGAGCTGGTGCAGGGTGGACGCGCCGGGGAACAGAGGCCGCCCTCGAAGCATCTCTCCCAGGATGCAGCCCAGGCTCCACATGTCCACCCCGGGGCTGTACCTGGGGGGGCGGGAAGGGCTCAGAGGCAGGAGGGGGGGCGCGGGAAGCCGGGGGGGGGGGGGCTGCGCGGGGACCAGGGTTACCGGCTCGAGTGCAGCAGCACCTCCGGGGCTCGGTACCAGCGGGTGGCCACGTACTGGGTCAGCGGGGGGCCCTCAGGCCCCGGGGCCCCCAGGCGGCGGGCCAGGCCAAAGTCGCAGAGCTTCACGGAGCAGCGGGCGTCCAAGAGGACATTGGACGGCTGGGGAGAGGGTGCGCTGCTGACTGGGGGCTAGGGGGAGGGTGCACACAGGGGGAGGGTGTACAGGGGGAGGGTGTACAGGGGGAGGGTGTACAGGGGGAGGGTGTACAGGGGGAGGGTGCACACAGGGGGAGGGTGCACACAGGGGGAGGGTGCACACAGGGGGAGGGTGCACACGGGGAGGGTGCACACGCGGCCAGGCCCCAGTGCGGGGCTGCCGGCCTCCCACCTTCTGGTCTCGATGGATGACCCCCGCAGCGTGGAGGTACTCGCTTGTCCACAGCAGCTGGCACAAGATGTAGCGCTGGTGGACGTCGTCCAGCAGGCCGCCCTTCTGGATGACGGCGTTCAGGTCAGTGTCTGGGGAGTGGGGGTTGCCGTAAGGGGCAGGTGGGCCCCGCTGTCCTGGACTGTCTCTCATGGCTGCTCTGCACAGTCTCCACCGTGCTCGCTGTCCACGAGCACCATAGCACAGCAATGAAGTTCTGTGGACCTTCTTTCTTTTTCTGTTTTGTTTTGGGGTTTTTTTTTTGCCCGTCCTGGGACTTGAACTCAGGCCTGTCCTGAGCTGCTTTTGCTCAAGATTAGCACTCTACCACACGAGCCACAGCACTCCTTCTGGCTTTCTATGTATGTGATACTGGGGAATGAACCCACGGCCTTAGGCACAGTAGACGAGCACTCTATCGCTAAGCCACGTTCCCAGCCCTAGATCTATGTTCAACGCTCATGTCATCCTTGTATGAAGTGGGAGAAAGAAGGAAGCCCTAGCTGCAAGAGGGGACAAGGCCAGAGCCCCAAGGGAGCACACAGTGCCCCAGGCTCAAGAAGCCAGCGTTTGCCAGCCAGGTGTCTCTGGGCACAGGACCCAGCCAGAGATGGCGAGGCCCCAGGGTGAGGCTAGGGCTAGGGTAGAGGCGGCTCTGACTCACTCACCCATGGACTCCAACACCAGGTAGATGTCCCTGTCGTTCTGGGCCGGGAGCACCTCCAGCAGGCGGGTGATGTTGGGATGGACACCCAATGCCTGCAGAGAGGCGGTGCAGCTGGGAGGCCAGGGCTGGCGGGTGGAGGAGCCAGCTTCCCCCGAGTCTGGAGCGGTCTGGGCTGCACCCTTCAGAGCCACTCACCCGAAGAAGCATGGCTTCCCGGAATGTTCTCTGGAGGAGAAGAGGCAGCCCTGCACCAGCCGGCCAGCCCTGCGGGAAGCCCACGCCCCAGCCAGGCTCCAGCCCCGCTCCCTCACCTGAGCATCCGTCCTATCCCTGAACGCATCCACAATTTTCTTGATGGCCACCACCTCACCAGTCTTTCTGTCCACTGCCTTCCACACGACGCCATAGGCCTGGGAATAGTGGACGGCTTGGGCAGCCTCCTGCCGGGCCGGCCTCCTGCCCGGCCGGCCTCCTGCCCAGCTGTCCCCACCACCCCGCGGGTCTGCGGGCGAGCGCAACGCCGTCCGCCTCTGGGTCCGGAAGGAGCGGGGTCCCGAGCCCTGCAGCTCTGGCCTTGCAGGGGAGGCTTCGGGGAGGCCTGGGGGACCGAGCCTCGCGCGCGCGCTGCCCTTCCGGGGACAGCCCTGTGCCGCCCTGCGCCCTGATCTCCGCTGGCGCCTGGTCCAGCCGTGAGGATCCTTCAGCCGCGGGCCTGGGCCCGGGGCCCGGCCTCTACCCGGGGGGCCACACGCCCTCCCGCCTGGCCGCCCCTCCCCGTGGCCCCGCCCCTCTCCTCCCCTCCCGGTGGCCCCGCCCCTCTCCTCCCCCTCCCGGTGGCCCCGCCCCTCCCCTCCCCTCCCAGTCGCCCCACGCAGTCTCCCACGCTGCTGCAGCTCCGGGCTCAGCGGCCCCGCTCCGCCCGCAGTCGGTGCGCTCCGAGCGGCGGCGTAGGACCCCGCCGTCCCGGACGGCTCCGCGGGGGGGGGCTCGGCGCAGGGGACGCGGCCCGCCCGCCCCGGCCCCGCCCGGCTCACCCCTCTCCCCAGCCGCCGCTTGAGCTGGTATCTCTGGGCCACGTGGCGGTCCACCTCCGCGGAGGACATGGCGGCCCGGCCCGGCCTGGCCCGGCCCGGCCCCGGCCCCGCTGCTCCGCCGAGGACGACGCCGGGAGCGGCGCCTGTGGATCCGTTGCCGTGGGAACTGCCGCGGTCTGCAGCTCCGGGGCCTTGGCGCCCGCCCCGCCTCGCCCCTGCCTCCCGCCCCTGCCCCGCCTCCGCCCCGTCCCTGCCTCCCGCCCGGCCTCCGCCCCGCCCCTGCCTCCCGCCCCTGCCCCGCCTCCGCCCCGTCCCTGCCTCCCGCCCGGCCTCCGCCCCTGCCCTGCCTCCGCCCCGCCCTTGCCCGGTCCCCGCCCCTGCCCGTCCCCGCCCCTGTCTCCCGCCCCTGCCCGTCCCTGCCTCCCACCCCGCCCCTGCCCGGTCCCCGCCCCTGCCCGTCCCCGCCCCTGCCTCCCGCCTTGGGATTCTCATCTCCATTTCTCCATTCCTGCTCCACATAAAAGCCAGAAGTCGGGCCGCGGCGTGGCCTGGTGGTGGAGCGCCTGCCTGCCCAGCGCGGGGCCCGGGTTCCGTCCCTCGGAACCGCACGCCTAGAAGAGTCAGAAGTGCTGAGGCTCCGGGGCAGAGCTCCAGCCCGGAGGAGAGCCAGGGACAGCGCCCAGGCCCCGCACAGAGCCACTCCCTCACTCATGCGTGCCGGAGTCAGCCGACGCCCCCGTGAGCAGGCCTCCCTCTCCGAGCCTCAGTTTCCCAGCCTGTCACGCGAGGACAGGGATCTCATGCCAGCCCTGAGAGGTGTCCTGGGTCAAGGGAGCAGAGACAGGAGGCGGCTGAGCCCTCCACAGAGGAGCCAGGGCCGGGTGCCCGCTCATCTCGTAACTGCACTCACCCCCAAGGCTCCCGCAAGTATTACTTTCACAGCAACGCCCGTACTTAAAGGAAAGTGTTCCGAGGGCGTTCACGGACGAATGTTGCTTTTAAATCTAAAGAAAACACAAGGAAAGATGCACTGTCTTTTGGATCGTGACCGTTTTATTTTTATATACACATACATCTTTGCCAGGACTCAACTTCCCTTCCCTGCTCTCCGCAGCAGGTATTCAGCCATCTGAATTACCAAGGCCTTAAAAGTAAGAATATCCTGCAAAAATACCCATGCCAGGGTGGCTTTCTAAACCCTGTCACGCCCAGAATTACCACTCAGCGGTCTACAAATCCGCCCATACCCCACAAATACGGCAAACTTGGGTGGAGAACAGGACACACAGCAGTGCAGACAAGTCGTGATCACCGGTCTTTCGACAGGAGGTGAACCGCAAGCCTCGGCGTGGGGCTCTTGCGGCGTCCGAGGTCCCACAGTCTCCGGGCCGGTGGATCCCCGCGGTCCTCCGGGTGCACATGTGGGGGCTTAGGAACCCCAGAAAGAACGCGGTGGCCTCTGGGCCGATGGCAGGCGCGCGCATGGACCGGACACTGCCAGTACCTCCAGTCCCAAAGAGGGTGTCGTGGCCAGGGCGGCTCAGGAGGTGACACGCGGCGGGGACGCGCTCACGGCAACGCGGGCCGGCGCGGGGCTCCCGCCCGGGATCCTGACTACTCGGGAGGCGGCGATCTGAGGACGGTGCAGGAGGTCCGGGAAGCGCTCATCTCAACACACTGCTCAGAGCAAGCCAGAAGTGGCTGCGGCTCAGGCGGCAGAGGGCTGGCCTTGAACACCGAGCGAGCGGCTGGGGAGCGGAGTTCGATCCCAGGACCGCACCCCCACAGAAAGAAACACGGAGTCCAAGCCCAGGACGGGCTGCCGAGGCGGAGGAACCCAGGGTGTAGACGCTTAAGCCCTCTGCGTTTCCGCCCCTCCCCAGCGTCCCCGCCCCGGCCTGCCGCGGGCCCCGCCCCCAGCACCCTCCCCGGCGGACCCCGCCCCTTCCCGAGTCCCCGCCCTCTCCAGGGTCCCGCCCCTTCCCCGGAGTCCACGGCCCCTTCTCCCGCGGCCCCTCCCCTCCCCCGCAGGCCCCGCCCTTTCCAGTGTCCCGCCCCTTCCCCGGAGTCCCCGCCCCTTCCCAGAGTCCACGGCCCCTTCTCCCGCGGCCCCTCCCCTCACCCGCAGGCCCCGCCCTCTCCAGTGTCCCGCCCCTTCCCCGGAGTCCCCGCCCCTCCTCCCGCGGGCCCCGCCCTTCTCCAGCCTCTCCCCCCGCCCCCCCATCCCAGGACTTGGAGGCGGGAACTGCCAGGAACGAAGCAGTCTAGCTGTTGCCCAAGGAACCGGCTGGGGCGGGGGGACGACTACGTTCTGTTTCCGTGGAAACCGCACCCGCAAACATCCACATTATCCAGACCCGGGCCGCAGCCACGGTCTGGAGACGCCGGCCTGACGTGGGCTCGCGTCTCCCCACACCTGTGCCCCTGAGGTGCATCCCGAGCCTGGACTGGGGCCTAGGACTTCTTAGCTGACGAAGCTGAGGGGCTGAGCAGCGGGGGCGGGCGGCGCACGGCGCCCTCAAGAGTCCTGTTGCCCCAAGCCCAAGCCATGGCGCCCAAGAAGAAGCGTGGGGTGAGTGGCGGGCAAGGCGCAGAGCCGCAGCTGTCGGAGCGTATGCAGTACCTGCAGCGCGAGTGCCAGATGCTCACGGAGCAGCTGGACACCTGCACCGGCCACGTGGACAAGGTGCTGCAAGAAAACGCCCTCCTGGACAGTGAGGCGATGCGCATGCGCGAGAAGAACCGGTTCATCGCCAACTACCTGACCGCGCGTGCGCAGCGCTGCGCCAATGCCATCATAACACTGGACGAGAAGAATCGCGTGGACTTGACCCAGATCCACTGGCAGCGAGCTGAGCTCGCATCCATCTACCAGGGTCGCGAGGATGGGGTGCGCGCGCAGCTGCTGGAGATGGAGACCCGAGCGGAGCAGATGGCCCGGAGGGTCCGGGAGCTGCAGCCCTACAAGGCCAGTGCGCGCGCGCGCGTCCGGGGACGGGTGGGGGGGGGCCGGGGAGGCGCGCGCTCCCCGCCCCTGCGCTGACCGCGCTGCCGCCGCAGGAGCTGCAGGTGGAGCAGCTGGCCCGGATCCGAGCGCTGGAGCGCGAGCTGCTGCACATGCGCGTGGAGCACACGCAGCTGCTGCACCACGCCAAGCGGCGCTTCCAGGAGGACAAGGCGACCTACGAGCGCGAGGCGCGCCAGCACGTGCAGACGCTGGGGCGGCGCGCGGAGCGGGAGGCGGCGCGCGCGCTCGTCGCGCACACGCAGGCCATCAAGACCGATAACTGGCGCCTCCGCCAGGAGCTGCTGCTGCTGCTGCACCGGAAGCACCTGCTCAACCTCCTGAGGCACCGGCTGCTGGAGCAGCGCGAGCTGCTGCGGGGCGAGCACGAGGACACGCGGAGCCTGCAGCGCGTGCACGGCTGGCTGCACAGGGGTCCCGGGGGCCCCCAGCTCTGGAAGTCCCCCACCCCGGCCGCGCCCGCGAGTCCCGGGCCCGCCCCGGCCCCCGGGGCCCCGACCCCCGTCTCCCCGCGCTTGGCCTCCCTGACGCCCACGGAAGGCCAGGCGCTCCCCGCCTCGCGCTCGCGGCACCCGTCGGCGGGGCCCGCACTCGCGGCCTCCAGGGCCCATTCGGCAATGGCGCTGCGCCCCAGCTCTCAGGGCCTGCTGGCGCCCCCAGCGGCCGTCCCCGCGCGCGGCTCGCGGGCCCAGTCCCTGACGCCGACGCACCGCCGCCGCCGGAGCTCCCGCATGCCGTCGCTGTCCCACCGGGGCTCGGGGGCCTCGTCTCCCACCCCGTCACCCGGGAGCTCGGACACGTCCCACGAGGGCTCTCGGTTCTCCACGCAGTCCTCCTTGCGGGGGACCTCACAAGACACGCTCCCGTCCGCCAAATCTGGCCGCTCCAGCCTGTCCCACGAGGGCGAGCGTCCGGCCCTGCGCCCCAGGAAGTCGGTCAACATCGACGACAAGGCCAACGTGCTCTCCGGCTGAGCGGGAGGCGCACGGGCCGGGCGGGCTGGGGAATAAAGCCCACCCGCGCCCGCACGACCCGGCGCGCCCGCTCCAGGCTGGGTGTCTGGTTCCTTCGTGCCGTGCCGCCGGGATCCAGTGCGCCCCGACCCCCAGAGCCAGCAGAGGCAGGGGGCGCGGAGCTGGGCGGGGCCCCCGCGCGGGAGCCCACGGGAGCCCCGGTCAGCCGTGGGTGCCTGGGAAGAGGCGGCCTCGTGGGCACCGCGGAGAGTTTTTCCGGAATTTAGAAAATTTCCAACGTAGACAAAGATGGAAGGGCGATGCCGCTCCACGGCCGCGTCCACGGAGGGCGCCCGCGCTGCCCATGAAGCCGCGAAGGCAGCGTGTGTCCCCACGGGCACAGCGGAAATGCAGTGTGGAGCAAACGCTAGATGACCGCTGGCTCGCGCTAGGCCCGAGTCCGCGCCTGGGCGCCGTCCTGGGCTTTCTCACCGCCAGCGCTCTAGCACCTGAGCCGCAGCACCACTTCCGCCTTTGTTTCCCTCTGAGTGTGGTTCGGAGGAGTTGAACCGGGTCGTCATGAATGCTAGGCAGGCACTCGACCACCAGGCCGCGCTCCCGGCCCTCCAGGTCTCCTCTTGGGTTTTGCTGCTTCCTGCGTAGTGCCTCGAATGAGGTCTGACTGCTCCATCTCGGAGGCCTGTGGGGCCCTTGGGCGTTGGGTGGCACCTGGACCAGGTAGGCCACATCCCTTCCCTTCCCTTCCCAGTTCTCACCCTCCTCCATGCTCCCTGAGCACTCGGGCTCCTCTTCACCGCCCCCTGGGCCAGCATCTCCCACCTGAGACTCACTCACTGCACACCCTGCAGCGAGCCCTGCGGGGTGGAAGGGAAGACACAGAGACCTCACCAAGCCTGGAAACTGCAAGAATTTAATCCAAGTCAGGCACGGTGCTTCACGCCTTAATCCTAGTTACTCAGGAGGCCGAGGACCGTGGTTCAAAGCCAGCGTGGGCACAAAAGGACCTGAAATTCTTATCTCCAATTAACCTCTAGAAAACGGGAAGTGGGACTTGGATCAAGGGTAGGGTGGTAGCCTTGAGCTAAAGAGCTCAGGGACAGCGCCCAGGCCAGAGTTCAAGCCCCATGACCTCCCCCCCAAAAAAAAGAATTAAATCAAAAGTTGTGGCAGAAACACAAAGTCAGGGGCTGGGAGTGTGGCCTAGTGGTAAGAATGCCTGCTTGCCTAGCATGCACGAAGCCCTGGATTCAATCCCTAGGTACCACATACACAGAAAAAGCCGGAAGTAGTGCTGTGGCTCAAGTGGCAGATCACTAGCCTGGAGATAGCCCTGTGTCCAGGCCCTGAGTTCAAGCCCCAGGACTGGCAAAAGAGAGAGCCAGATAGCCAGACAGTCAAAGTTGTGATTTTTGTAAATCACCACCAAATATGTCTGGAGAAGTGAGCACCGACACACACTCATGGCTGGTGGGGTTGCAAAGTGGTGCAGTGCCTTTGGGGACAGCCTGAAGGTTTTTTACAAAAACATGTATTCTTACCATGAGATACAGCAACTGGGCTCCTTGGAATTTTTACCAAAGAAAGCTTAGGGCACATGAATGTCTATAGTAACTTTATTCATAATTTCTCAAATTTTAGTAACCAGTTTTTCATCACTGTGACAAAACTATTTGGGAAAATCAGTGTAAATAAGGTGTGTGTGTATGGTCCTGGGGGCTTGAACCCAGGGACTAAGTGCTGTCCCTGAGCTTTTTTTTTTTTTTCCCAGTCCTGGGCTTGAGCTCGGGGCCTGAGCACTGTCCTTGGACTTTCTCAAGGCTAGAGCTCTACCACTTGAGCCTCAGCACCACTTCCGGCTTTTTTCTATGTATGTGGTACCTAGAAATCGAACCCAGGTCTTCATGCATGCTAGGCAAGCACTTTAACCACTAGGCCAAACTCCAGACCCTCCCTGAGCTTTTTTAAACAAAGGTTAGCATTTATTAGTTCAGCCACAGCTCCACTCACAGTGTTTTGATGATTAACTGGAGATTAGAGTCACAGATTTTCCTGCCAGGGCTGGCTTTGAACCTCAATCCTCAGATCTCTGTCACCTGGGTGGCCAGGATGATAGGCATAGGTCACCGGCACCTGGCTATATACACACACACATATATATACACACACACACACACGTATGTATGTGTATGTGTATATATATATTTTGTTTTCTGTTTTTGTCAGAAAGCTTTAGCTTTCTATATTTTAAAGCCGGGTGCAGTGGCTCACGCCTGTAATCCTAGCTATTCAGGAGCTTACATCTGAGGATCAAGGTTCAAAGCCAGCCCAGGCACAAAAGGACCTGAGACTCTTATCTCCAGTTATCTTCTAGAAAATGGGAAGTGGGGCTTCGCTCAAGGGTAGGGTGGTAGCCTTGAGCTGAAAAAGCTTAGAGACAGTGCCCAGCCAAGTTCAACCTTCATGACCCCCCCCAAAAAAAAAACAACAAAAAAACCATTTTCAGACAAAATTCAAAGGCATGATATTTTTTAGACAGAAAAATGAATGAAAAACTAAATTTCACCATAAATTAGAAGACAAATGGCCATTCTGAAAAAAACACGATAAAAGACAATACTCAGTATAATGGGATGTACAGAAAGCACCAGTGCTGGTAGATCATGCCTGTAATCCTAGCTACTCAGGAGTCTGAGATCTGAGGATCAAGGTTCAAAGCTAGCCTGGGCAGAAAAGCCTGAGACAAGCCCGTGAATTTCTTTCCTCTAATTGACCACAAAAAAAAGTTGGGAATGGAGCTGTGGCTCAAGTGATAGAGTGCTGGCCTAGAGCAAAAGACCTCAGGGAAAGTACCCAGACTGTGCTCCAACCCGAGGACCAACACACACATGACAGACAGACACAGACACAGACACAGACACACCCTGTATCCTACCACTCCAGCAACTGGGAGGCTCAAGACAAGGGATCTCACGGCTGAGGACAGACTCAGGACATATCTTTAGACTGACAATACTGAATAGGCACGGAGGAGCCACAGAAGCCCACAAACACTGGCGGTACAGGATGGATTCCCTGTGAACCCCCAAGGCCATGGACCACAGGTGCAGAGCCTGCACAAAGGGTTTTCAGGGGCCAGGGGAGAGGCCTCTGCCTCCTGAGCACCCCAGCCTCTGGGCTGAGGGAGAAGTTCCCATGGCCTGCCAGCCTCTGGCTTACCTAGCTTATTACAGACTTGAGTACACACAGGTATCCATATCTTAAAAAAAAAAAACAAAAAAACCCACAAAAACCCAGTAGGTATTCACCTGAGAAATTAAAACGTACAAACAAATACTTCTACACAAAAGCAGTTTTATTCTTGAGTCAAAACTGGAAAGCTAAATTTCCTCAAACGAGAGGACAGATGGCTGAGCATCTTTTCAATGGCACACTGCCCAGCACATACAACTACCACAACACAATCTCGCTGTCTAAACACAGAGTGACCAGCAGGACAGGAATACAGGCCTCAGGGCCACATGAGGTTCTGGAAGCAATGCTAAGCCCCTGCAGAAAGCTGTTGCCAAGGGTGGAGGTCAGGTTGGCGAGAGGGAACTTTGTGGGCTGAAACCCTGCCATGCCTCCTGACTGAGGTGGTGGTGACACTGCTGTAGGGACTTCCATGTCTGTACACTTGGATGGGTCTTGTATTACACTGATTGAAATGGTCTAACACCTGCTTCTCTGCCACCAAGAAGGCAAACTTTCCAGGAAAGAACATGGTATGTCCTTGCTGAACTATATGTCTACTTGAGACATCCAGGGTCCCCAGAATTCATTAAAAACTGAAATTAGGGCCAGGAATTTGGCCTAGTGGTAGAGTGCTTGCCTAGCATGCACGAAGACCTGGGTTTAATTTCTTGGTACCAAATACATAGAAAAAAGCTGGAAGTGGCGTTGTGGCTCAAGTGGTAGAACTCTAGCCTTGAGAAAGCCCAAGGACAGTGTTCAGGCCCTGAGTTCAAGTCCAAGGACTGGCATACTACTACTACAACTACTACTACTAATAATAATAATAATAAAATAATAAATAATAGCACAAAAGTCTGCAAAATTCTTATCTCCAAATAAACCACCAGAAAGCCAAAAGTGGCGCTGTGGCTCAAGTGGTAGAGTGATAGCCTTGAGCTGAAGAGCTCAGGGTCAGCGCCCAGGCCCAGAGTTCAAGCTGTGTGACTGACAAAACAACAAACAGAACAAATTATAAGCCAGGCACTGGGGACGCACATCTGCAATTCCAACCACTCAGGAGGCCGAGATCTGAGGATCATGGTTCAAAGCCAGTCCAGGCAGGAAAGTCTCTATCTCCAATGTTTTATATCTCCAGAAAACTGGAGGTGGCGCTGTGGCTCAAAGTGGTAGAGTGGTAGCCTTGAGCGCAGAGAGGTTCAGGGCCAATGCCCAGGCCCCGAGTTCAAGCCCTGTAACCAACTAAAATACCTGAAATTATGCCATTATAAACAAAAGTTATTGTCTCAAAACTGGTGGTTCGTGTTCAGATGACAGAAATTGAGAGGCAAAAATTAGTCTAGCAGACTTGGTGGATGGAACAACTGGTGAGCTGAGTCTTCCTGCTTCACCATCTGGCGGAGCAGGAGCAGGAGCCTGCCATGCCCGGCAGTCCCCCTCCTGGACCCCTTCCTCCCAAGCTACCCACCTCTTCCTCCTCTTTTGTTTTGGCCAGTCCTGGGCTTGAACTCAGGGCCTGAGCACTGTCCCTGGACTTCCTGGAACCTCTGGAGCATCCTGCGCTCCACCACTCCGCAATCGTTCCGAGGGCCTCCAGGGTGGTGAGCCTCGCTTTCTGCTCCGGATCTGTGCTCGTCATCCCCTGTAGAGCTCAGGATAGCTTCAACAGGAGATGTGGGCCAGAGGCAAAAAGTGACAAGGAATGAAACAACCTGGGAGCTGGTAAGACAGAAACATGCACTGCGCCCGCGTGTGCATCCTCCGGTAGCTGGGTGAGGTGCAAAGCGTAGTGAGGACTGAGCCTCTGAGGACAGGGACAACCCAGGGAGTGCCCGGTACTGCCGCATAGGAGGGCCCAGATACAGACAGGTGACGGCACAACTCTTTATTAGGTAGGAACAGGAGATGTTAAGCAGTGGAGTAACGACAGACCTAACAGAATAGACATCACTGACGCGTAACCAAGGAACACTCAAAGCCTCGTAACCCTAGTACTCATGAAGCCCAGGCAGCAGGGCTGCAAGTTCAAGGCCAGCCCAGCCATACAGTGACACTGTTTTAAAAAAGGAAAAGAAGATGTCAATGGGGGCCAGGAGCTTGGCCTAGTGGTAGAGTGCTCAGCATGCACCTGCACCCAGGTTCAATTCCTCAGTACCACATACATAGAAAAGCCGGAAGTGGTGCTGAGGACAACGTGTAGAGCTCTAGCCTTGAGAAAACCCAAGGACAGTGCTCAGGCCCTGAGCTCAAGCCCAGGCCTGGAAAAAAAAAAAATGTCAATTACAGACTTTGGGGTGTCTTTTGTTGCTATGCGCTAGTCACTGAAGACAATGAATCAGAAATGAGAAGTCATAATTCTGGTATTTCAAAAGAAATACAGAAAGAGAGGTAAGCACTGGGCATCAGAAGCAGGAAGCCACCCACTGGCTGAGCGGGATGCCCGAGGAAGAGTTGGTGGGGAGGTGGTGTCCTGTAGAGCACGTGCGGCCAGGAGCTAAGCAGCAAGGGTGCAAAGCTGCAGGACTCAGGACGGCGGCTGAGCCAACTCAGTCCATGTTCACGACAAAGCCTCTCTCTCCAGCCTCCAAATAGGAAGACTACTCTGTTCTCTGGAAGCATTCAACGCAAGGGGTCGGTAATCGTGCGTAACATCTAAAACCCTTCTCTTGTGAGCCCCCCCATCTCGGCTCAAGGTAATAAGCTGACTGGCCCCTTGTACTCTGGGCCTGTGGGTGTAGCCCAGTTCCAAGCAGCATCACTGACTTGGGGAGTGACTGCTGGCCAAGTCATTCACCCGAGCCTCCTGTTCCGTGGCCCCCTCAGCCAGATGCCAGGCGGCCCCACCCAGGGGAAGCCCTTCCTGCTGGACAAAGCCTGGGGGCGGGAGGCGCTCAGCGCACTCATAGAGCCTCTCTTCGGCGTGCATCTTCTGGTGCTGCAGGAAGTTGGACCTCTGTATGAAGCCCTTCCCACAGTCACTGCACACGTAGGGCTTCTCTCCCGTGTGGACGATCTGGTGCAGGAGCAGCTTGGAGCTCTGGATGAAGGCTTTGCCACAGGCTTTGCACTCGAAAGGCCTCTCCCCGCTGTGGATCTTCTGATGCTCAGTGAGGTGGGCCTTCTGCAGAAAGGCCTTCCCACACTCCCTACACTCATACACACGCTCGCCAGTGTGGATCTTCTGGTGTCGGATCAGGTAGGAGCTCAGAAAGAAGGCCTTCCCACACTCATTACACTCATAGAGTTTCTCCCCAGTGTGGATCCTCTGGTGCTGGGTGAAGTTGGATGTTTGGCTAAAACGCTTGCCACACTCATTGCACACATAGGGCCGCTCTCCAGTATGAATTCTCTGATGCTGAATCAGCTTGGAGCTCCGAATAAAGGCCTTCCCGCACTCCCGGCACTCAAAGGGTCTCTCCCCCGTGTGGATCCTCTGGTGCTCCACGAGGTCCGAGCGGTGGCGGAAGGCCTTGCCACAGTCCCTGCACTCATACTGCTTCACCTCGGTGTGGATCTGGTAGTGGCGGATGAGGCTGGAGCTCCTGATGAAGGACTTTCCACATTCATTGCACTCATAGGGTCTTTCTCCCGTGTGAATCCTCTGGTGGCGAATGAGCAACGAGCTCTGACCAAAGCCTTTCCCACACTCCTTGCATTCAAAAGGCCTCTCTCGGGTGTGAACCCTCTGGTGCCGAAGCAGGTCTGCACTGTGACAGAACGCTTTTCCGCACTGAGAACACTTGAATGGCTTTTCCCCTGCATGAACCTGCTGATGTTCCATCAGGCTTGCGTAGTGAATGAAGTCTCCTTTACCACACTGATCGCGGGGGTAAGGCTTCTCCCCAGTGTGAGAGATCTGGTGTCTGACTAGGTCTGAACTGAATGGGAAGCTTGTGCCACAAATGCCACAGGAATGTGCCTCCCCTTCTACAAAATCTCTTTGAAGTGTAAGAAGATTCGGGTTCAGAACAGAGTTCCTTCCTGACTTACCACATACCTGGGCTGTCCCTCCGGTCTGGATTTTCCAGTGGGTCACCGTCCCCTGGGAGGGGGAACTCCCGGGGCTCTGATCCTCTGTGGGGTTCCCCAGTCTGGCTTCATGGGGTCCCCCAGACTCAGGGGCAGGGGGCTCCATCACTGTGACACAGTCTGACAGCACCCCATGTGTATCTTCATCCTCAGAGATTCAGGCTTCAGTCACCTTTTTGTCAGCAGCTCCTAAAATAATCTGAAACAAGAGGAGATTATCTTTCCTCTCTTTGAAGCTGCTGAAGCAAGTACAGGACTCAGCTCATACCCCACCCCTGACCTCCACACTTCTATCTGCAGCTCTGGTATGGCCCCAACCAGCCACCCAGCCACATGCAGGACAGGTTTATGTCACCAACTTGTCCTAGGGGGAGTGGGCAAAGGGATAGGGTTGGGACAGTCCTCAGAAACCAAGATGCACGATGCAAAAGGAGCCCCGGCAGCTCTTCACATCCTGACTTCAGTTTCCACCACCAGACCCCACATTCCACAGACTGCATTTAATTTGTTCTACGTAGTACACACACAAGCCATTACACATTGTTACTGCAGCAGTTTTCTTTGCAGTGCAAGGGAGCAAACCCAGCAAGGTCTCATGAACACCTACCTAGTCAGAGCTCTGCCACGGAGCTCCGCCTCCAGTTCTGCAGCAGCCTACATCAATTCTGTGTGTGTGTACACACTGGGCTTAAACTCATGTCCTCCTCCTCCTCATTTACTCCCACAGCTGGTGCTCCATCATCTGAGATCATTTGAGCCACACAATCAATCAGCTTTTCTGCTGGTTAACTGGAGAGAAAAATCTGTCAGAATTGTCTGACCAAGCTGGCTCTGAACTTTGGCCCTCAGATCTCAGCCTCTTGAGAGGCTAGGATTCCAGGCATTGTAGCAGGTTTTTTTGTTTTTTGTTTTGGTGGTCATGGGACTTGAACTCGGCCTGGTCGCTGTCCCTGAGCTCTTCAGCTCAAGGCCACTGCCCTACTCCTTCAGCCAAGCCCCACTTTCCATTTTCTAGAGGTTAATTGGAGTTGAGTCTCATCTCAGGTCCTTCTGTGCCCCAGCTGGCTTTGAACCTTGTTCCTCAGATCTCAGCCTCCTGAGTAGCTGGGATTACAGGCGTGAGCCACCACAACCGGCTTGTGTGTGCATTTGTATGCCAAGCTTGTGGCTTGAACTCAGGGTCTATTTTTTAAATTTATTTATCTTTGCCAATCCTGGGCTTGAGCTCAGGGCCTAAGCATTGTCCTTGGACTTTTCTCAAGGTTAGATCTCTACCACTTGAGCCACAGCACCACTTCTGGCTTTTTTTTTTTTCTATGTATGTGGTACTGAGGAATTTAACCCAGGTCTTTGTGCATGCTAGGCGAGCACTCTACCACTAGGCCACACTCCCCACCCCAAGGGTCTATTTTAAATGTTTGCTTAAGGCCAACATTCTACCCTAGAGCCACAGTTCCTCAAATGGCTTTCATGTCCACTGGAGGTAAGAGCCTCTCGGGTTTTCAGGCAGGGATGTAGTGCAGTGGCAAGCGTGCACTTAGCCAAGGGCAACACCCTGAGCTGGATCCCCAGTGCCAAAAACAAGCATAAAATAAATAAATACTCTGCCCAGTTTGGTGGCTCACGCCTGTCATCCCAACTACTCACTCAGGAGGCTGAGATCTGAGGATCAAAGTTCAAAGCCAGCCCAGCATGACAGGCCCTGAGACTCTTATCTCCAATTAACCTCTAGAAAATGGGGAGTGGGGCTTGGCTCAAGGGTAGGGCAGTAGCCTTGATCTGAAGAGCTCAGGGACAGTGCCTAAGCCTAAATGAAGCCCCATGACCCCCCACCCCCCCAAAAAAAATGTGAATCAAATGCTGACTTTGAGGAAGCCAGCACTCTTTAAGCAGGTGTGAAACAGCTGGCAGAATGGGATGCCAGCTCCTCTACCACCCAGCCTGAGGGCCAGCTGTCCCAAGGGCACGTGCTTTGGTCTGTTCTTCCACACCAGGAGTTCCAAGTAGGACTAATTCTACAAGGAGGCTGCAGCAAGACACTGCTTCAGCCAGGGGACACCAGGGCCGAACCACATGCAGCATGAGGAAGTTCAGTGCTACTCCAAAAAGGCCTTGGCACCAGGGCAGCCCACCACCTCCACGTGCCCCACTCTCCAGCCTCAGCAGCGCCAGGGCCGTCAGGAAGCCAGAGGCTGGCCGGGCTGTGCTCAGCAGCACACCTGCCCAGGTTCCCGGGTAGGTGGAAAACCCGTAAGAGCTAAGGTTCAAATCCAGGTCTGTCCTTCTCCAGTGCCCACCCCTCCTGTAAGACCTTTACCTTCTCAAATGTCACTCTTATAAGACATTTTCCTGCAAAAAACTCAAGGGCAGGGCTGGGATGTAGCTGAGTGGCAAAGCGCTTGCCTAGGAAGTGCAACGTCCTGGGTTCGATCCCCAGTGCCAAAAAAGAAAAGACAAAAAAAATACAGTTAAAAAAAAAAAAAAACGGGCCGGGAGTTTGGCCTAGTGGTTAAAGTGCTTGCCTAGCATGCATGAAGACCCGGGTTCGATTCCTTGGTACCACATACATAGAAAAAAGCCAGAAGGGGCCAGGAGTTTGGCCTAGTGGTTACAGTGCTTGCCTAGCATGCACAAAGACCCGGGTTTGATTCCTTGGTACCACATACATAGAAAAAAGCTGGAAGTGGTGCTGAGGCTCAAGTGGTAGAGCTCTAGCCTTGAGAAAGTCCAAGGACAGTGCTCAGGCCCTGAGCTCAAGCCCAGGACTGGCAAAAAAAAAAAAAAAAGCCAGAAGTGGTGCTGAGGCTCAGTTGGTAGAGCTCTAGCCTTGAGAAAGTCCAAGGACAGTGCTCAGGCCCTGAGCTCAAGCCCAGGACTGGCAAAAATAAACAAACAAACAAACAAAAAAAAAAACCCTCAAGGGCAGCCAGGCACAGTGGCTCACCTCTGTAATCCTGGCTACTCAGGAGGCTGAGATCTGAGGATCAAGGTTCAAAGCCAGCCTGGGCACAAAAGGACCAATTAACCTCTAGAAAATGGGAAGTGGGCCTTGGCTCAAGGGTAGGGTGGTAGCCTTGAGCTGAAGAGCTCAGGGGCAGCACCCAGGCCCAGGGGTAGAGCAATAGCCTTGAGCTAAAGAGCTCAGGGATGCCACCCAGGCTGAATTCAAGCCCCACAATCCACAAAAAAATAAATAAATAAAAAGAAAGAAAAATAACCCCAACCCCTGGGTTGAAGCGCCGGGATGAACACACGCATTTGTTTTGCTCTTGTTTTATGGTGTCAGTCCTGGAACGCAGGCTTTGGCACTATCCTTGAGTTTCTCTGCCCAAAGCTAGAAATCTACTCCTGGAGCCACAGCTCCATTTCTGGATTGTTTTTCTGGTGGTTAATTTGAGGTAAGAGTGGACACTTTGAGCCTGGATCCTCAGATCTCAGCCTCATGAATAGCTAGGATTATAGGCATGAGCAACTGGTACCTGCTGAAAGGAAGATTATTTTGAAAGTTTGTCATTTTCTTGATTGAAAAAGGGAGGGTTGAGGTGGGAATGTGTCTGTCTTTGGAAATCATGATACGGTGTTTAGTGGTAGGAATTGAAGCCAGACCCTCTAACATGCTAGACTGGTACTCTACCACTCATCCCTAAGCTTTACTCTTAGCCCGATTTTTTTTTTTTTTTTTTTTTTTTTTGCCAGTCCTGGGCATGAGCTCAGGGCCTGAGCACTGTCCTTGGATTTTTCTCAAGGCTAGAACTCTACCACTTCAGCCTTCTGGCTTTTTCTAAGTATGTGGTACCAAAGAATTGAACCCGGTCTTAGTGCATGCTAGGCAAGCACTCTAAAACTAGGCCAAACTCCCGGCCCTGATTTTTTTTTTTAATTAAATTTATTTATTTTGTCAGTCCTGGGTTTGAACTCAGGGCCTGAGCATCATCCTTGCACTTTCTCAAGGCCAGAGCTCAACTACTTGAGCCTCAGCACCACTTCCACCTTTTTTCTATGTATATGGTACCAAGGAATCAAACCCGGGTCTTCGTGCATGCGAGGTAAGCACTCTACCACTAGGCCAAACTCCTGGCCCTGATTTTCATGTATTTATTTTTTCCAGTCCTGGGGCTTGAACTCAGGGCCTGGACTCTGCCCTGGAGCTTCTTTTACTCAAGGCTAGCACTCTACCACTAGAGTCACAGCACTAATTCTGGCTTTTTCTGTGTATGTGGTACCGAGGAATTGAACCCAGGGCTTCCTGCATGCTAGGCAAGCACTCTACCACTAAACCACTTTCTCAATCTCTGCTTTATTTTCAAAATGAGTGCATGTTGCCCAGGAACAAGGTTTCCCTTGTTGACAGGAAGAGCTAGAACCTATATGTATGCTTCCTAACAGTTTTCAGAACTGCTTTAACTTTAGAGAAAGTGTTGTGCTAAAAATTTTGTTGTTGTAGAACTGGAGTTTGAACTCAGGCCTTTGCTTATGGCAGTTGATGTGACCCGGACTTCCAGGCCTTTTTGGCTTTAGTTCTACTTCAGGTAGGGCCCTGACTTTTGGCCCAGGGCAAGCCTCGCACTGCCATCTTTCTGTGGCCTCCCTGGTAGCTGTGATGCCAGACCTGTGTTGACAGAGATAGGGGTCTCCTTAACTGCCAGGCTGGCCTCAGGCCATGAATCCTCCAGTAAGCAAGGTAAAGAAGTTGCTTTTGGTTTTTGGATCTCAGGGCTTGAACTCAGGATTTGGGTGCTGTCCCTGAGTTTTTTTGTGCTCATGGCTAGCTCTCTACCACTTAAGCCTAGCTCTATTTCCCCTTCTTTGGTGATTAATTGGAGATAAAGGTTGTATTGACTTTCCTGCCTGGGCTGTTTTCCAACTACAATCATCAAATCTCAGCCTCCTAAGCAGCTAGCTTACACATGAGCCACAGGTGTCTGGCCAGACAATTTTTGCCTTTTTTTTTTTTTTTTGCCAGTCCTGTGACTTGAACTCTGGGCCTGGGCACCATCCCTGAGCTTCTTTTGTTCAAGGCAAGTGCTCTAACACTTGAGTCACAGTGCCACTTTTTTTTTTTTTTTTTTTGCCAGCACCACCCCACCCCGTCCCCCGCAGTGTACGAAAGAATCAAACCAGGGCTTCGTGAATGCTAGGCTTGCACTCTACACTCACCACTAGTCTACACTCCTGGCCTGGCTTTTTTTTTTTTTTTTTTTTTTTTTGCCAGTTCTGGCTTTGAACTGGAGATAAGAGTCTCACGTTAAGTCCATGTTAAACCTGCCTAAGCTGGCTATGAACCAAGATCCTCAGATCTCTGCCTCCTGTGTAGCTAGGATTATCGGTGTGAGCTATCAGCACCTGGCAAGGAAGTTTTTAAAAATAGAATATATTTTACTTTGAAGGAACATTTATCTCAAAATCAACAATCTTCAGTTTCTGCTTAGCTACTTCTATAAACACATCAACTGGCCTTGTTCTGAGGTTTGTCCCCAGTAACACCTCTGTTCAGGGGTTACACATAGCTGGTGCTGAGGTCTCAATGCTGAATTATCACCAGTTGTCTTCTCTAAATCTGGAACATTGGAGTTTTTTCTTAACACCAGTTTCCTTGGAATCCTAGGCCCATGGGTACTAAAGGTCTATGAGTAAAATGAAAGGTCTGTACAAGTAAAATTGAATCAGCACCTCTCACTAAAACCTCTTGACAGAAAGAATAAAAGGAGGTAAACTACACCAGTTGTCTGGCTGATGAGATAATGCTTTCTTGTTGCAGCATGTGGAATCTGCTGGAAGAAACACCACATCTCAATGCAGTCAATGCTAAGTGTCAGTAGCACTGACGGTGGGGTGCCTGTAAGGTGCCCTTAACAGCACCAGAAGCCTGCAGTTCCTATCCTAGCGATGAGGGGACACCCTAGGATTCGTTGTTAAGTATCCAGTCCAGTTTGTCAAAGACCACAGAAAGGGAGGTGTGCAGCTCGGGAATGAGAATTGCAGGGCACGAGGGCACCGGATGGGCCCCCAGTGCCTGTGCCCATGCAGTGAGGGAGCAAGGCAGGTTTGTTCACCTTCTCCTCACAACCTTCCAGCCGACCAACTCAAAGTCAAAAGTAAAACTGCAGCCAGCCACTGCCAGCTGCTCTCTCCAGCTCTGCCAAAGACACCTACAAGCTTTTCCTCCTCCTGACTTCATCCGTCCTGTGGCTCCGGTCTGAGCCCTCCTTGTTCTGGGTCCACCACTCCTGGCTACCCCATCTTCGATTCTGATCATGAGGGTGGTTGGGGCATTCCCAGCGTGGCCCTGGCACCTTACCATCCCCAGGCTCAGTCTAGGAGAACCAAGAATCCACCCAATGGCTCCGGGAGCGGACACGGCCGCGGGTGCAGGCTGGAGAAGTCCCGCTGTGCCCCACAGGCGGAGCTGACGGCACGATATGTCACGTCTTGACAGGGACAAGCGCGTCTCCGACGCTAGGTGGGCAGGGGACGCTTGCCGGTCTCCGAAGACTCCAGGCAATCTGCCACCACGACCCCTGGGAGCCCTTCGGAAACGCGGCTCAGGCCCCGGGGACTGCGGTCAGAACGTGCCTGGGGAGGCGACCGAACGTGCTGGGGCCGCCCGAGGGCGAGCCAAAGTGCTGCAAAGCCGACGGAGTGGCAGCGCCCGGGGCCGAGCCGTCGCGCGGGCCGCGCCTCCCTCCCGCCTCGGCCCCGCGGCCGGGCCGCCCGCGCGGCTCCGCCTCAGGCGGGCGGAGCGGAGGGAGGGCCCACGCCGCCAAGCCCGCGCCGCCCGGGCCCCGGGCCCCGCTCCCGCGCACGGGCCGCGGCGGAGGCGGGGAGTTACCACACGAGGCTCGGCGGGGAGACGGCCGGGCCCGGCCCCGGAGGCCCGCGCGCGGCCGCCCCACGCCCGGCCAGCCCGCGGCGCCACTCACCCGCGCCCGGCGGCGAGGACGGCGAGCCCGACGCGGGAGCCGCACCCGGCGCGGCGACCGGCACCGACAAAGCCAGCGCGGCCTCCCGCCGCCGCGGCCGGAAGTCGCCGCAGGCCCCGCCCCCCGGCTTCCGGCGCCTCTCTAGGAAGGCCGGGCGCCTCTCGGTGGTGCGGACGGACCTCCGGCTGGCGGCGCAGCGCTCCGCGGGCGCGCGGGGGCCTCGCCGCAGCCCCGAGCCGGCGCTTGGCTCGGCGCGCTCGGGCCGCCGGGGCCTGGGCGGAGGATTCGTGCCCGGGGTCGGAGTGCGGACCAGCGAGAACGGAGCCGCCTCCCGCCCGCCCGGGGCCCGCGCAGGAGCTCCCGAGACTCCTCTCTCCGCTCAGCCACCCAGGCGCTCGTGGCCGTGGCGACCCCGCGTCGCGGTGGAGAATTGGCCCAGTGGAGCGGTGGCTCCGCAGCCAAAGCCGCCCTCGGGGCGAAGCCCGCCCGGGACGCGCAGCCCCGAGCCCGGGCGCCGCGCTGGGCCGGAGCTCGGCCGCCACATCTCCAGAGGTCGGATTGGCAGTGGGGTTGGTTTTCCAGTCCTGGGCTTGCGCTCAGAGCCTGAGCGCTGTCCTTGGACTTTCTCAAGGCTAGAGCTCTACCACCCGAGCCTCAGCACCACTTCCAGCTTTTTTCTATGTATGTGGTACCGAGGAATCGAACCCGGGCCTTCGTGCATGCTAGGCAAGCACTTAACCACTAGGCCACACTCCCAGCCCCAGGACTGGGAGTCTCTAGGAGAGCGGGCGGCTGCCCAGAATCCAGTTTACACCCAGTTTTTAAAGACAAAAGTCCCATATGGGGTGGGGAACCATCAGGGAGAGCGTTCGGGCAAAATAGCACATCTGCACATTCTCCAAAGTGGAGCTTTCCTAGTTGTCCTGGAACTAAGCATCTGCAATTCAAAAAAATGGCTTTTGCTCACCTCTAGGTTTTTGGAGCTGGGTGAAAAGCCTCCACCACCCAGCTGTGGGGACAGACATGCTACTTGGATCCAGTATCCTCATTTCACCTGGACCAGCACAAAAGGAAAGAAAAGGAAAACTGTACTCTTACCCATAGATACAAGCACATCGAAGTGCGGTTGCCCTGAACACTAGCATGGTATTTGTGGTGAAAAGCAAGGGGGCCGGTGTTGGCTGCTCACTCCAGGATGACTACATTGATGGCTGGTGTAGTTGATCAATTTTGCTGGTTCATTGTTTCATCAATTGGGTCCAGAGGTATCAAACTTGGTCGGCTATTAAGCTGGAATTACCTCAACACATATATCTGAACTTCCCTATAAACAGGTGGTGGATTCCAACACAAAATCTCTTGAAGCTGGTGGGTTACGCCTGTCATCCTAGCTACTCAGGAGACTGAGATCTGAGGATCAAGGTTCAAAGCCAGCCTGGGTACAAAAGAATCTGAGACTCTTATCTCCATTTAACCCCTAGAAAATGGGAAATGAGGCTTGGCTCAAGGGTAGAGCAGTAGCCTAGAGCTGAAGAGCTCAGGGAGAATGCTCAGGCCCTGGGGCAGGGTGGTAGCCTTGAGCTGATGAGCTCAGGGCCAGCGCCAGGCTGAGTTCAAGTCCCAAGACCCACCCAAAAAAAAAATTTTTTTTTCTTCACAAAAGTATCAAGCCAAGCTGTGAGATCATTATTTTTCTTTGCAAATACATTTTGTACCTAGGAGTCATTTTCTCAAGTGTTCCCATATGTGTCTATCTGTACTTATTTTAATCAAGGTACTCATTAATATAGTATTTGTTTGAATTCCTGACTATTGTTTCACATGTCTCATTTTCTCTATCCTAATTCACTCCTGCCAAAGAGCTGGATGCACTGACTCACACCTGCGGTCCTAGCTAATTAGAAGGCTAAAATAAGGAGATTACAATTTGAGGCTGGCCTAGGCATAAAGTATGAGACTTCCAGCTCCAACAATAAAAGCTAGGCATGGTAGTACCTGCCTGTTTGTCCTTGCTAAGGTGGGACCTACCAATAGGAGAACCCCAGGCCAGTTTGGGCAGTGATAAGCTATCTCAGAAAAAACCACAGCAAAAAGAACTGGCTGAAAGGTAATTAACCAGCAAATTGCTGGTCTGGAGTTGCAGCTAAAACGCAGCCATGAGAAAGCAAGATAAGAGAGTGAGGCCCTGAATTCAAACCCCAATTCTTTCACAAGAAAGGAGGGAAAGGAGAAAGGGTGTCAATGTATGTGAATTAATGCACCTTCTATCTGGCAAATATGTAACCCTTTTATTAATTACAATAAAAAATTATAAAAGAAAAAGAAAGAAGGGAAAGGAGTAAGAAAGAAAAATTAACTGGAGGCATGGTTCCAAAGGTAGACCAGCTGGCCCAGTGCGGGTGGCTCACGCCTGAAATCCTAGGTATTCAGGAGACTGAGAACTGAGGACTGTTGTATAAAGCCACCCTGGCAGGAAAGTCCATAAGACTCTTACCCAGTTACCTACCAAAAAGCCAGAAGCTCAGTGTGGCTCAAGTAGCAGGCACCAGTTTTAAGCAAAATAAACAACAACAAAAACTACACAAAACAAGGACAGCACCCAGACCCTGAGTTCAAGCCCCAGGACCAGCACATACATACAAAAGCAGTGGACTGGGCCGGGAGTTTGGCCTAGTGGTAGAGTACTTGCCTAGCATGCACGAAGACCCGGGTTCGAGTCCTCGGTACCACATACATAGAAAAAAGCCAGAAGTGGTGCTGAGGCTCAAGTGGTAGAGTTGTAGCCTTGAGCAAAAAGAAGCTCAAGGATAGTGCCAGGCCCTGAGCTTAAGCCCAGGACTGGCAAAAAAAAAGAAAAGAAAAAAAGCCATTGTCTTGGTAGGTTGTGGACCAGGCGCTCTCCCTGAGCTCTTTTGCTCGAACGCAGCTCCACTTCCAGTTTTTAAGTGGTTAATTGGACATCAGAGTCTCATAGCACTTATCTGCCTGGGCCAGTCCACTAGGTTGAGCCGGCAGCAGGCCTGGAACCCCCGCATGCCCCCACTGGAGCCGTCACCGGTCGGGTTGAAGCTTAGGGGCGAGGTTTGGCCCCTAAATGCCTTTAAACGCAGGAGCTCTTCACTTAGGGTCCTTGTCTTGGATGCTGAATGGGGATTCTGGGCAAGTCACATGGTAGGAAACTTGGCAGAGCCTTCCCTGTGGAAGAAGTAAACAAGCAGGCAGCAGACACACCGAGGGGCGCCCTGCAGAGGGAGGCGCCGTCTTCGGGCTGGGTTACCGGGTTCAGCCAGGGGCTGCCTTCAAGGCCGCGCACAGCGCGGCTCCCCATCTCCGCTCTAACCACCGGCCTCATCTTCCCGCTCCTTCAGACCTGCATGTCGGGGCAGGTGGCTGGGGTTCTCAGGAAGGCATCGATGACTGCATGCCTCAGCCTTGCGTGCGTCCTGTTGTCTCCCAAACACCATGTTTCTGAGCTGCCTCCGTTTCCCTAAATCACCCCGCCGATTCGCGTTTCCTTAATCTAAGGCGACAGCTGCTGCCCTGGCTGTTAGCTGACTGCACCTCCTTTTCCCCTGGTTAATCCGGCTTCAGAAAGGGGGGGGCGGGGAACGACTCCCCGGGGTCCGTCCCCCCGGCGCTCCCCCCGTGCGCGCCCCGAAGGCTCCGGAGCCCCGGCTGCCGGGCCTGTGCGGCGCGGACGAGACTACGTCTCCCAGAAGCACCCGCGCCGGGCCGTGACAGGCCGAAGACTCCATTTCCCAGAGTGCCCCGTGGGAGGGGCGGGGCCCTGGGTGGGACCCGCCCCCTCCACCTGGCCCGGGCGGCGGAGGACACCCCGCGCCGGAAGCGGCTCTCCCCGCAGGTTGGGCCGGGCGCAGGTGAGGCCGCCAGGGGCCGCGACGAAAGCCCCGGGAGCCGGAGCGGCGAGCCAGCGGGCCCCGCGCTCTGGGTCTGGGCCGTGGGAGGGCGCCTCGCCTCGGAGGTCTGCGCAGGTCCGGCAGGGCGGCCGGGGGCGCCGGGGTGGTGACCGCGGGGCCCCGAGACCTCCGGCAGGGGCCCGGACTCCCAGCCGAGGGTGTGCGAGCGGGGGCGGCCCGGCCTGCCCCGAAGGGCCGGGCTCCCGAGGGCCGCGTGCGTGGGCCCGGGCTCCGCGCGTGGGCGCCGCCCTCGCGGGTCTGGGGCGCCTGGGCTTTGTCTGCGAGCAGCTCCTGCGCCGCCGGCCTCCCTCCGGTCACTCGGGGGCGGGGAGGGGTCGGCCGGCCTCTGGCTCCGTGCTGCTGTTCGGGACTAACTTCCAGGCTCCTTGGGGAGCCCTAGGCCCAGATGCCTGACCGCGTGGTCTGTATCCCCCTCCTGAGGGTCCGGCTCTGGGCTCCCCGTCCATTGCCTCGGGAATGGGGCTGGGACGACGGCGCGGTCCGGATGCGTGACTGTGCATGGTCTGTGTGGCCTTGCCCGCATGCCGTTTGGTCTTCCAGGTCAGCTAACATGGGTGAGCCCCAGGGGTCCATGCGGATCCTGGTGACAGGGGGCTCTGGACTGGTGGGCAGAGCCATCCAGAAGGTGGTAGCAGATGGGGCCCGACTACCTGGAGAGGAGTGGGTGTTTGTCTCCTCCAAAGATGCAGATCTCACGTGAGTTGTCATCCCCAGAGCACCCAGGTTCCCCTTCCCTCTCTCTCTGCCTGGGTCTGTTCCTGAGCCTGGCACTAGACACAGTCTAGGCCCTCTCTGCCAGGTGACTGGCCTGGCTCCGGTGGGTTGGCAGTGATGTGAACAAATATCTTGCCATACCTTCCTGGAAGCCCACGCCCTAACACCTGCTAGGCACTGAATGTGGCTACGTGTCCCTTCCCTGGTTCCTCCCGCCCAGCTCCTGCCCCCACTGCCCCCAGTCCAGGGTGCTGTTTCCTGAGGCCTCTGTGGGCCCCTGACATCCAGCTCCCCCCAGGGATGCAGCACAGACCCAAGCCCTGTTCCAGAAAGTCCGACCCACCCATGTCATCCATCTTGCTGCAATGGTGGGGGGCCTGTTCCGGAATATCAAATACAATTTGGACTTCTGGGTAAGTTGGGGGGAAGCCAGCAGCCCAGATCTGGGAGCTTCCTGGTAGGCTTCTGACGCACACAGGGTTCTTTCCCCACTCCAGGAAGTCCCTACAGACTGCGCCTTGGGAGTCCCACTAGCCACCCCCCTCCATGTGGCAGGCAGAGGGCCTCTAGGTAGGCATGGAGGCACCTGCACAGTAGAACAGTCGGAGCACTGACCTGCAGGATTGGGGGGCTGAAAGAAGCCAATGGTTCCATGTGGCTGAGGGCTGAATTCTGCTTTCTGAGATCTCTGAACTGCCGGATTCCCAGGCTTCCAGGCTGATCCTATCTATACAACTCCCCAGAACAGGTCCACTATGCCCATAGGAATACCCTGAAAAGAAGGAGTGCAAGGTAAGGCCTCTGCCTGTGAGTCCTCTGCCTGGGCATTGGCCTACATCTTCCAGGTAGCCTTAGCCTGGCCAGCCTGTACCAGGCACTAGGGTCAGAGGCTCCCACCAGATTCTGCCAAGGAGCTCGGTCATCTAGACTCCTTGAGTGTCCCAACCTTCCCAGCTGAGGCCGCCACCACACCCTGGCTCCCCGCCAGGAAGATAACTGAGCCTGGAGGGGGCCTGCAGGCCACTGGGAAGCAGAGTCCTCGTGGTGAGTGGTGGAGAGACCCTTCTCTCATGCAGTTGGAGCCCCACCCAGCCATAATGGTGCCCCAGCTCTTTCCCCATTTTCTGCCACTTGCCTTGCACCTACAGCCCTGGTGTGGCCCTGGGCGGGCAGTGGCTTCTGTAAGGTCAGTACTGGGAAACTTTGCTTTGTCCTGGGAGAGGTTAGGACAACAGGTACTGCCCATACCTGAGTGGCCAGGGTATGTCCCCACCTCTGCCCATGGAGAGTGGGGCAAGGCCGTGGCTTCTGCCTGGGCCTCCTGACCCCCTCCCCATCCTGCAGAGGAAGAATGTGCACATCAACGACCACGTCCTGCACTCGGCCTTCCAAGTGGGCGCTCGCAAGGTGGTCTCCTGCCTGTCCACCTGCATCTTCCCCGATCAGACCTCCTACCCTATTGACGAGACCATGGTAGGGGCAGGCGTGCAGGAGGAGGGACCTGGCTCTGAGGGCAGAGCTGGGAAGTGGGGGCTCACTGCACCTCCTTTCCCCCAGATCCACAACGGGCCTCCTCACAGCAGCAATTTTGGGTACTCGTATGCCAAGCGGATGATTGACGTGCAGAACAGGTCTCCCCAGGCTCCTCCCCAGGCCCTGCTGGGTGGGGGGGACGGCGGGGTGGGTCACGGAGCTGGCCTCGCTGCCTCGGCTTTGCCTCTGGAAGAGGCCCGGCCCGCGGCTGACGGCGTGGGCTTGTGTCCTGGCGTGAGGGCAGGAGGGACTGTGTCTCTGCAGGGCCTACTTCCAGCAGCACGGCTGCACCTTCACCGCTGCCATCCCCACCAACGTCTTTGGGCCGCATGACAACTTCAACATCGAGGACGGCCACGTGCTGCCGGGCCTCATTCACAAGACGCACCTGGCTAAGAGTGAGTGCTGCAGCCGGCGCACACCTGGCCTGGGTCACTCACCCGAGGGGCGCCCGGCACAGCGAGGGGCTGGTGGCAGCCGGCGCCCTGACCCCCACCCCTCATCCACAGACACTGGCTCAGCACTGACGGTGTGGGGCACCGGGAAGCCTCGGAGGCAATTCATTTACTCACTGGTGAGCGTGGCGGCAGGGTCACTCCCTGGCCCTTGCAGTCAGGGTCCCCGAGCGTCCCTGGGCGCACCTAAGCTCAGCAGGGGGAAGGGCTGCCATCCAAGCAAACCCTGGCTGCGCCCCCGTGTGGCCTTGAGGGGGCATCTGGCCATCCCTCGGGGAATCTAACTTGCCCTTCTGCCCTCCAGGACCTGGCCAGGCTCTTCCTCTGGGTCCTGCGGGAGTACAATGAAGTGGAGCCCATCATCCTGTCTGGTGGGTCCTGCAGCCCGTTCCTGTCCCACAGCGGGTTAGGACCCCTGCAGCCCAGCCCCCTCCCTCTGCCTTGGGGACTCACTGAGGGTGGGAGCAGACTATCCCCAAGGGAGGGCCTGGGTGGAGACCTGACCTGGCTGCGGACCTGCTCCCCCTCACAGTGGGGGAGGAGGACGAGGTTTCCATCCAGGAGGCAGCCGAGGCCGTGGTAGAGGCCATGGGCTTTGACGGGGAAGTCACCGTATCCTTTGGCTCCAGGATGAGGGTGCAGAGGGGTGCTGTGGTCTCCCCATGAGGGGCTGCAGAGCAGACACTGGTGAGTTCTCTGGTGGTACTTGCCCTGGCAGCAGAGGGCAGGCTGCCATCCCCAGCCCTCCCTCAGGCCGAGGACAGGGGGTTGAGGTGGGGGTGTTGTTCTTTCTGCTGTGGCCCTGACCACTGTGCCCAGTTTGATACCACCAAGTCAGATGGGCAGTTTAAGAAGACAGCCAGCAATGGCAAGCTTCGCACCTACCTGCCAGACTTTCGCTTCACGCCCTTCAAACAGGGTGAGCTCCCCTCCCCCTCAGTCCTCCCCTTCCATGCTCACACCCCCTCACTGGACTCCAGCCTGCGGTGACATGGGGGAGGGTGGCCTGTAGGCATGGTCACCATGCAGGCATCAGGACGCAGCTCAGGTGGGGAGATTTCCACATCCCCACTTCCCCGAGGCCCCATCTCCTCACCAGGCCCACGTCTGCCTCCCCAGCTGTGAAGGAGACCTGTGCTTGGTTCACTGAAAACTACGAGCAGGCCCGGAAGTGAGGCATGTGGCGGCGGCCGGCTGCCCATTCTCAGACCTTCCGAGGAGGGGAGGGCACTGCTCAGGAGCCCGGGCCGCCATCCGGCCCCCCCAGCTGGGGCTCCATGCAGCCCTCCAACAGGGCCCTTGTATGTCTGTCCTCAGGGAAAATAAGGCCTGGGCTGGCACTACCCCTCCTTCCCCTCTGGCCCCGTCCCACGTCTGGGAAAGAATAAAGTACATTTTCACCGCCTGCCCTCGTCAGCTCTCATCCCCCACACTAGCCTGGCTCGTTACCAGAACCCATGTCCTGGGGGTGCTCAGCCCTGAGGAAACAGCTGGGCCCAGGGCCAAAGTCCCTGGAAGGCAGCCCAGCCCTGTAAATGTGGGCACAGGAAGTGGAGAGGCAAGGAGGTCAGTGGGCTAAGGGAGGGGCAGGGCCTCCCCAGCCTGAGATCCTGGTCACACCCAGCCCTCCTTGTTGTGGGGCTGCTCATCTGGGCCCCCTGGCCTCCACCCTCACTACCCTGGGCAAAGAGGCTGGGTCTGAATTTGGACATACTTGGGGGTGGGGGTCGGGATGTCAGCTGGGTGACTCAGGGCTCCAGCCCGGCCTGTGATTGTTCAGCTCTGGCCACCAGCGAGTGGGCATCATCAAATGGGCATCTCCCCATTCCCAGTGGGGAGAAGACGAGGTCTGTCTGAGCCGGTCCTGGCAGCACAGGGACGCAGACCAGCAGTGGACAGTGGTAGATCTGGGCATGGTGGGGGTGGGGGGGGTGCCCCGGCCCCCTCGCCTCTGCCCATTCACTGCAGCCTGAGTCATTTTTTTTGTGGCCCCATCAACTTGGATTCTGTTCACCTTATTGGATAGGTGGGTGACAGGGCTGGGGCATCATTCCTCTTACCTCCCCTCAGTCTGGGGACTGAGGTACTACTCCTGTCCCTGGAGGCTGAGGGAGAGCATGGTGCTGTAACCCAGCAGCCTAGAAAGGGACCTGGACAATGAGAAGGTACAGTAAAAGTAGCTACAAAAGGGCAGAGGTGACAGTTTGCCCCTGTGCAAAGCATCAGGACCCCAGTTCTCCAAGTGCCTGGTTCACGACCTGTAGCCCCACAGCCCCCACTGTCCCACCCCTAGAAAACCAGGCTGGAGCCAGGTGCATGGCTCACGCCTGTAATCCTAGCTACTCAGAAGGCTGAGATCTGAGGATCAAGGTTCAAGGCCAATAACCTCTAGAAAGGGAGAAGTGGGGCTTGGCTCCAGGGTAGGGTGGTAGCCTTGAACTGAGGAGCTCAGGGACAGTGCCCAGGCCGAGTTCAAGCCCCATGACCCACAAAAAAAGAAAGAAAGAAAACCAGGCTCATTAATGTGCATCTTCGTGGAAGTTCAGAAATGCCACCTCAGTCTAGCCCAACCTTCCCAAACATTCTTACTCTCCGTTTCCAGCAGTATCAAACACACGCAACTTCTCTCTCAACCCTGACCTGCAGTTGCAGTTTGAAGCTTGATGTCCCCTCTGGTGCCTAGGCATTCCTCAGAGCAGTCCATGCCTCTGTCTACCCGCTAGCATGGCCAGGAGGCCTTTGTGGCTACTCTGGCTCACAGATCCCACACCGACTTCCTGCAAGCCAAATCCTCTGACCAATCTGCCAGAGAGACTGCCAACTAGTTCCCCCACCTAGAGGGAGCCCACTCCCGGTCCTGGTCCCCCACGATCTTACTGACCCTAGGGTCTGAAGCCTGACTGAACTGCCCTCCGCTCAGTCCTGCACAATGCTGGTGCAGCCACCAGTGAGTTAGCTCTTGCTGTCAAGACAACGCACACCCACTAGGTGTGCACTGACATTTGGGGTCAGAACCTGTAGTGTTTGCCCCACTCTCCGCCTCTTAGCTGGTCACCATCTTCTGATCATCCAGCTGCTCGTATTTGAGTTCAAGCCTGCCTTGAACATTTACAGGCATTAATGAAAGTATCTAGGCTTCTTGCTCAGAATACTGCAAGAAAGGAGTCCGAGTCTGAACTAAATTCCTTGAGCCCTCAAACACTACTATATCCCAATCCCCCCTTGTGGACACACCTCACACTTGTCCTTAATGAGGGTTCTGGGCCTTGAGCTCAGGGCACTGTCCTTGCACTTTCTCAAGGCTAGCGTTCTGCCACTTGAGCCTCCGCACTACTTCCGGCTTTTTCTATGAATGTGGTATTGAGGAATTGAAACCAGGGCTTTCCTGCTTGCTAGGCAAGCACTCTCCACTAGGTCACGCTCCTGGCTTGTTTTGCAACTTTTTGTTGATCAGCTTTTTTTTTTTTTTGCCAGTCCTGGGCTTGAGCTCAGGGCCTGAGCACTGTCCTTGGACTTTCTCAAGGCTAGAGCTCTACCACTTGAGCCTCAGCAGCACTTCTGGCTTTTTCTATGTACGTGGTACCGAGGAATTGAACCCAGGTCTTTGTGCGTGCTAGGCAAGCACGCTACCACTAGGCCAAACTCCCGGCCTGTGTTGGTCAGTTTTTTGTCACTGTAACAGAATCCTCAGAAAACGAACTTATACAGAAGGACTACAGGTTTGTTTTAACTCCTGCTTTCAGAGGTTATGGTCCATGGTGGGACAGAACCATTGATCCCAGTCCTCTGGTGATGGGGAAGGCAGCACAGTACAGCAGGAAGGTCCCCCCCTCCAAGTCCTGGGGCTTGAACTCAGGGCCTGGGCACTGTCCCCAAGCTTCTTTTACTCACGGTTGGCACTCTCCCACTTGAGCCTCAGCACCACTTCTGGCTTCGATTACCCGGATTACTAGGATTACCCGGAATCGAACCCGGGTCTTATGCATGCTAGGCAGGCACTCTACCACCAGGTACCTCCGGGTTCCCCACCCAGTTCTGGCTTCAGGGGTGATGGTTGGGGGGATTCCCTTGCGCTGCTTTTGGGGCGACTACAAGCTTGCGTTTCCCAGGGTGAAGCAGAAAACTACCGCAGGGTCCACGCAGCGGCGCCCAGGCCCCCGCGGCCCGGCTCCCGGCAGGCAGCCGCCCCCTCCACGCCCGGCTTCGCCCCGCCCCCTGAGGCCCCGCCCCCTGCCTTCCGCCAATGGGCGGCGACGGTCCTATGGATCTTCGAGCCAATGAGCGGCGAGGGGCGGGGCCTGCTGCCTGGGCGGCCGGCGGGCGGGCGAGTGGCGAGCGCGATGGCGTCGGCGAAATCCGGGCCGCCGCGCGTGGGCTTCGTGGGCGCAGGTCGCATGGCGGAGGCCATCGCGCAGGGCCTCATCCGAGCAGGTGGGGCGGCAGAGCTCGGCCGGGCGGACTTTCCTGCCGGGGGGGCGGATGCGCGCGGCTCGGGCGGGGCGGCGTCCCCGGGGCTGCGGGCCGGGGGCGCGCGGATCGGGGTCCCAGCACCCCGGCCCGGCCCGGCGTCGGCCCGAGCCCTCGTGAGAAGGGAGCTGGCCGGAAACCGCAGGCACCTGAGGTGCGGGATGCAGGCCTTGCCTGGTGGCCCCGAGACCGAGCCCCTCGTGGGCTCCGGACCCTCCTCGCGGACAGCAGGGTCCTAGTGCTGGCACCAGGCCACCTCCTGGATGCGGGGTCTTGGCCACGGTGACCTCTGGGAGGTCCCAGTTCTTTTTGTTTTTATTCGTGTGGGTCATGGAGCTCGGGCTCTGGGCCTGGGCGCTGCCTCTGAGCTCTTCAGCTGACGGATACCACCCACTCCTGACCCACAGAGCCACTTCCCGTTCTCGAGTGATTAATTGGAGAGAAGAGCCTCAGGTGGCTTTGAATCCTCAGATCTCAGCCTCCTTGAGCAGCTAGGATTCCAGGTGTGAGCCACCTCCCCTGGCTCTAATTCTTTTTCTTTTTGTCCTGGAGGTGGAGAGCTCTGGGACCTTACAGTTCACCGTGTGTGTGTGTGGAAGAATGGGGTCCCTCCCTGTCCTTTAGTAGCCAAGGTGTAGCCCACAGTGTATCTCCAGACACTGCCAGATGTCTCCTGTACCAGGGCAAGGAGAGGGACAAAGTTATCCTGGCCAAGGACCCTGGTAAATCAGAGGAGATATTATTGCCGCCCTAACAGCAGGGCGCAGCACGTAGAAGCCTTTAATGTAGATTACAGGTAGAGAGAGCTGGTGGCCTTTGGCTCTCTGCTTTCAGCCATACTTCAAAGTCCAGAGGAATCAATCAGAAAATACTTTATTGCAAATCTCAGGCATGTATCTGTAAAACCCGGCTGTTCATCTGCCTCCCAAGACTGTTGGGACTCACTGAGACATGCATGTTGAATATTGTGTGTGGCTGACATTGATATGAATGAGCTGTGTTTCGGTGGTGGGGAGTGCTTCTTTTACCTTACATAGAACTCCAGCCCGGTGCTCCACACAGCAGATGTTTTTTTGCTAACTGGCGTCAGCACACTGGCCTCCCTAGAACCTGGGGATCTGTGTTTTCACTGGATTAGCAAACCCCTGGCCCTGGCGGCAGACAGAAGTGCTAAGAAGAATTAAATGGAACTGATGATGGGGCCCTGCTTTCTGCTTTGAGTTGCTGCAGGGCCTCAGGCCAGCCAGCAGGGGGCTGGGCTGAGCTTTGCAGGAGAAGGGCCAGGCACCCCTCACCAATCTTCTGCCTTTGCATTTCTCTCCAGGCAAAGTAGAAGCTAGCCAGGTGCTGGCTAGTGCACCCACAGACCGGAACCTCTGCCACTTCCGGGTGAGTGAGACTCAGGTCCTTGTCCCTCTGGGACAGCTGCCAGGGCCAGGGCAGTGTAGCTGAAGATCTGAGACTGTGTCTGCTAGGCTAGGGGAAGGAAGACTAGAGGTCAGGAAGAAAGTGAAGGTTGTGGAAGGCCAGAGCAGACACAGGCTCATATCTGTATGTTCAGGCATGTGCTGGGCTGGGGTGTGCGGAGACGTGCATGTGAGAGTTGAGTTCATGAAGGAGACACTTCAGGAGGTCTGTGGGGAGCAGGATTGGTGGCACCCCGCCCCCATTTAGAGCGGAGCTTGTGTAGACACGGCAGCAGAAGAGGGCAGAGGGCAGAGGGGTTCGGCTAACCTGTAGCATAAAGGGCTGTGGTGGGGCAGGACCCCTCACGTTGGCGCTGGTTTCCTGTGCAGGCTCTGGGTTGCCAGACGACCCACTCCAATCAGGAGGTGCTGCAGAGCTGCACACTTGTTATCTTCGCCACCAAGCCTCACGTCCTGCCAGCTGTTGTGGCAGAGGTAGCCCCTGTTGTCACTCTCGAGCACATCTTGGTGTCTGTGGCTGCCGGGATTTCCCTGAGCACCATAGAGAAGGTGAGTGGTCCACAGAGCTGTGGCAGGGGCGAGGCTTTGGCCCAGGCATAGGCCCTCTGACCAGCTCAGGTGGCAGACGGCCTCCCAGCCGCTCCACACAGGTGACTGGTGGTCCACCTGGCCAGGTATCTGGCAAGCTGGCTGAGAGGGCCGCCTGCTGAGAGGGCCCTGTCCCACGATCGCCTGACCTCTGTCTCCCTGGACAGCTGTTACCTCCAGGCACATCAGTCTTCCGGGTCTCACCCAACCTGCCCTGCGTAGTACAAGAAGGGGCCATGGTGCTCGCTCGGGGCTGCCATGCCAGGAGTGAGGAGGCCAAACTGCTGCAGAACCTGCTGGAGGCCTGTGGGCAGTGCGAGGAGGTGCCTGAGGCCTACGTGGACATCCACACTGGGCTCAGCGGTAGTGGCGTGGCCTTTGTAAGTATTGTCTTGCCCCCACCCTGACAGGCAAGCCCTCCTCAAAGAGTGACCCTTCTGTGAGCTGGGAATGTGACTCAGCAGTAGAGGGCTTGCCTAGCACACACGAAGCCCTGGGTTCCATTCCTCAGTACCACCTACACAGAGAAAGCCGGAAGTGGTGCAGTGGCTCAGCGGTAGAGCACTCGCTTGAGAAAGCCCCGGGATTGCCCCCCCCCCCCCCAAGTAAAAGAGCAGCCCTTCTGCATCTCCATGCTGGCCCGCCAGGGCCTGTGTGAGCACCTCAGCCCACTGCCACTGCTCCCCTCAGAACGTGGTGCTCTGGGCGGGGGGAGGGGGGGGTCTCAGGAGGCCCCGTGTGAGCTGCTGGCCAACCTCGACCTGGGCATTTGTGGCCACACCCTGGGCTTGGTTCCCAGTGGGTCTCAGCTTTGTCTAGACTGGTCTGGGTTTCTCTAGACTGGCTGTAGCCCCTGCTCCCCTCCAGGTGTGTGCATTCTCTGAGGCCCTGGCTGAAGGCGCCGTCAAGATGGGCATGCCCAGTGGCCTGGCCCACCGCATCGCCGCCCAGACCCTGCTGGTGAGTGCGTTTCCCCACGGCAGGGCTGGGCATATCTGGGCCTGGTACGGCCTCCAGCCCTCCTGGCCTCCCCCGGCTCACGGTCCCAATGCGTTTCCCCAGGGGACGGCCAAGATGCTGCAGCAGGAAGGGCGACACCCGGCCCAGCTGCGGACAGATGTGCTCACGCCAGCCGGTACCACCATCTACGGGCTGCACGCTCTGGAGCAGGGTGGCTTGAGAGCAGCCACTATGAGTGCCGTGGAGGCTGCCACCCAGCGCGCCAAAGAGCTCAGCAGGAAGTAGGCGGGGCTCCTGGGGACCGCCAGCTGCTTGCCAGGACTCCTCGCCTGCCCAAGTCCTCCTTTGCCCTTCCCCTAAGGAAGGTGCTTCTCCATCCCTCACACAGGGACATGCAGCCCCTCCCTCAGTCGCAGTCCCTCTCCTAATGAGCCTGCTGCCACAATGCAGACAGCGCTGGGGCTCAGGTACTGAAAGCTTGAGTCTACATCTTAGGGTGGCGGGAGACCATGAGCAGAGCCATAGGGGCTTGGGGCCCAGCCAGGAATATAAAGTCCAAGATGCCCTCCCACGAACGCCCGAGGCCTCAGTGCTGCAGGGCAGGCCCCAAGAGGACGGCAGAGCCCGCAGGCGGTCTGCTTTTCCCCAAGCTAAAGAGGAGCCATCCCCAGAGCCACGCTGGCCCTCAGGC
This sequence comes from Megascapheus bottae, assembly GCF_031878675.1. NCBI lineage: Eukaryota > Metazoa > Chordata > Mammalia > Rodentia > Geomyidae > Megascapheus > Megascapheus bottae. Next base: position 68,363,728 of record NC_143517.1, on the reverse strand, counting down.
TGTACCTGCTGGGGGTGGTGGGCTTTGGTCAGATGGGCGTTCCCTTGCCTCCATCTGCGCATACGCCTCCACCCTCCCACTCCAGAGCTCCTGGTATGTGGGAGGTGAGCCCATGCGTCTCCCCTACCACCACCCGCCACAAGTCTACAGGGTGCTGTACCACCACTGTCCTCTGCAGGATGTGGCTCTTGGGCATGTCCCCTAATGGTCAGGAAGAGCAAAGCCTTGGGAGAGGACCTGCGCTGGCCTCCCACTTTGTCCCCTGCCCCAGGCCCCACCTTGCAAGGCTCTCCTGGGCCTCCCTTGCAGCTTCCTGAGATGGAAAGGGCACCCGTCCAGTGCCCCAGACCACACTGGGGCAGACCCGTCTGGGCAGCGGCATCTTCAAGCTGGGTGATAGCCAGGATGCCCCTCCATCTATCAGCAGGGCCAGTGGCATGCGTGTGACAGGACAGATATCCCACCCCTCTTGGCTACCCACCACGATTGGTTCTGGCTTCCTCATTTGAGAGATAGGAATAAAGGTGCCATCTTGGAACACTGAATGAGCTGACTTTTTTTTTTCTGTCGGTCATGGGACTTGAACTCTAGGGCCTGGGCGCTGTCCCTGAGCTCTTCAGCTCAAGGTACCGCCCTTCCCCTGGAGCCACCGCGCCACTTTTCTGGTGGTTAACTGGAGATAAGAGTCTTATGAACTTTAGTGCCCAGGCTGGCTTTGAGCCAGGATCCTCAGATCTCGGCCTCCTGAGTAGCTCGGATGACGGGCTTGCCCCACAAATGTGCTGACTTGAATCAGGCCAAGACGTCCAGTGATGTGGGTGGCAAAGGGCTCCAATCCTGTCACTCAGGTGGTACCAGTGTGAGACCACCAGCGTTCCTGCACACTAGCCTCCCTCCCAGCTGTGCTGCACCTGGACAGGGTCGGTCCCAAGTCTGGTGCAGATGTCCCCTGCTGTAGCCCCTCAGGTAACCCAGCCGTGAAGGGAGCCATTGTTGAAGGTGAGACATCACAAGTCTGCCCGGGGACCAGGGTAGCCCAGATAGAGGCACAGAGAAGACTCCATTGCCTAGTCCTGGCCTTAAGCTATGTGTTGCAGGCCCGCTAGTGGTGGCTAGGTCACAGACACACATTAATGAAGAGGGGTATTTTAGTGGGCGCAGGGCTGACTTCTGCCAGCCAGTACTTTTCCCATTGCATACCACCAGTCTTAAGTCCACAGTTTTCCAAGAAAGAAACTGGAAGGTAAGCCTATGGCTTCTTTTTTTTTTTTTTTTTTTTTTTTTTTTGTCATGGGGCTTGAACTCTGGGCCTAGGTGCCCAGAATCTCATGGACTTTAGTGCCTGGGCTGGCTTTGATTAGAGGCATGTGGCATCTTTTTAAAATCAACATTTTTTTATACCCTACCCCCAGTGTACAGGGTGCCCCAGACCCAAGTATTAGGTTGAATCACAGAACTGCAACTAAGACGGATGCTGATCAAGCATCAGCTTCAGTCCACACGTGCCACTGCATGGCCTGGCAGGCAAACTCTGTGTCAGCAAGGTGGCACGATGGGCCCTCCGACAGCACAGCCCCAGGTCCTCTTGAGGATCTCCCCGGGAACTGTGACTGCCAGACCTCCTCCTGGCTCCCCACAGGCCACTGCAACTAGGTAGAGTGAGGGCCTGCAGTTCCTCAGAGGACTTCGCCCTGGCTTCCGTGTTCTCCTTTCCATGCTGTTTCACCTGCACTCCAGCCAACATATCCAGCTGATTACTTTCCAAGCACAGGTCTGGGGGCACAGTTGCCTATGACTGCTTCAAGCCAGCTTCCCCATTCCTCCTGGTGCCATCTTAATATAAGCCACACACACCCATCTTTCCATACTGTTTTGTGCCCAGCTCAGGAGCTCTGTGCATGGCCTCAGCATAAGGGTCACTAACTGCAAGGACAGCAGTCTATCACAGGGCCAGTGGGAAGGCTGGCTGAACCTCCCAGGCTGTAGGGACCCACACATACTGTGGGTACCAGGAAAAAACCCCAGAGCAAGAGATCCAGAATTCTGACACATTGTCTGACAGCTATCCAGCAGGTGCAAATGGCTGCCTAAAGAAACTGCAGCATTGATTCTGTTACCTCAGACCACCAAGGGTGGGGAAACAGAAGGGGGACAGGCCAAGTGGGTATGCAGCCATGCACACCCAGTGGGGCCCACCAACCCACGGCCCCCATTACTTTGCACCGAACTGCGTGGAGAGGTGGGGTGGTTTCAAGCCAGCAGCAGTGCTGAGGGGCTATGTCTTCTGCATGGTGTCTGCAGTGTGCTGCTGGTCAGAGGGCCTTCAGTGACTCCAGAAGCAGGGCAATCACCTGGACTGCTTGGACAACCCCTTGAGCCACCTTGGGGTTTTCCCAGCCCAGCAAATGCCAGTATACAGACTTCCACTTGCCTTGTTCATACAACGGCTACCCCTAGGCCTTGAGGGGTCAGACGGGTAGAGAGGCAGGCACAATGACGGTGACCAAAGTCTCTGCTGACTCCAGCTTATTTGGTCCAAGCTAACAGAAAGAACACAGAAGGAAGGTGATGTTGGCAGCCTTGCAGGAGCAGCTCTGGTAGGCCGTGCTGAAGGTGGATGGGCACCCAGGCCTGGGTTCTACCGCTGTGAGATGGGGCTCTCCTGGAGTCCCCAAAGCACATGCTTGCCAGCACTGGGTGGCAGCTCCTAGCTGGGGCACCTGGGCCCAAGGGGAGGCTGATGGTGTAATGCTGCTCAGGCTGGGCTCTCAGCTGTCGCCAAATGCCCAAGGCTGTATCCCGGTGGGTCACCAGAGGGAGCCAGCACACACAAGTGGAGGCCGCTGACTGACCCGGCCAAGCAGGCCGGGTCCTGGGCTTGCGCTCAGTGTCTGAGTAGGGATGGGAGGTAGTTGCAGCAACTTGTGTTCTGACCCAGGCCTGGGTGGAAACCACTTCTGGGAAATGCTTCCTTCAGTTGTCCTGCTGCCCAGCCAGCACGTAGCTTTCCCTTCAGTGTACATCACTTGTATGCGGGTCCATGCCTCACCCACTTGTGTTCCCAAGGCTCTGACTTCAGGACATGTGACATGAGGGAAGAGCCCTGGAAGGCAGGCAGCTCCTCTGACCCAGACCCCTCCCTTTACAAGGGTTGGGGGCAGCAGCATCTCTGCAATACAGCGACCCAGCTCCTGCCTAAGAGGCCGGCTTTCCCACATCCAGACCACCTCCAGTCGGAATCTGGATGGAACATCAGAGGGGAATGAAGCTTACACAGTCACGGGAGCCCTTTCTCCTCTCTCAAACTGGGCCACTCAGAGCAGCTCTGAGACCACAACCCTGGCAGCATCACAAGGTTAAGAAACCCTGGGGCTGTGTGGGAGATGCCACTAAGGCACTGAGACACTGGCTGGCAGTGAGTGGGGCCTGACAAAGCTGTCAGAAGCCAACAACAGGGAATCTGAGGAGCTTGTTCTACTACTGGTCAAAATACCAAGGGTCAGATCCAAATACTTGCCAAACCATGTAATAAACCCAGGATGGAATTTTGTTAGGGACAGAGGTCTATACCTGCTGCTGCATTTCAGAACCCCAGGAAGTACTGGACTGCATCCACCACTGTGATGGACTAGCTTGGACAAAAGGGCTAGGCCAGGGAGTCGATCCAGAGCCACGCCAGAAGTTTCCAGAGCAAGAACAGAAGCAGCTAGAGACCACCCCATTTTGCCCAGTTATCATGGCATCTTTTTTATTTATTTATTTTTTTTTGGCCAGTCCTGGGCCTTCAACTCAGGGCCTGAGCACTGTCCTTGGGCTTGCTCAAGGCTAGAGCTCTACCACTGCTGGCTTTTTTTCTATGTATGTGGTACTGGGGAATGGAACCTGGGTCTAGGTGAGCACTTACCACTAGGCCACGCTCCCAACCTGAACAGTAATTTTAAAAGCACATTTAATGTGTCTTAGAAACAAACAAAAAATTCCAAGTGACATGCCTCCCCACTGAGATAGAGTGGCAGTTGGTTAGCACCAGCCACTGGCTGCCAGTGCATGTGGCAGGCCAGGAAGAGATCAGGGGAACCCCACAGGGGCCAGAACTGCTGGTCACAGGTACTGGGCTGTGTGACCAGCTGAGCAAAGGACCCTACTGTGCGTGCTTGCCCGGGGGAGGGCGCCTGCCCAGGGAGTGAGCCAGGGACTGCTATCCCAGGAGCTGGATACTTTCCTCCAACTGCTCCTTCACACCAGGCTGAGCTTGGACCACCGCGATCTCCTGGTCCATGTGGTGAGTGGGCCAGCCTAGTGGGAGAGATGACAGACTGGGTGCCTGTTCCCTCCCAGTTCAGTAGGAAACTGGCCACAGGGTCAGGCTGGTCACACTCCATCACCAGGCACGACTGGGGACAGCCCAACACATCCTATCCTCGGGGCCGTGGTGACGAGGGAGCACAGCTGCACCAACCCCAGTGGCCCCACCTCCCTGGAGTCCTGGCTCTCCAGCCACCTCAGAGCTGTTTCCAGTCCCCAGACAGCCCCTCCAGCAGTGGGCGTCACCAGCCCCCCTTCGAGCTCCCTGGCAGCCTCCTCCTCCTCCTCTTCCTCTCCACCCGCTGTGCTGGAGGGCAGGCTGGCTGGGGATGGAGGGGCCTCAGGAGCCAGTGAGGAAGGCCAGACAGGGTTCCCTGCCGCCATGCCACCCGCGGGGAGTCCCCCTTCATCATCCAGGTGTAAGGGCTCTGCTACCTCCCTGGGTGCCATGTGTTTATAAGCCAGGGCTGCCCGGCGTGTGAGGTCGGTGAGCAGCCTGCGGTGCCCGGCCGCACTCTCTACCTGCTGGACAGGCTGCCGCCCAGGCTCAACGGCTGCCCGGAGACCCAGCCGCCAGCGGCGCTCCATGCTGCCCGCCTGTACCAGGTCCCAGGAGAGCCCTGCCAGGGACAGCATGTCCTTGAGCATCAAGCTGCGCACCAAGTCCGGCGGGCAGCCACCGCCGCGGGACAGCGCCAGCCGCAGCAGCTCCCTTTCGTACAGATGCTTGAAGGCCGCTACCACCCGCTGCTCCAGGGGGGCCGGGATGTGCGCGAGGCCGCAGCCCGGGGGCAGGAAGAGAACCCTAACGTCGGGGGTCTGTAGCTCGTCCGGGGACCCGAGGCGCTCAGGCCTCCAGGGCCTGGGAGTGTCCTCGCCCTCTTCCGAGGTGGGCATCGCTGCGGTCCTCCTCGGACAGGGCGGAGGGGCTACCAGCAGCACGGCCTTCTGCTGCAGGCGGCTCCGTCGTCGACAGCGCTTGACGCCGGGAACAAATTCTTCAAAGAACCATCCTCGAAGCAGCGGGCGGCGGAGCCAGGCGTCGGGGCTGGGGCGGCAGGAGGCTGGGGGCTCGCCCCGGGGGCGGCGGCGGCGCAGGCTGCGCGGGACGGGCCCGGGCCCGACGACCAGCGGCTTCAGCGTGGGGCTCCCGGCCAGGCTGGCGGCCAGCAGCACCGTCACGCGGTCGCCACGCCGGCGCCCCGCCCCCGGGGGCGCAGCCCGCTCCGGAAGCGGCCTCCAGCAGAGGCCGGTGACGCGGGCGTCGTAGATCTGCTCGTGGCCGCAGCCGCCCTCGGAGGGGGCCGGCGGGGCCGGGGCTCGGTCGCGGGGTGGGCCGGAGCCTGGGGGCTGCTGCGCCGGCGGCTCCTTGACCAGCGGGCGGGGCAGGGGACCCGGGGCCGGGGGCCGGGCCTCGCCATAGATCCGCCGGCTGGAGATGCCGTGGCGCTTCTGCCAGCGCCAGAACCAGCCGTGGCTGGCCTTGAAGGTGCACTCGGGGCCGTAGATCTGGCGCGCGAGGGCCTCGGCCTGCGCCTGGATGACGGGCCCCGACAGCGGCGCGCCCAGCCGGCGCAGCGCCAGGAACCACGAGTACACGGCGCGGTCGATCGCCTCCTCGTTGGCCAGCCGCATCTTCTTGCGCTGCGTGCCCACCTCGCCGCCCAGCTGGTCCAGGAACCGGCGCAGCTTGGGCTCGTCCTTGAGCCAGCCGCGCAGCGTGCCGCCGGGCACGCCGAAGTCCCGGCACACGCTGGCCTGCCGCTCCCCGCCCTTGACGCGCTCGACGGCCTGCAGCTTGTCCTTGATGGAATAGGCCTTGCGGAAGGTCAATTTCACCGCCGCCACGCGAGCCCGCGAGCCCGGCGCGGGAGCGGGGAGCCGCGGCGCCTCGGTCGGGTGCCCGGACGGGGGAAGGCGGCCGCGGTGCAGGGCAGAGCCGGCCGGGGAACTCACGGGGTCCATGGCGGCTGCGGCGACGGGGACCGCCGCGGGGGGCGCGGGAGCCCAGCCGCCGCTCGCCCGCGCCGCCCGCGCCGCCCGCGCCGGCCTCCCGCGGAGGGGCCGGAGGGCGGGGCCGCCGGGGTCCCTCCCTTTTGTCTGGGCTGCAGGACCGGCGCACGCGCGCTGGGCCCGCCGGTCCGCCGCGCCTGCGCGCTGGGCCCGCCGGTCCGCCGCGCCTGCGCAGAGGTGCCCGGGCGCTGCCTTCGCGGCGCGCGTCCGTCAGCCCCGCCCCGAGTCGTCAGGACGGCTCCACTCCGCGGCCGGCGAAGGGGTGGCGGGTGGGCCGCCTCGCAGTCCCGAGCTCGTTGCGTCCACAGCCTCAAGGTAGAGCGGCTTCCGAGATTATTCGTCGCCCTCTTGCCTGCTGGGCGCCCACGGCACGCGTGACCCCGAGGCTCCCCGGTGGCGCGGCGGCGCCGGCGCCGAGCCTCGCCCCCCCCGGCGGCCCACGTGGTACGGCCCGGCTCACTTCTGGTGAGCGGTCCCGGCGCACGCCGCTCCTCCGCAGCCCCGAGCTCGCCGTCGCTCCTCGCGGTCGTCGCCTCCCCGGCTGGCGTGAGTACCGCGGCCCCCGCCGCTGGGCGCGCACGCGCCCGGGGCTCGAGGCCCGGCCCTGCGAGCCGAGGGCCGGGGCGGGCGGCCGGCGCGGGCGGGCGGGCGGCGGGAGCGGCGCGGGGGGCGCGCCGGCGTCCGCGTGGCCGGAGGTCCCGGAGCGCGGCGCGGACCCCCGGCGCGGCCCAGCCGCAGCCCCGCCCGGGCTCCGCTGCCGAGGGCGGCCTGGAGCCCTCGAGTGCGCTCAGCACGTGCGTATTCGGCCGCGGGGCACAGGGACCGACGCGGGGCAAGCCTGGCGGAACCCCAGGGCTCGCGGGGAAGAGCGGGGGGACCGAGGCGGCAGGCTTCTCTGACCTGGCCCAGTCTGACTTGGCCGGGATGGATCTCCCATCCAGAAGCACGGGCGTGAGCCACGGGGTCCCCTCGAAGGGCCGCTGCACCTCTGGTGGTAGCCACTTTCTGGAGCCCAGCCTGGGGTGTGCGTGGCGGGTGAAGCAGAGCTATCGACCTGGACGTGGCAAAGGAGAAATGTGGCAGGACTTCATCCTCCCCCGTGCCTCCTGAGAAAAGACTCATCAAATGCCCGGCACATAAACTCAGATGCAGCCATGCGTCTACCCCTGCTTCTTCAGGGCTTCTTGGTTCTAAGCCATAGGCTAGCAGACAGGAGTCCACCTGAAAGTAAGAGAAAGGAGCCTCCCATCCCAGGCTGTGGTGGCAGACTCAGTGCAGTCCTCCTCACCCTGGAGTGAGGGGCCAGCCACGTCTCCTAATGAGCTGGGAAGCTCAGAGCCCATAGGGCTGGCAGGCTGGCTTCCGGTCCCTTGAAGGGCCAGCGCTCCAGTCCTGGCTTTGGGGGAGCTGAAGGCTAGACAAGATGGGCAAGTGTGCCTGACAGGATTTGGGATGGTGTGTATTAGTTTCAGCCTTTCAGGGACGGAGGGTGGGGGGTGCTGGCATCATCCCTGGCGAGAGAACATCGCTTGACCAGTGCACATTGGAAGGTGGAGGTGATGGGACATGTGTGCTTGTTTAGGGGTTTTTATTGTTATGAGTGTGTGTTGGTGGTTCTGGGACTTGATCCTGGCCTGGTGCTCTAGCTTGTTTTCCTCTCTCCGAGCCAGGGCCCTGCCACGTGAGCCACACCACCACTTCCTGCTTTTTGTTGAATTGGAGATTAGGGCTTTCTGCCCAGCCTGGCAAAAGCTAGGATTACAGGCATGAGCCACCGGCAGTGATACATTTTGTGGGCTGTGTAAGTGTGAAGAGCATGCTGTGGGTTTCAGCCCCCTGGCTTGATGGCTTTCCATGGTCATTGCACGGGGAGTCATGATTATCCTGTGTGTATGAAATGCCCCGTTCCAGTCCTCAAGTAGTTGTGAGGTCCGTCATGAGTATAAGGAAAGGCTGTTAAGGGCTTCAATTATCAAGCAGGCCCAGTACCACAGGTCATGACAAAAACAGAACTGATGAGCTAGCATTTGAGGCAAGGAAGTTGTTGGGGTTGTCTAGGCCTGGGCTGGAGTGATTTGGTAGCTGCGTGTCAGCTCTAGGCCTAAGGCGTGCAGGCCTCTTCTGCCATAAGACAAGAGTCAGTGGTTCTTTTTTTTTTGTCCCTGAGCTCTTCATCTCAAGGCTACGGCCCTACCCTGAGCCAAGCTCCACTTCCAGTCTTGGGGTTAATTGGAGATAAGAGTCTCAGGTCCTTATGTGCTTGGGCTACCTTTGAACCTTGATCCTCCGATCTCAGCCTCCTGAGTAGCTAGAATTACAGGCGCGAGCCACTACGCCAGACTAAGTCAGTGGTTCTGGATAGGGCTGCGGTCTGCAAGAGTTCAGGCCAGAGAAGCTGTGAGTGGGAACTTGAGACTGTGGAATTTAACTCTTAAAAAATGAAAGAACCAGGTGCCAGTGGCCCATCTCTGTGGTCAGCTCCTCAAGACTCCCTGAGACTCCCTGAGACTCTTTATTTCCAGCTAACCACCAGAAAACCGAAAGAGGAGCTTTGGCTCAAGTGCTAGCCTTGAGCAATCTTAGGACAGCATGTAGGCTCTTGAGTTCAAGGACCAGGACTGGCACAACAAAACAAAAGGATGAAGGATTGGTTGCTGGGTGTGACATAACCTGTAATCCTGGGAGGACGGAGGTAGTCAGTGCAGAAACGATTGAAAGATGCCTCAGGACAGTGCATGACTGTCGTCCAAGCCAAGATTAGGGGGGTCAAGATGCCAGGCAGAAAAATTCAGAAGGCATCTGTCTCCATGAAAGGGAAGCAGTGCTCTGTGTGCTCTGTACAACAACCAAAAGCCTAAAAAAAGTAGGTGACTGCTCAGTTGCTCCCCCCCTGCCCATGAAGCCCTATCCTAGAAGTGAGATACTGAGGCATAGTGCAGTGGTAGCATGCCACCCTAGCAAGTGCAAAGCCCCCCAAGTTCAAACCCCCCATACTGCCAAAAAGGAACGGCTGAAGTGTCACTCCTGCTCACATAGGACAGCACTCAGCACCCGTTCCTTCCGACCCTCAGCATGCAAAGTGCTGGCATCTGTGCTTTGGGACACCAGCGTTCTGGTGGGCAGCACTGGTCCACAGACTCAGGCAGGTAAACACAGAGTGGTGCTGCTGGAGTGGGAGTGCATGGAACTCACTCTCCTGCCCACTTCACTTTTCTTCTCCTGCAGGCAGGCACAGGCTACTTGAGGGTGTGCAGGACAGTTGTCAGGGGTAGGACCCAGTAAGCTGATCTTGAAAACCTCGGTCAGGAAGTATGGCCTGGTGGTAGTGTGCTTGCCTAGCATGCATGAATCCCTGGCTTCCATTTCTTGGTACCACATGCATAGAAAAAATGAGAAGTGGTGGTATGGATCAAGTGGTAGAGTGCTAGCCTTGAGAAAGCTCAAAGCCAGGTGTAGTGGCTTACGCCTGTAATCCTAGCTACTCAAGAGGCTGAGATTTGAGGATCCCTGTTCAAAGCCAGCCGGAGGCACTTAAGACTGAGACTAAAGACTAAGATGGAGAGACCCTTATTTCCAATTTACCAATAGAAAATGGGAGGTGGGGCTTGGCTCAGGGTAGGGCAGTGTCTCTGAGCTGTAGGGACAGTGCATAGGCCCTGGGGTAGAGTTAGGGTTAGGGCGGTAAAAAGCTGAAAAGCTCAGGGACAGCATCCAGGCCCAGAGGTCAGGCCCCAGGACTGGAGGCGGGGGGGGGGGGGGGGGGGGGGGGGAGAGGGAGAGAGAGCGCTCACGCCAAGGACAATGGTCAGGTCCTGAGTTCCAAGCCCCGGGGCTGGCCAAAAAAGAAAGAATAAAACCTTCACCATCCATCCTGATGCATAGAGACACCTTAACCTTCCTCAGGACTCAGTCTTCCAGCTAAGCTTGTCCTTGGCAGAGTCTGTAAGAGGCCCTGCCTGTATTTTGGAGGCTACAGCCAGTCCACAAGCCCCTTCAGCCAGTTTCTCTTGAGTGCTACTGGTGCTGTCTCTGGGCTGAGCGGGTCAGCACCCTGCTCAGCTCCTCTTGAGACGGCACGGGGCCACTCTTCTTGCTCAGAATATCTGGGCCTGCTTCTGTGGCAGCTAGCTTTCTTCACTGTATTCCATTCTCTCTCCAAGCTCCTGCCCCTGCCTGCAGAAGCCTGAGACCAGCTTTATCCCCCATTGTGTGGAGATGTGGCTGGCCAGGCTGCCCTCTTGGGGCTCCGGAAGCTGTTTTGAAGGGTCCCGGCTTACATGGAGCATCTTCCAGGAGAGGTGGACCTCCAGTCCCTGCAGACAGCCTTAGAGTGTATTGGACAGGAGCTCAGGACCACCCAGCCCTTCACCTTGTCCCAGACTTCTTGGGCTCAACTGAGGACAGCTAGGAGAGGGTGGCTCTGGTGGGAGCCCAAGAGCTACATTTCAAGGGATGAATCTGGTGTGTGGGTTAGATAGCCAGCCACCCGAGGTTCTGGTGGCATGGCTCTGTCCTGCTCTTGGCTTTGTAGCCCCCTCAGTAGACCCAAAGGCTCAGCCTGCTTGGATGTCTGAGCTGCTGTCTGGGGCAGCTGACCTTTCCCACTGGTCTAACCTTGGTGCTTTTCCTTCATGCTGTCCTAGGAGGCCAAAGCAAAAGTAAGTACACCTTCCTATTGGCTTGTGGCCTGAGGGAGCAGTATGTCTTTAGCCCTGTCCCTTACTGGCCAACAGCTTAGAGGTGGCCTCCTCGGGAGCTGCTCTGGGAGCCTTGGGTAGTGAGGCACTGGTCCTGGGGGTCAGTCGAGAACTGGGCTGCTCTGAAAGACCCAGACCTAGGTAGAGTCCTAGGTGATGTGCCTGTGAGCTTGGAGGTCTCTCAAGCTTGGCTGTGTTGGGGAGCCCCTCCAAAAGCCAGTGTCCCTGTCCCCATGGTAACAGTGGGTGATGTCACAGTGCCTTGCTTCCAGGTCTCCTGCCCCTGCCCCTGCCAGTGCCCCTGAAATCTGCCTTTGGTAAGTGAGGGGTGTCCTCTCTGTCCTGGGCCTTAGTAGCTCCTGGTCCAGCTCCTGGTAGTGGGAGGGGCCTGGTGGGGTTCCCTCAAAGAGCCTCCAGAGTCTTGCTCATGGGTAGGACTTAGATTTTGTTAGGAGAGAGCCCTGGGCAGTGAGGCACTGCTTTCCTGGCGGGAAGCAGTAGAGGGCCTGGCGGTCTTGCCTTGGGCTGTTCCCTGCCACCCTGTAAGCGTGGCAAGGCACGGCCCCCTCCCATCTAGTCGGCTGTGGCATGGGTAGTTAGTTGGATCTGGCTAAAGGAGTTCCTTCCTGACAGCTTTTCCTTTGGGGCACACAGGTGCTGGCTTCCTGGGCTGGCAGAGTTGGGGCCTTTGGTGTCCATGCTTTCGCCCTGCCAGGGGCCAGGCCTCAGCATCCTACCTGGGTCTCCCGTGGACCCTTGAGGCGTGGGCAGTCAGCCTGTGCTGGTGATGGGCTGGTGGGGGCACCCTCGGGTGGCCACAGATCATCCCTGTGGACCAGAAGTACCAGCTGGCTGGCTCCATTTGTTCAGATAGGCTGGGAATGGTTTCTAAATGTAAGAGAGATGGGGCATTTCATTAGCTATACTTACCTGAGGAAACTGCTGGTGATACAAGCTGTTTTATCTGGAAGCCACGAGAGGAGGCTTCTGTGGCAAGTTTGGAGGTGGTGTCCAGTAGATCCCTTGGCAGTCTGTGGGGCGTGTTTATTTTTTAGCAAAGGCAACTTTTGCAGTAAGAACATGTAAACATATGAGTGCATGTTCTTAGTTTTCTCTTAGAAGAGTTTCCCGTGTGACTCTGCCTCTGGGCCCTTGCATGTCGTGTCACAGACAGTCCCCTTTAGGAAGTCCCACCTTCCTCCCCTGCCTCCCTGCTAGCCCCTCCTGTCAGGCTGCGGAGGGCATGGGAGGCAGGTGCCTCTGCTGTGTTGCAACTGCCTTCTTGTGCTTGCTTTTTAATGCTGTGTCTGAAGATGAGGAGCGGGAAGGCCTCTTGTGCCCTGGAGACCGTCTGGGAGGACAAGCACAAGTATGAGGAAGCTGAGCGGCGCTTCCATGAGCACAAGGCCATGCAGGCTGCCACCTCCGCTCAGCAGCTCCTGGCCAAGGTGCCAGCAGTAAACGGGCCTGGACAGGAGGACCTCGAGGACGCCTGTGAGGCCGAGGCCCCCAATACCAGCAGCACGAGCGACCCTGGGAAGAGCCATGACAGCAAGAAGCCACTGCAGAAAAAGAGGAAGCGCTCCCCCAAGAGTTGGCTTGGCCAGGATGACCTGGCCCTTGTGGGCCTCTCAGCTGACCACGTGTGGCTGGAGAAGCCACTCTTTGACCAGGCAGAAAGCTCCTACCGCCAGAGGCTGGCAGATGCGTCAGCCCAGCAGCCTCCGCAGGCCCCTCGGGGGCCCTGCACACACGGGAGCCAGGTGGCCTGCCACCACGTGACATGGGGGGTCTGGGTCAACAAACCCTGCTTTGACCAGGCTGAGCGCGCTTTTGTGGAGTGGTCTCAAGCTCTGCTGCTGGCTGCAGAGCAGAGCCAAACGCAGGGAGCTCCTGACATGGGACATCAGGTGGCCACTGCTGACCTGGCCCTGGCCTGCCAGCCCAGCCTACCAGCTGATGAGCAGCCCCCTCTAGGGAGCCTGCAGGCACTGGTTGGGGAGGTCTGGCTGGAGAAGCCTCGGTATGACACAGCAGAGAGGGTCTTCTATGAGGCCCTGTTTGATGGCCACCCTCCTGGGAAAGTGCGCCTGCAGGAGCGAGCCAACCAGGCCGAGGGTACCCGGCGGGGCCGCAGAGACCGGCGGGGCCGCAACGCCATAGGGAGCAAGCGGGCTGGGCCACGGCGCACTGATGGGGAGGTCCCCTCCGCCCTGCCCTACTGGTACTTCCTGCACAAGGATGCCGAGGCACCCTGGCTCAGCAAGCCCAGCTATGACAGTGCCGAGTGCCGCCATCATGCTGCTGAAGCCCTGCGCATGGCCTGGCGCCTGGAAGCCGCCTCCCTGGCTCACCGCCCCGGGCCCCGGTCTGGCCCGTCCATGTCCAGCCTGAGACCCAAGTAGGAAAAGTGGCAGTGGGTGCCTGGCCTGGCATAGGAACAGCTGTCCCAGGCTGGGGCTCCTTTTCCCTGTCCTGTCCTGTCCTGTCCTAAGTGGGGGCTCCCCAGACCTGGGGCCCGGCAGAGTTGAAAGGGTGGACAAGGGTAGTGTTCTTGGGGGTCGTGGCTCTGAACTGTTGGGATTATGGGGATGGTGCAGGACAGGGCAAGAGAAGCCTTGCAGCCTGGCCCCTGGGGTGTTGAGGTGGACTGTGGGGGCCGTGCATGGGTACTCCATAGCCTTGTAAGGTGTACCTGCCTTTGAGAAGAGGTGGGCAGCAGACCCAGGAGCTCATGCTAGTCAGCAGCCTCTGTTGGAACTTGGTCTGAGGCGAGGGCAATGCCAGGCTGTGGGAGAGGCACAGCTTCATCCCCTGCTGCCAACTGGGCTTCGAGGACATAGGTGGGGGTGATTGGGCGTGGAAGGGAAGCTGGAACAGACGAATGGTCAGGGAAGGATTCGGAGGTCCTGGACCTCCTGAGAAGCAGCAGCAGTAATGGCCCCTAGACACCCCAGTGTCCCACTTGCTATCCCTGCCTTCCTGCCCCGGGCTCACAGTGGCCCCGCTCCCCAGCTAAGCTAGTCAGCCATGTTCATGGGAGCAGAGTAGTGCATGGTGGAGTGATGGGCTGTGTCATATTTGCAGGGCAACAGGAGGGTCAGGGAGCCTGACTGCAGAGAGATGAGGCCCACAGGCCATATGGCTGGACCTTGTCTAGAACCATAGACTCGAACATCTTGATCTTGGTTCACAAAGGAACCTAATTATGTGTATTTATATTTGCCAGATATCTCACTGATTGCAACTGAGGAACACTAAATATGCATACAAGTTGGGTACCTGTGGCTCATACTTGTAACCCTAGCTACTTAGGATCATGGCTCAAACTCAGCCTGGGCAGGAAAGTCCATGAGACCTACCTCAAATTAATCACACACACACAAAAAGCCAGAAACTAAGCTGCGACTCGAGTGGTAGAATACTAGAGCTGGAAAAACTCATGGACAGTACCCAGGCCCTGAGTACAGTCCCAGGACCCTCCCCCCCCCCCCCCCGCCCCTGCAAAAAAAAAAGTGTTTGTATATTAAAGAAGAATAAGCTTGTTACTGGCACATCATATATGAAAAATGCCCTTCAAACAGCAGGGGAAAAAAAGCAGTGGGCTTAGTGGTCGTTACGACATTGTTGCAGATCTGTATCTGGTTGGTTTGTGGCTGGATTCGTATGCTCTCCCTGTGCTCAGACAGTTGCTGTGTGGTACATGGGGTGGAAAGGGAGTATTGCCTTGTGGATTCCCAGAGGTCCTTGGGCCAACTTTGGGACACCAGTGTGAAGGACTAGCTGGGGAAAGGAGGTGTGTGGAGTATTTGGTGTGGTCACTGTGCAGAGGGGCTGCATGGTGAGATGTGCTCAGTGAGAGACACTCTCTTCTCCATAAGCCAACAGGCACAGCCTGGAGTTGGCATTTGAGACTGGGATGGCGTGTGTGGGGAAGATGAGGCCAGGGGATATCTTCAGGACCGTTCCTTCCCCCCCCCCCCCACCCCACCCCATACACCTGGCCATGCTAACCTAACTTCTCCTCCCAGCAGAAAAATGGCTACCAACTTTCTGGTGCATGAGAAGATCTGGTTTGACAAGTTCAAATATGATGATGCTGAAAGGAAATTTTATGAGCAGATGAATGGGCCTGCAGCTGGTGTCTCCCGCCAGGTGAGAGCTGACTGGGGCTGGCTGGCCAGGTGGGCAGAGGCATTTAGGGCCCAGTGGCTCTAGAGGCTTGGGGAGGTGGGTATTACTGGTTCTTGACCGTAGCGCAGGGGACACAGCCCAGGCAGCTAGGGCAAGCTTACGCAGTCTGCCTGCAGACGGAGCCCTGCAGTACAGTGGCCTGGCCTCCAGTGTCATCTGCTTTCACTGTCATGCTTGCTTTTATTCTGTGCAATGCTGCTTTGCTCTCTGGGTGAGGATTCTTACGGTTTTCAGGGCCTTGGCGGTTTTTTAATTGTAACTCAAAAAAAAAAAAAAAAGACTGGTCTTTCTGCACTGTCTGCAGGAGAACGGTGCCAGCGTGATCCTCCGTGACATTGCAAGAGCCCGGGAGAACATCCAGAAATCCCTGGCCGGAGTGAGTACCCGCGGCCCACGTGTCCATGGGCTCGTGCTCGGCCAAGTCGCACGTCTGATGCCCCCTCACTGCTGCTGTCGGCCCACGTGTCCATGGGCTCGTGCTCGGCCAAGTCGCACGTCTGATGCCCCCTCACTGCTGCTGACAATTTTGGCCCTTGGGGCCAAATTAGGCTACAGAGTATGGTGGGGTATTCTTGAAGGGCATGGGGTGCTATAGCCCCCAGACCCACACTGGACCATGGGAGATGCCTGGTCTGGGACCTTTGTATGGATCCTCTTGTCTGCTGGCAGTCACTCTGGCTACTCCTTTGTGCCAGGCCTGGGTTGCCTGAGCTGAGTGGTGTCACTGGGCACTGGGCACGTGTGGGGGTCTCTTCCTTCCTGCTTGCTTCCTGCTGAAGGAGCTGAGTGACTGCTGGAACTGCCCACCGAATGGGTGCTGTTTCACTAGATTTCTTGAGTTTGGGCTGTAGAATCAGCGCCATCTTGGCCCTATAGTCCTGTGTGGCCTCCAGGCACTGGACAGGTCAGGAGTGGAGGGCTGTCTGTGACTGTGGGAGGACATGGTCTTAGTGGCAAGCTGGCCTCCTTCCTTACTCCCAAGGTGGGGGTGGGGGCCCCATCCTTCCAGGGTAGTGGGCTACTGGAACAGGTTACCACTGCCCTGAGGTTAAAACAGTATCAACTCAGCCAGGAGCATGGCCTCCCGTGTGCACACCCTGGGTTTGGGTCGTCAGTACCACATACACAGAAAAGGCTGCAAGTGTTGATGTGGCTCAAGTGAGAACACTAGCCTTGAGAAGGCTCAAGCCCTGAGTTCAAGCCTCAGGACTGGTTTAAAAAAAAAAACAGTGTAAATTCAGCTCAGGGTCCTGGATGACAGAAGTCCAAAATGGGTCTTGGTCTTCCAGCCTAAATCCAGTGCCAGCAGGACACAGCATGCCCTCAGTCTCCAGGGGACGAATCTGTTTTCTGCAGTTTTGGGGTTCCTTGGCTTATGGTGGACAGTCTCAACTCTACAGCCTCTGCTTCTGTCTTTGCCGTCCTGTCTCTGAGCCCCCTGCCTTCCCACAAGCCCAGGGATTCTTGTGATTTCAGCTGACCTGTCCAGATAGTCTAGGATTTCCTTCCCATCCAAAATTGCAAACTTCATTGATTCTGTATTTGCTGATTTCCTATTGCTGTGTAAGGTGACAAAATTGATAGAGAGGACCACCCTGTAGTGTACCCCGTGGTGCCCCAGAGTCGGGCAGGTTCAATCTACGCCTTGCCTGTCCTCCTACACTGAGTCAGTCTAGAACATGGGCAGTCAGGCACAATTCCTCTTCAGGGGTGAAGTAGTGGACCTAGAATGTAAGTTGTTCCCCCAGTATGGGCACAGGTCAGATGTGACAGATGATCCTGGTGTTTTGATGTTTTTCTTACCTTTTTTTTTTTTTTGCTTTTTTTTTCTTTGTCAGTTGTGGGGCTTGAACTCTGGGCCTGGGCCTTGTCCTTGAGCTCTTCAGCTCAAGGCTACCGCCCTACCCTTGAGCCGCAGTGCTATTTCTGGTTTTCTGGTGGTTAATTGGAGATAAGAGTCTCGTGGACTTTAGTGCCCAGGCTGAATAGCTACAGTTGCAGGCACGAGCTACTGCGCCCTGCTGTTTTGTTTTGTTTTAAGGAAAGGCTGGGAGTTTGGCCTGGTAGTAGAGTTGTTGCCTAACATGCACTAAAAAAGCCAGAAGTGGTGCTATGGCTCAAGTGGTAGAGCTCTAGCCTTGAGAAAGCCCAAGAATAGTGATCAGGTCCTAAGGCCCAGGACTGGCCAAAAAAAAAAACCACACACACACACAGAAAAAGCCGGATGTGGCACTGTGGCCCAAGTGACAAAATGCTATCCTTGAGAAAGCCCAAGGACAATGCCTAGGCCCTGACTTCAGTCCCCAGATCAGCAAAAAAAAAAAAAAAAAAAAAAAAAGGTGGGGGGGAGGAAACAAGGGCTTCACTGGTCCCAAGTGAACTCAAAGTCCAGCCAAGCTGACCACACAAGTTTTGAAGACAGCCTATTGGCTCATGGCGCCTCGCCTAGAAGTCAGGGTTCACCAAAAAAGTGCTTATTTGCAGCTGGAAATTGCCAGCATTTCTGCCTGCAGGATGTTGACATCTGTGGCTCTGATTCACCCTCACTGCCCCTTTGGTTACCACTGTGTGTGGTACCAAGCAATCGAACCTGGGTCATTGTGCGTGCCAGGCAAGCACTCTACCACTAGGACAAACTCCCACCCCCTATCTTGACTTTTACTTGGACCTCATCCCACCAAGTTCAGATCCCAGCCTGTGACCCGTTCCTGCTTGGGTACCAGCCAGGCTCAGGCCTGGCAAATATGGGAATCATAGTAGCATGGACTCTAACCAGACGGGACTCAGTGGCCCTGAGGCTCCTAGAATTTCCACATAGGCTAAGCTGGGGTTCACCTCCAGGTGCCAGGATTTGGGGACAGGCATAGAGCACACTGTTGGGGCTTAAGACTTGTGTCACAGAGCTGGGCATCTTATGAACACTGGCTAGTCTTAAGGTCAAGTGTGTGAGCATCGAGACATTCAACCTGTACCTAGAGTCCAGAAGGGCTCTCATGACCAAATCTCCTGGAAACTGCACAGGAGAGCTAAGAGGTTGAGGCTTTTGCTTAGAGCGCCTTCCCAGAGCCAGCATAGCCTGCCAAGTTCTCTCAGAGGGGACTTTTTTCTTGAGCCCCAAATCTCCTGTGAGGTATGAGCAAGGCCCCTGGTGCTCTGGCCAGATTGCTCCCAAGCTCTGTTTCTGATGGAAATGTGCGCACATGGGCGCTCGCTCTCTCTCTCGCTCTCTCTCTCGCTCTCGCGCTCTCGCTCTCTCTCTCTCTCTCTCTCTCTCTCTCTCTCTCTCTCTCTCTCTCTTCCCTCCCCTCTCCATCTCTCCCCTCCTCCCTCTCCCTCCCCCTCTCCCTCTCTCCCTCCTTCCCTCTCTGTCTCTGTCTGTCTGTCTCTCTGTCTCTCTGTCTCTGTCTCCCTCTCTCTCTCCTCTCCCCCTGCCTCCTTCCCTCTCTGTCTCCCTCTCCCCCTCCTCCCTTCCTCCCTGTGCCTCTCTCTCCCTCCCCCCCTCTCTCCCTCTGTCCCCCTACTCTCTCCCCCCCCCTCTCTCCCCCCCTCCTACTCTTTGGTCAAGCATGGGGCTTGAACTCTGGGCCTGAGCACTGTTCCGGAGCTCTTCAGTCCAAGGCTGCCACCCTACCCCTTGAGCCACAGCCGCACTTCCCTTTTCTAGTGATTAAATGGAGATCTGGAGCTAAGAGTCTTTAGTGCCCCAGATTGGCTTTGAACCGAGATCCTCAGATCTCGGCCTCCTGCGTGGCCCCAGGACCCAGCAGAGGTGCTTGCTGTCTCCACAGCCTGACTCGACCAGAGTACCTGGTCCATCAGGAGGGCCTCTCTCTCTCCTGGGCTTCCAGCTCTGCCCAGGACTGCTCTGCAGGACTGGCTCCCTCATTTACAGTCAGGACAAGTGGTTTTGCCAGCCCAGTGTCACCCCAGGGCTGGCACTGGTTTGACGTTCAGTGGGTAGCGGGCCACCTGCTGCCCACAGGCTCTGCTGCACAGAAGCTGGGAACTGAGACCACGCAGGAGCCTTGACATGGTCTGGCCAGGCCTGCACGCAGGCAGGTGTGCCCTGTCCTTGGCGCTGAGAGCTGATTTACCCCTCACCCCTGCATGGCGGCCTGCCTTCCTCCCACCTTGTCCCTTGAAGGCTGTCCCTCCGGACATGGTGACTGCATGGCCTAGACCAGGCAAGGTGCTGTGCTGGCAGCCCTTTAACTGCTTTCCCTCCCGTTTCCAGCTCAAGGCAGTGCTGCCCGGCCCCCCTGAGGCTCTGAGCCAGGCCGCCCCTGGGACTGTAAGTCCTCTGAACAGTGGCAGTTCTGACTGCACGCTGCCTCTGTTTAGTGCTGTGCCCTCTGCATGGCTGAGAATGGCATTGTGTTCTGTGCAGCCCATCCTTCCGGACTGCGTCACCTGTGAGCATGGGCTGGGGCCGAGCCCAGTCTCCATGGTCCTGAGCGTAGCCGGGTCCTGGTGAGGCTGGCAGAGCTCTTTCTTGAGTGGTTGTGAGTGAGGACACCTCGGACAAGCTGAGGTGCTGAGTCTCAGGCTTCTTCCTTGCAGAGCTCGGGCCCTGGGGTTTCCAGCGGGCCTGGTGGAGATCACAGTGAACTCACCGTGAGGATTGCCAGCCTGGAAGTGGAGAACCAGAGCCTGCGAGGAGGTGAGGCCCGGGGCCTGCTGGGGTGGGTGCCGCCCTCTGTTTCTGTCCTCTGACTAGTTCCCTGCTGCAGTGGTGCAGGATCTGCAGCAGGCCATCTCCAAGCTGGAGGCTCGGCTGAGTGCCCTGGAGAAGAGCTCACCTGGCCACCGAGTCACCGCCCCACAGACACAGGTGAGGCCCTCCTAAACCCTGAGCACACTGGTCCAGCTGCCTGATAGGGCCTTGCTCAAGGGGCAGCCATCCCGCTGCCCTCTTGTGCTGTGGGGAGAGGTGCGGCTGGGTGGGTCTCAGTCTCTGCTTGCCTGTGGCAGCACGTGTCTCCCATGCGCCAAGTGGAGCCCCCAGCCAAGAAGGCAGCCACAGCAGCAGAAGACGACGAGGACAATGACATTGACCTGTTTGGCAGCGATGAGGAGGAAGAAGACAAGGAGGCAGCCCGCCTGCGGGAGGAGAGGCTGCGGCAGTATGCAGAGAAGAAAGCCAAGAAGCCCTCCCTCGTGGCCAAGTCCTCCATCCTCCTGGACGTCAAACCTGTGAGTGGGGGGAGGGGGGCCTCCCTGTCCCCCAGGGCCTGGCAGCCATCTGCTGTAGAAGTGCAGGGACAGGAGCAGAGCCCCGCAGGTGCAGGCTGCCAGGACGCGGCGCTGGCGTCTCCGGCCTGCTGGCGGAGTCTTCTGAGATGACTCACTTGCCTCTCGCACTCTCCCACAGTGGGATGATGAGACTGACATGGCCCAGCTGGAGGCCTGTGTGCGCTCCGTGCAGCTAGACGGGCTGGTCTGGGGGGCCTCCAAGCTGGTGCCCGTGGGCTACGGCATCCGCAAACTCCAGATCCAGTGCGTGGTGGAAGACGAGAAGGTGGGCACAGACCTGTTGGAAGAGGAGATCACCAAGTTTGAAGAGCATGTGAGTCAGACCCAGGAGGAGCTTGGAGAGGAGGTGGAGTGGGAGTGGTAGGCCTTGGGAAGCTGGTTGGCACCGGAAAGCACACCCCTCCCTCCCCCTCCACAGGTGCAGAGTGTGGACATTGCCGCTTTCAACAAGATCTGAAGCCTGAATGCGTGGTGTGTGTGTGTGAGCCTCTGCTGAAATTAAAGACTTGAGACTCTGCACTGTGGCTCCTGTTCTGTCACTTGGTGGGGTTTTGTGTGCGGCACACACAGCTGTGGCACACGTGGGCGGCTCCCCTCCTGCTCAGATGCTCTGCCGGAACCTTCTGCTGGCTCATTGGAGAAGCCACCACTTCTCCAGTCTGCCTCTTGCCCTTGCTGCCCTGGCTCCTGCCCCATCACCTGCTGGAGGTCGGCACTGTTCATTCTGGTTACATTCTGGACAGGCCAGAACCCGGCCTGGAACTGCACTCACCTCGCTGTGCTTCCCTCTTTCCCTCCCCTGACCTCCTGGGGCCAGCGCTGCTTCCATGGTTCTAGAATGTGGTGACTTCATGGGATAACTGGTGTCTAAGGGGCCCTGGAGTGCAGGGTCCCCCAAACCACAGTAGCTCTCTTTTGGAGCAGGGCAGACAGCCCCAGCTATGTTCTGTGTGTCCTCGGATGCTGTAGAGCTGTCCACACCTGGGGAGGGGGTGTGTCCTCGGGTGTGCAGAGCTGTCCACACCTGGGGAGGGGGTGTGTCCTCGGGTGTGCAGAGCTGTCCACTCTGGGGGTCTGTGTGTCCTCGGGTGTGCAGAGCTGTCCACACCTGGGGAGGGGGTGTGTCCTCGGGTGTGCAGAGCTGTCCACTCTGGGGGTCTGTGTGTCCTCGGGTGTGCAGAGCTGTCCACACTGGGGGTCTGTGTGTCCTCGGGTGTGCAGAGCTGTCCACTCTGGGGGTCTGTGTGTCCTCGGGTGTGCAGAGCTGTTCACACTGGGGGTCTGTGTGTCAGGTGTGCAGAGCTGTCCACTCTGGGGGTCTGTGTGTCCTCGGGTGTGCAGAGCTGTCCACACTGGGGGTCTGTGTGTCCTCGGGTGTGCAGAGCTGTCCACTCTGGGGGTCTGTGTGTCGGGTGTGCAGAGCTGTCCACACTGGGGGTCTGTGTGTCCTCGGGTGTGCAGAGCTGTCCACTCTGGGGGTCTGTGTGTCCTCGGGTGTGCAGAGCTGTCCACTCTGGGGGTCTGTGTGTCGGGTGTGCAGAGCTGTCCACATTGGGGGTCTGTGTGTCCTCGGGTGTGCAGAGCTGTCCACACTGGGGGTCTGTGTGTCCTCGGGTGTGCAGAGCTGTCCACTCTGGGGGTCTGTGTGTCGGGTGTGCAGAGCTGTCCACTCTGGGGGTCTGTGTGTCCTCGGGTGTGCAGAGCTGTCCACACTGGGGGTCTGTGTGTCAGGTGTGCAGAGCTGTCCACACTGGGGGTCTGTGTGTCCTCGGGTGTGCAGAGCTGTCCACACTGGGGGTCTGTGTGTCCTCGGGTGTGCAGAGCTGTCCACTCTGGGGGTCTGTGTGTCCTCGGGTGTGCAGAGCTGTTCACACTGGGGGTCTGTGTGTCAGGTGTGCAGAGCTGTCCACTCTGGGGGTCTGTGTGTCCTCGGGTGTGCAGAGCTGTCCACACTGGGGGTCTGTGTGTCCTCGGGTGTGCAGAGCTGTCCACTCTGGGGGTCTGTGTGTCCTCGGGTGTGCAGAGCTGTCCACACTGGGGGTCTGTGTGTCGGGTGTGCAGAGCTGTCCACACTGGGGGTCTGTGTGTCCTCGGGTGTGCAGAGCTGTCCACTCTGGGGGTCTGTGTGTCCTCGGGTGTGCAGAGCTGTTCACACTGGGGGTCTGTGTGTCAGGTGTGCAGAGCTGTCCACTCTGGGGGTCTGTGTGTCCTCGGGTGTGCAGAGCTGTCCACACTGGGGGTCTGTGTGTCCTCCGGTGTGCAGAGCTGTCCACTCTGGGGGTCTGTGTGTCGGGTGTGCAGAGCTGTCCACACTGGGGGTCTGTGTGTCCTCGGGTGTGCAGAGCTGTCCACTCTGGGGGTCTGTGTGTCCTCGGGTGTGCAGAGCTGTCCACTCTGGGGGTCTGTGTGTCCTCGGGTGTGCAGAGCTGTCCACACTGGGGGTCTGTGTGTCCTCGGGTGTGCAGAGCTGTCCACACTGGGGGTCTGTGTGTCCTCGGGTGTGCAGAGCTGTCCACTCTGGGGTCTGTGTGTCGGGTGTGCAGAGCTGTCCACTCTGGGGGTCTGTGTGTCCTCGGGTGTGCAGAGCTGTCCACACTGGGGGTCTGTGTGTCAGGTGTGCAGAGCTGTCCACACTGGGGGTCTGTGTGTCCTCGGGTGTGCAGAGCTGTCCACTCTGAGGGTCTGTGTGTCCTCGGGTGTGCAGAGCTGTCCACACTGTGGTTCTGTGTGTTGGGTGTGCAGAGCTGTTCACACTGGTGGTCTGTGTGCAGAGGTGCAGCTTGGAGAGGCCCTGGGGAGGCAAGGGTTAAAGGGCTGGGGGCCTGCGGGGAGCCCCGCCCTCCCTTCCCGGAAGGTTTTCCCGCCTCCCCCTCCCGCCTCCTGCCTCCCGCCTCCCGCCCCACCTCGCCTCCCTGAGGTCCCAGTGGTGGATCTGATGGCGGCCATGCTAGGCGGGGAGGACCAGGCAGCAGCGCGACCGCTGCTCACCGACCTCTACCAGGTCACCATGGCCCTGGGCTACTGGCGAGCGGGCCGGGCGCAGGACACCGCCGAGTTCGAGCTCTTCTTCCGGCGCTGCCCCTTCGGCGGAGGCTTCGTCCTGGCCGCAGGCCTGCGGGACTGCCTGCGCTTCCTGCGCACTTTCCGCCTGCGGGATGCAGGTGTGGTCCGGGAGCAGACCTTGAGACCTCCTGCCCCCACTCCCCCCAAACCCTCTGGAGGACCCCTGACACTCCCAGAGCTCACTTCTGCCCTTGTGACCCCGGGAGGGTTCCTACTCCAGGACCTTAGAACTCCCACCTGGTTGGTCTCCAAAGCTGGCTCTCAGCCAGGGAGAGCCTGGGCCCCCGCTGGACCCCAGCTGAGCCACCTGTGCCTCTCATCTCTAGATGTGCAGTTCCTGGCATCCGTGCTGCCCCCAGACACCGACCCTGCCTTCTTCCAACACCTCCGGGCCCTGGATTGCTCGGGGGTGACAGTGCGGGCTCTGCCCGAGGGCTCCCTGGCCTTCCCGGGCGTGAGTTCAGGGCGAGCGGGGCAGGTGGGTGACTGGAGGGGACTGGCCGAGCCCGCCGCTGACTGTCCTCTCTCCAGGTGCCCCTGCTGCAGGTGTCTGGGCCTCTCCTGCTGGTGCAGCTGCTGGAGACTCCTCTGCTCTGCCTGGTCAGCTACGCAAGGTGGGATCGGCACTGGCGGCTCCCAGAACGCCTGTGCTGCAGGAGGGAATGGCTGCCGGGGGCCTGGAGAAGGGCTGGGGGACAGGGCCTTCATTCTCATTCCCCACAGCCTGGTGGCCACGAACGCAGCTAGGCTTCGACTGATTGTGGGGCCCAATAAGCGGCTGCTGGAGTTTGGCCTGCGCCGGGCTCAGGGCCCCGACGGGGGCCTTACAGCGTCCACGTACAGTTACATGGGCGGTGAGGACCTGTGGGCCAGCCCAGGGTGGAGAAGGGAAGCCCTTCCGCACCAGAGCCCCCTCAAGCTGGCCTGCCTTCTCTCCAGGGTTTGACAGCAGCAGCAACACACTCGCTGGGCAGCTGAGGGGTGTGCCCGTGGCAGGGACCCTAGCCCACTCTTTTGTCACCTCATTTTTGGGGAGTGAGGTACCACCAGACCCGGTTAGTGCCTGTGTGCAAACACTCCACTAAAGAGGGCAGGCCCAAGAGCAGCTCCGGCCCGGGCAGGGGTGATCTGGGCTGGTGGTGGGCAGTCACCAATGGTGCCCTGGGCGGGTGGCCTAGCGCCACCTCAGGACGTGGATAGCATTACTGTCTTTGCCCTCAGGTCAGGATATGTAGGCCACTCCCACGGTGCACGCTCCTGAGTCTCTTCCGCTGACTCCATTTCACAGATGTTGGCTCCAGCTGTTGGTCCAGGCCCAAAGGTGGACCTGCCTGCCAGTGTGAAGTGGTGGCTGGAGCGCGTGTGCACCTGCCTGGGGCTGGACGTGCAGGAGCCCCACCCCGGGGAACGGGCGGCGTTCGTGGCCTATGCTCTGGCCTTTCCCAGGGCCTTCCAGGGCCTGCTGGACTCGTACAGCGTGCAGAGGTAAGGGCAGGCGTGCTCCCGGGGCCTTGGTTGGACAGCCTTGGCCTCTCACCCTTGTCTGCGCCTGCAGGAGCGGTCTCCCCAACTTCTTGGCAGTGGCCCTGGCACTAGGAGAGCTGGGTTATAGGGCGGTGGGTGTGAGGCTGGACAGCGGTGACTTACTTCAGCAAGCTCAGGAGGTCCGAGGGGTCTTCAGGACCGCCGCCCTCCGGTGAGTTCCCCTCTCCCTCCCAGGGTGCACTGCTGTGGAGCTTGGTTGAAGCCAGTGGTGGGCGGGGCCCGGGAGGGGCGGGGCCCTGACAGATCCCACCAGGGAGCTCCAAAGCACAGAGCTGGTGTGGGGAGGGAAGGAGGCAGCCAAGGCGAACCCGAGCCCCCTCGAGTGCAGGTTCCAGGTGCCCTGGCTGGAGTCGGTCCCCATCACAGTCAGCAACAGCATTGACGAGGAGGAGCTGGCCCGGCTGTCCCAGGAGGTAGTGTGAGGGGAGGGTGGTGTGGAGGGCCCTGGGTCCCTGCAGGCCCCTGCCTGAGCTCCGTGCACTTCCTCTCCCAGCAGGGCAGTGAGGTGGACGTCATCGGGGTTGGCACCAGCTTGGTCACCTGTCCACAGCAGCCTTCCCTGGGCTGTGTCTACAAGGTGGGGACTAACTCTGGGCCTGGGTAGGTGGGGTGGGGGCGGGGGTGGGACAGAGTCCCGGCCCCTTCCTCTTGCAGCTGGTGTCTGTGGGAGGCCAGGCTCGAATGAAGCTGACAGAGGACCCTGAGAAACAAACGCTTCCCGGAAGCAAGGCTGCCTTCCGGCTCCTGGACTCTGCTGGTGAGACCCTCCTGTGCCTCTGCCTCCTCGAGGCTCTGTGGCTGCCCCACAGTCACCCCTGCCCTCTGCCTGCACAGGCTTTCTGCTACTGGACGTGCTGCAGTTGGCAGAAGAGCCCCCACCCCAGGCTGAGAAGGAGCTGACGGTTTGGCCTCTAGGGGCCCAGGACCCCTGCACTGTGAAGCCCGCTCAGGTGGAGCCGCTGCTCCGACCCTGGCTGCATGAGGGACAGGTGACTGCTCTGCACCTGCACCCTCAGCCCCAGGGGAGCCTGGGTCCTGACAGTCTTTTAACCTCTGCCTCCCCCTGGCAGCCGTGTGAGCCACTCCCATCTCTGGCAGAGTCCCGAGCCTTTGCCCAGTGGTCCTTGAGCCGCCTCAGCCCTGCGCAGAAGCGGCTGCAGAACCCTGCTCTGTACCAGGTAGGCAGAGGGCCACCAGGTGAGCCTGCCCTGGGTGCCCAGTACCCGCTGACCCCAGCCTCCTCCTCTGCAGGTGGCGCTGTCTGAGAAGCTCCGGGCCCTGGTGGACGATCTGAGTGCTGGAAGCCCCTGGGATGGGTGCGGGGTGGGGAACTGACTGGAAGCAAGTCACTCACTGTCCTCACGACTTGTCATGTGTCATTTGTTCACCCAGCCTCATTCTTCGCTTAGGGTCCGTCTGTACTCTCAGCCTCAGCTCCACCTTAGTCCTAAGTCACCTCTCAATCTTGCCTTTCTTTCTCCTGCAGCTGTACAAGCAGCTTCCAGAACTTTCATCTAGCGATGCTTTTTTTTTTTTTATTTGCCAGTCCTGGGCTTTAACTCAAGGTCTGAGCACTGTCCTTGGACTTTCTCAAGGTTAGAGCTCTACCACTTGAGCCTCAGCACCACTTCTGGCTTTTTCCTATGTATGTGGAACTGAGGAATTGAACCCGGGTCTTCATGCATGCTAGGCAGGCACTTTAACCACTAGGCCAAACCCCGGTCCTGCAATGGGTTCTACACCTGCTGAGCACACTGTTCTGGGACTGGACTTCAGTGAGTGTGTGTGTGGGGGGGGTGTAACCCCCCCCCCACACACACACACCAGTGCAGGGGCTTGAACTCAGGTCCCCAGCACTGCCCTGAGCTTTTTGTTTTGTTTTGTTTTGTTTTTTTTCTGACAGTCCTAGGCCTTGAACGCGGGGCCTTATCTCTCTCTCTTTTTTCTTCTTCTTTTTTTTCTTTCTTTTTCTTTCTTTCTTTCTTTCTTTCTTTCTTTCTTTCTTTTTTTTTTTTTTTTTTTGAAGGTCATGGGGCTTGAACTCTGTGCCTGGATGCTGTCCCTGAGCTCTTCAGCTCAAGGCTACCGCCCTACCCCTAGAGCCAAGCCCCAGTTCCCGTTTTCTAGAAGTTAATTGGAGATAAGAGTCTCAGGTCCTTTTGTGCCTGAGCTGGCTGTGCATGCTGCCTAGCATGCACAAAGCTGGAAGTGGTGCTGAGGCTCACGTGGTGGAGCTCTAGCCTTGAGAAAGTCCAAGGACAGTGCTCAGACCCTGAGCTCAAGCCCAGGACTGGCAAAAAAAAAAAGAGTCTCAGCTTTTCCTGCCCCAGCTGGCTTTGAGCCAAGGTCTTCTGATCTCAGCCTCCTGAATAGCCAGGATTGCAGGCGTGAGCCAGCAGCTAGTGAGATGTCATGTCCCACACGTCCCTCGCATTGCCACTGCCAGGCCTGCATGACCGAAGCCTCTGTCAGTGGTCAGCTAGACCCTGGCTTTGGGGCCTCCGCCGCGGAACCGCCGAGCAGCCAGCTGAGAGGGAGGAAGACTGAGGCTCCCTGATGGTTGTTCCTAACTCTGTCCCAAGCTAGTGACCTTGGACTTGAGAGGAACTATGCAGGAGGGAGGTTCTAGGTTTGCCAGGCAGTGGGATGGGTTCCTAGGCTTCTAGGCAGCCTGGGGCCCACGCACCATCAAGTGTGTGTGTCACCTGTATGGGGGTGTCACGATGTGGGGTGTCACCTGTGTGGATGGGGGTCACCTACCTGGTGTTTCCTTTCCAGAGCTCTTCCACTGCTTAGATCCCCACCAGACCAGCTCATCCAGCTCCTCTGGTTCAGGGCTGGGCAGGGCCTGCTGTGTGATTGGTGAGGACGGAGGGCGGGGACTGGGGGGCAGAGGCCTCCTCAGGCCAGCCTGGGACGCAGCCTGGACTGACCCACTCTCCCACTTAGCAGTGTCCAGGCACCCTGTGGAGTGGGTGAGGGTGGGCACGTGACCCCAGTGCAGAACTAACTAGCCAAGTTCCCTGCCTGGGGACTGCCTCCACAGTGGGGGGCCCACAAGAGCCCCCCACACTGCAAACTCACACTGCAAACCGGGATGCCTGGAGCTCAGAGATGGGGACAGCAGCCAGCCATGCCCATGCCACAGATGTCCTACTGTGCCAGAATGCAGAGAGCCAGCCCAGTCCTGGCCCTGGCCCCAAGCAGGGGGTTAGGGCCTCTTCTTCCCTCCTCCCCTCGCATGGCCTCCCCGGGCCCTGGCAGTCGGGACCAGAGTAGGCTCTCAGGACTCAGACCAGCCTCTAGAAGCCTGGGCATGAAGGTCCTGCCCCGAGCCAGGACACAGCCATGTTTCCTCAGTCACTCTTGACACATGCTCACATCCTCATGCACGCTGGCACACACCCACGCATGCACGCCACCGCGCTGGTCCACGGGCCCGCCCAGGGCCGGCTTCTAGGTCAGACCTGTAGACCTGTAGACTACTTCCTGGAGGCGCAGGGGCAGGTGTTGCTGGCAGGCACACCATGGCAGGGGGCGTGTGGGCCCGGGGCAGGGCCCAGGGACCCCCTGTGGGGGCCCTAACCTTGACAGCTCTGGCTGAAGGAATCCGTGCCAGCCAGGGGCCGGCCTTGAGACCCCCTTCCACAGGCCCTCAGCCTGAGCCTCAGGAGCGAGAACTCGAGGCTGAGCCCCCAGCACAGGCCCCCCCTGGCTCTGAGGCCGAATCTGGAGACAGAGTGGCAACCCCTTCAGCGGGCACTGAGCCCTGCTCCCCACCCAGCGCCCAGGATCCAGCCCTTCAGGGACCCTGCCAGGTGAGCACGGGGACCAGGAGCCATGGGGCTGCTGCTCACAGGGGCACTACAAAACTGAAGGGTGCCAGGGCCAGGGGAGGGACTGGATGGGGTTGGTGTGGGGGGACCAGGGTAGGGAGAGGGATGGGAGAGCAAATGGGCTCGGAGGCAGGGCAGGGGCTTGGGGTTTTGCTGTAACAGGAGGCACAGTGGGGCTGAGAGCCTGAGGTGGAGGGGTGGGCAGGGGCGGGCCTAGGGACCTCCCCACACACCCACCCTGCCCCTGGCCCCAGGGGTCTGGGGAGGAAGGAGCCTTGGCCGACCTCGCAGTGTACACTGCTGCCTGCCTGGAGGAGGCTGGCTTTGCTGGGACCCAGGCGACCGCGCTCAGCCTGACCTCAGTCCTGGAGGCTCGTGGGGAGCGATTGGAGGACCAGGTCAGTCATCCCCTGTCCCTCAGGGGCCAAGTGGGGTTTGGAGTGGGCAGTGCCGCTCCTGTGGCCCCTTCGGGTTGCTTCTGCCCGGTGGCAGATGGGGGTGGGCCGCTGTCCAAGGGGTCACCTTCAAGGGCTCGGGGGCCTGGTCACTGAAGTCTTCCCCCCACCCAGGTGCGGGCGCTGGTGCGCGGGCTGCTGGCGCAGGTGCCCGGCCTGGCAGAGGGGAGGCCCCGCCGCGCAGCCCTGCGGGTTCTGAGTGCGCTGGCCCTGGAGCATGCTGGGGACGTGGTGTGCGCACTGCTGCCCTGCTCACTGCCCCCAGACCGGTAACCTGCCCCACACTGCTGCCCCTGTCCCCCACGCGGCTTCCTCCCCCCTTCCTGCTTGGCTGTCAGAGCCCCTGGGCCAGCCCCGCCCCTGCCCTTGTGGGGCTGCCTTCAGATGCTGAGGTCTTGCCTGGGGCGGGTCCCCCACACATGGGGTTGCCATGGAGACCGGCCAGGCAGGCATAAGGCTCCTTTGGGCTCCAGCTAATTCGTGCTAGAAGTCATCTTTGGTTTTATTCTCTACGGTGGGGCTCCCCCCCCCCCATCCTGGGATTTGATCTCAGGGCTTGGGAGATGTCTTAGAGCTTATTTTTTGCTCAAGACTAGCACCCTCCACTTCCAGTTGTTTGGTTTTTATTTCCTGGAGGCTGATTGGGGATGAGAGTCTCATGGATTTTCCTACACTATCTGGCTTTGAACCACGATCCTCAGATCTATCTCCTAAGTAGCTAGGATTACAATGTGAGCCACCAGCTCTCAGCTGATTTTTGTCTAACACCAAGTCACTGACCCCACTGGGCTCAGAGCACATTTCCCGCAGCCTCTGATTCCAGGTCTGTGTCTGGCACAGTGGCCTCTTGTTTCCTCCGTGACTTGAGGGTGAGGGAAGGGCCCTGGAGGTTTAGTCCCTTCCTCATGCTGGCACGTTGGCGGTGTTTTTCACCTCTCTGGGGCCTCTCTGCAGCTCCTCACACAGGACACCCCCTGCACCCTGTTCCCAGGGCGGCAGCCGAGCTGTGGCGCAGCCTCAGCCGGAATCAGCGGGTGAATGGACAGGTGCTGGTGCAACTTCTGTGGGCGCTGAAAGGCGCGGCAGTGGCGGAGCCTGAAGCACTGGCGGTGAGAAGCTCGGCTGGGTGCGCGCCCCTGGGCGGTGCTGAGCGAGTGGGCCACGGGGCTGAGACTCCAGGCATGGGCTGTAGTTACACAGAGGGGTTCTAGGTCCATCGGTGGCATTCCTGCCACTCTGGTGCCTGATGCAGCGCCAGGTGCAGCTTTTTAACACCCAGGGTGGCTGCTGCTCTGCAGGCCACGCATGCCCTTGGGGAAATGCTGGCGGTGTCTGGCTGTGTGGGAGCCACCCGCGGCTTCTATCCGCACTTGCTGCTTGTGCTGGTCACGCAGCTGCATCAGCTGGCTCAGGATGCACGCTCCCCGGACAGCCCCAGGGTGTGGACCCCGTGCCAGCGGGGACCACCGCACAGCCATGCCAGGTGAGAGGAAACACCCGTGGGTGGGGATGGGCCGGGGCTCCTGGCCCTCAGGGCCTCTCACCGCCGGCCCCCTCCAGCTGCACAGTGGAGGCCTTGAAAGCCCTGCTCACCGGGGATGGGGGCCGCATGGTGGTCACGTGCATGGAGCAGGCTGGGGGCTGGAGGAGGCTGGTAGGCGCTCACACCCACCTGGAGGGCGTCCTGCTGCTGGCCAGGTGAGGAGGGGCCCTGGGACGGGGCTCCCCCGGGACTCGGCTCCCCCGGGTGTCGGCGCGGCTCTGGAGGCCTCTCGCTTGCCCTCCCAGCGCCATGGTTGCACACGCGGACCACCACCTCCGCGGCCTCTTCGCGGACCTGCTGCCCCGGCTGCGGAGCCCTGACCGCCTGCAGCGGCTCACGGCCGTGGCCTTCTTCACCGGGGTGAGCCCTTCTCCCGGGGTGAAGGGAAGGTGCAGGCCCGCGCGAGAGCGGTGTGCCGACTCAGTGTCCCCCCCAGCTGTTGCAGAGCGGGCCCACGGCGCGGCTCCTGCGGGAGGACTTCATCCTGGAGCGGCTTCGCGCCTGGCAGGGCGACCCCGAGCCCACCGTGCGCTGGCTGGGCCTGCTGGGCCTGGGCCACTTTGCCCTGAACCGTGGAAAGGTGGGGGCGGGGCCAGGCGGGGGTGGGGCCTGGCGGGGCAGTGCCTGGGGGCGGGGAGGGTGGGCGGGGCAGTGCATGGGGGCGGGGCAGGTGGGGCGGGGCAGTGCATGGGGGCGAGGCCTGGCACGGTGGGGCAGTGCCTGGGGCGGGGCAGTGTCTGGGGGCGGGGCAGGTGGGGCGGGGCAGTGCATGGGGGCGGGGCCTGGCACGGTGGGGCAGTGCCTGGGGCGGGGCAGTGTCTGGGGGCGGGGCAGGTGGGGCGGGGCAGTGCATGGGGGCGGGGCCTGGCACGGTGGGGCAGTGCCTGGGGTGGGGCGGGTGGGCGGGGCAGTGCCTGGGGCGGGGCGGGTGGGCGGGGCAGTGTCTGGGGGTGGGGCTGGTGGGTGGGGCTGGCCCTGCCAAGGCATGCGTATTCCCTAATCCCTGTTCCCGCAGGCGCGGCACCTGAGTGCCCTGCTGCCCGCTCTCCTGGGTGCCCTGGGTGAGGGCGACGCGCGGCTCGTGGGCGCGGCGCTGGGTGCCCTGCGGCGGCTTCTGCTGCAGCCGCGGGCACCCGTGCGGCTGCTGAGCACCGAGCTGAGGCCGCGGCTCCCTCCGCTGCTGGACGACGTGAGCAGCCGCCCGCCCCGCCCTGCCCCCCCTTGCCCTGCCCCCCCTTCCCCCCCTGCCCAGCCCCCCCTTCCCCCCCTGCCCAGCCCCTGCGCTCCCGCTCCTCCTGCTCTTGCTGCCTCCAGGCCCTGTCCACCTTAGGCCCTTCCTACCCGGTTGGGCCTGGGCCTTGACCTCGGACGGCATCCCTGACCCTGGCCAGCCCCTGGCCTTGCTCCTGGCCCCACCCTGGCCGCCCTGGCCAGGTTTGCCTCTTCCTACCCCACCTCACCACCTGACCCCCCTCCCACGCAGGCCCGGGACGCGGTGCGCGCCTCGGCTGTGGGGCTCCTTGGTACCCTGGTGCGGCGGGGGCGGGGTGGGCTCCGGCTGGGGCTCCGGGGACCCCTGCGGAAACTGGTGCTGCAGAGTCTCGTGACACTCCTGCTGCGCCTCCACGATCCCAGCCGGGACACTGCTGAGGTCAGTCCTGGGGACTGATCCCCTCCCCCCATGCCCACCTCTGCCAGGCCAGGGTGCCCACAAGGGTCTCCTGGGCTCCGAGCTTCCTGATCTTCCCTGAGGCTGCTGTACACAAGCCCCTCCCCGGGCTCTGCAGCCCTCCTGACCCCAGCCCCTTCCCTTCACTGCTTGCCACTCCCCGTGCCCCATTCCCTTCCCTGTGCCAGAGCTCAGAGTGGACCCTGGCCCGCTGTGACCAGGCGCTCCGATGGGGCCTGCTGGAGGAGCTGGTCACCGTGGCCCACTACGACAGCCCTGAGGCCCTGGGCCGAGTCTGCCACCGCCTGGTCAGTAGAGAATGTGATGGGGGGGGGGGAGGCTGTGGTCTGCTGCCTGCTTGTTCCAGTATGTGCGAGGGCTGCCCTCTCCAAATGGAGGGCCATCACATCTCCCGTAGAGTAGGTCCACTGCCCGAAGCCCTGCTGCCTGATTCCACCCTCTGCCCGTGGCCCTGGCCTCCCCAGCAGCCTACCTTCCCATGGCCCTACCCCTCCTCTGTGGCCCTGACCTCTCTGGCAGCCCTCCCCTCCCCATGGTCATACCCCCCTGGGCTCCCGACGGCCAGTACCACCCCGATGGCTCTGCCCCCCTTCAGGTCTCCTCCCCAGTAGACTCAGGCAGGCCTCCTGAGTCTCCTTTCCCACACAGCATTGGCCCTTCTGTCTCCAGGTTCAGCGATATCCAAGCCACGTGCCCTGCTTTCTGAGCCAGACCCAGGGCTACCTGCGAAGCCCACAGGATCCTCTTCGCCGGGCTGCTGCCATGCTCATAGGTGGGGCCTGGCCTGGAGTCACGCCAGGGAGGGAGCTGGAGCCGTCCCTCCTGGTGGGGCCTGGGCCCAGGCTCAGCAGCGCACCCGGCTTTGTCTTGGTCCAGGCTTCCTGGTCTATTATGCCAGTCCTCGTGGAGTCCATCCGGACCTGCTGGACTCTCTGTGTCAGGGTAGGGACCAGACCTGCTGGAGCTTGGGGTCCTGGAGAAGTGGAGGGTGCTGGGCCAGAGCGGGAGGGCAGACGGGGCAGCTCCAGGGCTGAGCCTCCTCTCTTTGCAGACCTAGGGCAGCTGCAGAGGGACCCGGAGTCTGCAGTGGCCACCGCGGCACAAGTGTCCGCCCAGCAAGTGGTGCTGCTGGCCCGGGCGCAAGGCCACCCGCGCAGGCCCCGCCTTCTACGCCTTCTTTGGCAAAGCCCTTGCCCAACCCAACCTGTGCCGCTCTATGCCGACAGCCCCTTCCAGCGACGGAGTCTGGCTGGCCGCTGGAGCTGCCCCCGGCCCCGTTGAACCTGGTCCTGAGACCAAACTTAGGGTCATGGCTGGGGCTCTCGGGCACCTGTGCTGTTGACGGTGCCCCCGGCAGGGTCTGCAGAAGAGGAGCACCTGCCGGTGCCCTGTGCCTATGGCCAGACACCGCGCTCCAGATGACAGGACAAGGTGTCCCCAGTGCAGAGGGACAGCAGCTCCCCTCTACTCTGAGGTCTTCCTCTTGCACAGCTGGCTCTGTCCCCTCCTGACGTGGGTCCTGCACCTCATCCCGGCCAGCTCTGGCCTGGACAGCATGTCTCCCGGGCAGTGGAGACGGGACACTGTTGAGGTCGGCGCCTGTGTAGGCTGCGAGGACCCCCGGCTGAGCTCCAGCGTCCTCGGGGTCCTTTCTGGCCACAGCAGCAGTGATCCCCCATCCTGTTCCCGTGCCTCCTCTCCCTGCTTCCTCTCGTGACGTCTGCTTAGGGGCAGCATCTTCTTGCCTTCCTGGCCCCATCTTCTGTCCGCGCTCTGACTGACCCTTTCCTCACCCCTGCTCACCACAGCCTTCCCGAGAAGGCAGCCCTGCCCTCCTTTGTGCCTGACAGCCTGGGCTAGGGCCGCCCTGTGAGCTGAGGAACGGAGAGCACGTACCCCACCCCACCCATCCCCTCGATGGGTGGCAGCCCCCAGCGCGGTGCAGGGCCGAGTGGGGTGGCATGACAGGATGGGCAGGAAGAGGGCCCTGCCAGAGGCCAGAGCTGCCACCTCACCCCTCCTGTTGTAGCCTGGGCAGGTCCCACACCCGGAAGTCTGCCCTGCCCACCCACCCGCCCTCCGTGGCCTCCCCCACACAGTGCGAACCACCAGAGAAGCGTGGGGGCTGTTCCACCGCTCGGGGGCTCCACGGGCACAGGAAGGGGCCTGCCCTCCCATTTCCCCACACCCACGTGGAAAGGACGTTCAAATAAACGCTCGGTTTGTATGGCTGGCATCTGAGTACCAGTGGTTAGACCAGGCTGGGCTGCGCAAATCAACAGGTGAGGCTGATGGTCGGTGTGGAGGCAGCCCGGAGGCCAGGCGTCCAGGCGTGGGCACCCTGGGTCAGAGGAGAGGCTGAGGGGCTGGCGTCACGCCACCCGGACCGGCAGGGTCTCTTGGTAGCTGGTTCTCAGGGGAGGTTAGGTGCAGGCCGAGGCACGGGCTGCTTGGAGCCAAGGAAGACGTGTGGAAGACATGTATCGAGGAAAATGCTGGAGAGGCCAGGAGGTGTCCACGCCGCGGTAGAACCGAGGGAGGAGAGGAGAGGCGGCTGGCGAAGCGTGGTGGGTGCCTGTGTCGCCCTTCAGGAATCCTCAAGCTGGCCACCTGTCCGGAGCTCCTGTCCGCATGTCAGGATGCGGTCCGGCAGACCCCAGGTCGCACTGGCCCAAGACAGGAGCAGCTTGCTCTCCTGGCCCCCAGGCGGGGGCGTGGGAGGCCTCCCCCCGGATTCCCAAGCACAGGCTCCACTGCGCCCCAGAGCCAGCTGAATCGTCCATGGGGCACCTCGTGTGGGAAGGCAGCGCCTGCCCTGCGGTGCTCAGGAAAGGCACTTTGTCCTTTTGAGGGCTGCATGGAGCATGGATGTGTGGCGACCTATGAACCTGCCGCTCTGGATAGCAGCCGCCCCGTCGGCCTTGGCCTTGGCCTGTACACCTTGGCTGGCTGCCCAGGGGTGAGGTGAGGCTGCACCAGAATTCCTCTGCTAGAATTCCAGGAAAGAGGGCGGTGTGTCGCAGGAGAGCCATGCCAGCCGCCAGTCCCTTCTTTGCAAGAAGTGCCGCTGTGCTAGGGCCTGCCGGCAAAGATCCTGGCACCGGGCACGTGTTCTGCCAGCCAGCCAGCCGGTCTTACTGTGGCCACACCTCCGCTCAGGCCAGGCTCCCCCGAGCCTCTCAGCACAGGGGGTGTGGACAGATGCCTGCTCTTGGTCCCCGTGTCTTTCCTGATACTGTGGGCACTGGCCCTCCCCTCCCCTCCCCTCCCCAGATCCAGGGCCCTCTCAGAACCTCGGCTGCCATTCTTGCCTTTTGTGTAACATCTTTATTAAATTCTCTCCACTGGCCTTCCTGACCAGTGGGCTCTGGCCTTTCTCCACTGGCAGAGAGTGCCAGGCATGCGGGCTAGCGGGGCTTCGGGCTCAGTCTTGACAACAGGACCAGGGAGGCGTAGAGGGCACAGGTGGGGCCCTGGGCCTGTGGCTCCCAGCGCA
Organism: Megascapheus bottae; assembly: GCF_031878675.1. NCBI lineage: Eukaryota > Metazoa > Chordata > Mammalia > Rodentia > Geomyidae > Megascapheus > Megascapheus bottae. The sequence continues at coordinate 68,327,638 of NC_143517.1, read as the reverse complement.
CCTGAGGGGCAGGAGTCTGGAGCTCCAGGCCACATTCCTCCAGCAAGGCCCAGGCCAGCGCCTCCTCACCCCACTGCCCCCCCAGGAGCCCAGGGGGCAGGCTGGCAGTGCCCGGCCTGTGCCACGGCGTGCTCTGCTCTAGGACCTGCTCCACCTGCCAGGACAGGGTGGAGAGTGTCATGACGGCTCCCGCCACCCTGCCCCCCGGCCTCCCCACACTGCCCCCCGTCCCCCGGCCTCCCCACCCTGCCCCCCGGCCTCCCAACACTGCCCCCCCACCCCCCGCCCCCCCGCCCGTGTGCCTGCTCACCAGCTGGAGCTGCTCGGGAACAGCATCCGTCTTCAGCACCTTGGCAAGCAGCTGGTGCTGGGCTTCACTCAGCACTGTGGAGGGAGGGGGTTCTGGAGAGCCCGCAGGAGTGGTGGGGGGCCTCCCCCAGCCCCGCTCCTTACCGGTCAGCGCTCCCAGCAGGTAGAGGATGGGGGCAGCGAGTTCCTGCACCAGCACCCGGGAGGGCAGGACCAGGCACTCCACGATGGCAGCGGCCGGGCCCTCCAGAGGCTCCACCTGCGTGCTGCAGCACAGGCCCTGCTCCAGCTGGGCAGGGACAGGGCGGTGAGCCCGGGCTGGAGGGCCGGGGGGCAGCCGTGCACCCCCCACCCACTCACCGCCGCCTCCAGGCCCTGCAGGGCCGGCTCGCTCTGCAGCACTTCTCCCAGCTCCTCCAGCAGCTGCTGCTTCAGCTCCACCTCCATGTGCTCCAGCTCGGCAGAGCCAGCTTCCACCTCCGCCCGGAGGCCCCGCAAGTCTTCTGTGACCACCCAGTCTTCAGAGCAGTCTGTGGGGACAGGACTGGCACTGCCTGGAGCCCATGGGCCCTCGTGAAGAAGGGCAGGCCCAAGGGGGACGGAAAGATGAGAACAGCCCACGGGTGTGGAGAGGGCACTCACCTGTCGTGAGTCTGAAGCGGTCATGGAAGGACGTTAACATGGCGGACAGGCTGAAGCTGTGTGGCTGGCTGCCTGCCCTGCGGTGGCCTGGGCACGAGGGGGAGGTGCGGGGTGGGAGAGCAGAAGAGGGCTGAGACGGGCAGGAGCCGAGCAGGCAGCACCGTCTGGCCAGCACCCCATGTGCGTGTATGTGGGCACCCACCCCTCAGGGCGCTGCCTGGCCACCAGTGCCCTGAGCCCGAGAGGCCTCCATCCTCACCTGTGGAGGGCAGCGGGAAGGTCCTCTGCCTCTCATCCGGGAAGAGGAGGACGTCTGGAACAGGTGGGAGCACATGGAGAGAGGCAGGTCATCCCCCGACCCGGGGAGCCCTTTCCTATCCCTGGAGCCTGGGCAAACCCTGGCTGGTCCCAAGGTCTTCAGGCCTTCTGTCTCCTGGGCCCCAGAGGCCTCCTCCACGCTGCCCAGACCTGCCCTGCTCGCCCCCGTGGGAGGAACTGACCAGCTTCCCCGCCCCCGCCCGTCCTCCGGCTCACCCCAGTCGGAGGTAATGACCAGCTGGGCCACTCGGAAGGCCAGGATGCTTTTTGCGGGGATGGACACGGTGTTCTTCTGGCTCACGTGGCCCTGGCCCTCGCCCTGAGCGTGGACATGGCTCGTGGTTGGGCTCTGGACGCAGAGCCACGGGGTGTGAAGGTGGGCTGGGGACTGGTGCCAGGCTCCAGCCCACAGGCCAAGGGATCTGTGGGCTACTCCCAGAGGGCTTCAGCAGAGCTCAGCTCTCCTGCCCCCCGGGATCCTGCCTGTCATGGCCGCGGACACCCGTGGGGCCAGCAGGACCCCCGCCCGGCCACGAACCTGAAAGCACATGGCGACACTCAGGGTGAATTGGCCCGAGCCCTCCTTTCTGTGAGTCCGGGTGACCTGCACCTCCTCCTGCGTCTGCAGCACCTCTGTCACCACGTACAAGTTGTCCCTGCGGCTCCTCAGTTGCTTCAGGATTTTGTGCTCTGGCTTCCGCAGGCGCCTGGAGGAACGTGACTGGGTGTGCGTGCCGGAGCCCAGCTCCTGCCCTCTGCCCCGCTCCTACAGGGACCTACAGGTGCCAGGCACGAGCACCCTCCCTGAGCCCACGCAAGGGTGTCCGCGTGGCTGTGGGGAAGAGGGATGAGCCCCACGTGGAGTGAGTGGGCGGGTGTGACCCCCGGACAGTCACCTCCTCTCCACTCCCTCTCCCCCGCACCTCTGCCCCCGCTCCCCCCCCTGCCTCCCTGCAAACCAAGACCCAGGGCTGTGCAAAGCCTCCTGCAGCCTGTGATGGGTGACAGTGTTCTGTGCGGCCGTGGAAGTCCCCTGGCTCTGGGGACCCAGTGGCTGCTCAGGTCCACTGCACGTGTCCCTGGGGGGCTGGGCTCACCTCTCCTGGTGCATGGCTTCCCAGACGTTTGGGTCCACACGAAGCGTGCACACATTTATGGAGGTGCTGGAGCGGTCGGACACGGCAGCCCCGCCTGAGATCTTCCCTTGTCCTGGAGTCGCCAGCTCCACGCTGCCCTTCAGCTCCCCGTCCACGTCATCAGAGAAGTGGAAGGGGCCACTGCGCTCCAGGTCTACAGCAGAGACACAGCAGAGCTCGCCCACCGCCACTTGCCTGCCCTGCCTCTATGGCGGCAAGCCCTCCAAAAGCCTCTCCAGCCCAGGGCTGCCGTCCACGCCTGTCACGCTAGCTGCTTAGAACGCTGAGATCTGGGGATGGCTGTGCAAAGCAGTCAGGGCAGAAGTCTGGGACTCTTAGCTCCAATTACCTTTCAAGAGAGATGGAAACGGAGATGGGAGCAGAGAAGCCAAGGGACAGTTCCCAGCCCCGAGTTCAACCCCCAGGACTGGCTCTCATGTGCGCGCGTGTGTGTGTGTGTGTGTGTGTGTGTGTGTGTGTGTGTGTGTGTGCAGCTCTTCCTCTGGAAGCAAGCCAGAGGCCTAGTAAGCCACAAGCCAAGAGCAGCCCCCTCCCCCCTTTCCCTTTCCTGACCCCAGGGCCTTGGCACCAGGTAGGGTACCTGGCTCTGGGGCATCAGGCTCCAGGATGTCCTTGATTGACAGGTTGACACATGTGTACGGAGGCTTCCAGAACCAGGACCGTGAGGGCCTCCTGCTCACCAGGCAGTAGGGGCGGAAGCTGGCGGAGCTGCGCAGGCTGTCCACCGGGATGAGGCTTCCACTGTGGTCCAGCTCCCGCACCACGCTCCGGACCACCCCCTCGAAGGCCGACGGCATGCTCCTGAGGGGGGCAGGGGCGGCCAGGCCCAGGGCAGGCTCCTGAGGGGGGCAGGGGTGGTCTGGCCACTCAGTCCTCCCCACCAGGCCCAGGGCAGGCTGCCGAGGGGGGCAGGGGCAGCCTGGGCAGAGCTGGCCTGCCACTGCCTGGCACGTCTGGGCTCACCAGGGACTCAACTCCTGGCCTGGGCTGGATGGATCCACAGGGGCGCTGGGCTTGGCCCTGGCTGGTGGACACCTCCAGGCACCCTGCAAGACCAGCCACGTCCTGGCTCCCCCGTCCCCCCCTCCACGCCCGGCTGCCCCGTCCCCCCCTCCACGCCCGGCTGCCCCGTCCCCCCCTCCACGCCCGGCTGCCCCGTCCCCCCTCCACGCCCGGCTGCCCCGTCCCCCCCTCCACGCCCGGCTGCCCCGTCCCCCCCTCCACGCCCGGCTGCCCCGTCCCCCCTCCACGCCCGGCTGCCCCGTCCCCCCCTCCACATCCAGGCTCCCCGTCCGCCCCCTCCACGCCCGGCTCCCCCGTCCCCCCCTCCACGCCCGGCTCCCCGTCCCCCCCTCCACGCCCGGCTCCCCAGTCCCCCCCTCCACGCCCGGCTCCCCATCCCCCCCTCCACGCCCGGCTCCCCCGGGAGCCCCAGGCTTGGAGGACACTGCCAGCTTCCGGGGCCTGGCCTCTGGCTCGGCTCTGGCTCGGGAAGGCGCTGGGGCGGTGCAGGTGGGCGCTGGAGGGCCGCTGGGGCGCGGGCCGGGCCGGGCCTTCCTGGAAGAGCCTCGGGGCTGGGCGGGCTGGGGCTGGGGCTGGGGCAGGGGGGCTCACCGCGGGCGTCCTGCCGCAGGGCCGGGGAAAGTGGCCGCTGAGCCCGGACGTGCAGGAAGCCAAAAGTGAAACCGGGATCTGACGCAGCGCCAGCCCCGGCCTGCCCAGGGCGCCCGCCCGCCCTCCCCACCCGAGCCCTCCCCACCGGAGCCCTCCCCACCTGGGCCCTCCCCACCGGAGCCCTCCCCACCCACACCATCCCCACCTGAGCCCTCCCCACCCGAACCTCACTCCCTCCCCACCAGAGCTCTCTTCACCAGAGCCTTCCCTATCCAAGCCCTCCCCACCAGAGCCCTCCCCACCCGGGCCCCACACCTTCCCGACACCCACCCTGTGCTCCAAACGAACATGTACACGCCAGTGTCACCATCAAATAGTGGAAATCACTCTCACGCCCAGCACCTGGATGAGGAAAAAGATGTTAAATCTGTCCAGTTCCGTTCTGCTGATAAAACCTGAGTCCTGCAGGTGCCTGGAACTGTGTCCTGAGCTACATGTCCACACCTGCTACTGGAGTGGCCGTGGCCAGGGAGGACGGTGAGTATAACCACCCGGCTCATACCTGTGAGCCCCGCTGCTCAGGAGGCTGAGATCTGAGGGTCCTGGCTCCCAGCCAGCATGGCTCACCACCAAAAACCTGGAAGCAGAGCTGTGGCTCGAGTGGTAGAGTGCTAGCCTGGAGCAAAAGAAGCTCAGGCCCTGAGTTCAAATCCCAAACTGCCCGCCCCCATCTGAAGCCCAGCAGAAACAGTAATCCAGACTCCTCAGGGCCCGGTGTCCTGGCAAGAGGATGCCTCACAGCACCCAGCCCTCCTGGTTCTGCTGTGGTGTGGACGGGCCATTCTGACCCGAGCCCCTGGCCTGGTCACCACGGGGCCATGGTGCTGCCTCTCAGCTCGTGTCAGGTCAGGGGAGTCTACGATGATTTCATCTCAGGACACGAAGGGGGGCAGAACTGTCCCCCCGCTTCCTGGGCCCCACCGTGCTGCCCTGTGAGCCAGCAGTCTCAACATGCTGACCACAAGAGTGGTCTCCAGGGCAGAGACTGGGCCAGCTGGACACACACTGTCCTGGGGGACCACAGGTGCGGGGTGCTGGAGGTCCTGTCCTGACCTGGACAGGGGGGCCTCGATCACCTGCCCGGAGTTTGGGCGGATTCCAACAGCGCATGCGCAGAGCCTGGAGTGAGGAGCTACTGCTGGGGCCGGCGGGGAGGCATGACCACTGCCGCCTTAGGCGGGGAGCCTCAGCTGTTAGCTCATGAGTAGCTGGGGTTACAGGTGTGAGCCACTGCACCTGCTTAGGGGGACTATTCTGAGCACTGCTCCTGGTTCTTATTTTCAGTTCTTCAGTAATGATGCAAAACCAGCCGTGGCTTGGTGCTCTTGACTCCACACTGAGGGCAGTGAGCCTGGGGGCAGGAGAGGGAAGGCGGGAGGGAGGGAGGACAGGTGAGGAAGAGCAGAAGGGGAAGGCGGGCAGGTGGGCACCTGATCTCAGGCTGCTGGGGGCTCTAGTTCCTCCGAGGCCCAGAGGCTGGAGCGCCGGTATTTCTCCTAGCCAGTGTGATGGATGGCCTCGCGGTGACCTGTGCAGGTTAGCAAAGTGGACCTGCACAACAGGATGGGTGGGGCTGGGAGGAGGAAGCTCCTTGCACAGCCTGCCTGTGTGAACTGGCCTGGTGCCCAGCCTGCACCAGGCAGCCAGCCACAGAGGGAAGCGGACAGCAAGCAGCCTCCGGACGCAGGCCAGGCTGGACAATGCAGTCTGGATATGGAGCAAGGACCCTGGGACGACGAGGTCCTGCCTGTGCTGGCTGCATCCTGTCTCCGACCCTCAGCCACCCTGGGGCGGCACCCTGGCTCAGTCCCTACCCCCTTCACTCTTGCCGTTTCTGCCCGTCCGATGCTTGGTCCTTTTCTAGTGGCGGCTCTGCTGCCCAGGGCACTGCTAGACCGCGAGTGTGGGTGCTGGAAGGCTCAAGCAGCGTCCGGGCATGCTCTCTTCCAGTCTCTTTTTTGGGAAGGGGTGGTCCTTGTCCCAACTGAGTAGGTTGTGTGTGCCCAATGCCACCTCACTCCCCTCTTGGACCTGGATCTCTTTGCTAGAAAAAGCCAACTGCCAGAATCTGCATATGACTTTGGGGTGAATCTTGTTTTCTAGAAGAGTCGGGGCAGCTGAGGTGGCCAGGGTGGGATGCAGGGCTGGCTCGTGGGGGTCTGGATTCTCACCACGCACCTCTCCATCCTGGAGAAAAGGAGACAGACTTCACCGGAGAATGAGGGTCTCCAGAGAAGGATGGCGCCGTTAGTCAGGGGACGGGCCGAGGGGAGACAGCTGAGGTAGGCTGCTTGGATGCAAGTCCCTGTTTCTTGGGGACCAGAGGCCGCCGTGGGTGGAGGTGCTTTTGTTGTCTGTCCCGAGTACCAGGTCTGGACTGCTGCGATGTGAGAGAGCAGCTCTGCTAGCATTGCGTGTGCATGTGTGTGCCAGGTGTCCAGGGCACGGAGAATGCGTAGAGGAGGGATCCCTCCCAGGGCTCTTGGGGAGTGGCTGAGAGGTCAGCTCATCTCAGGAAGGTGTGCTCTCCTGGCTGGCACTGGTTCTGCCAGGAGGATCTCATTTGTCTCATTTGTGTCAGCAACAATGTAAACTTGGTGCCCAAAGGATCTGGCCCAGTGGTGACAGAGGCTTTTTTTTTTTTTTTTTGCCAGTCCTGGGCTTGAGCTCAGGGCCTGAGCACTGTCCTTGGACTTTCTCAAGGCTAGAGCTCTACCACTTGAGCCTCAGCACCACTTCCGGCTTTTTCTATGTATGTGGTACCGAGGAGTCGAACCTGGGTCTTCATACATGCTAGGCAAGCACTTTAACCACTAGGCCAAACTCCCGGCCCCATGACAGAGGCTTTGCAGTGGGCTGCAGGACTCAGTGTTGTGGGCAGTTCTATCCCACTCACCTGTTGTCCTCCACCCAGGAAGGTAAGGGGCACATGGCCAGGCTATGACCAGTCCCCCTGCAAGGCCTAGGAAGCCAAGGCCACTTGACTATCCTGCCTGCTGACCTCTCACTTGGCCAGGAAGGAGGCAAGAGTCTTGGCTCCCAAACCAACCCCCAAGGTGTGGCGGCTGCTGCTGGGTCAGTGGGCCAGAGAGGTGGCACTTCTGTAGGGCAAACTGTGTGTGTGCGCACATCCCCACCACTGAAAGCACATCTCACGGGGCTCCCAGCACCCCTGCTCCAAGGCTGGTCTGGGCCGCAGAGCTCAGGGAGAGCACCAGTGGGTAAGGCTGTGACATCAGAAGAGCTGAAAGCCTGGGGCAGGAAGCAAGGGGAGCATGGAAGAGGGGCACAGAGAAACATCTCATGGGGAAAGAGACAGGCCAGCCCAGCACAACACTGACCACAGTGTACTATTAGAGAATACTGTGTGTGCGCGCCTCTTGCTCACAGCAGGCACTACCCTTTGAACCTTCAGGCCAGATTTTTTGCTGGTTGACTGGAGGTATGTCTCCTGAGTACTTCTGCCTGGGCTGGTTTCAGGATTCAACCCTCAGATCTCAGCCTCCTGAGCAGCTAGGATTTACAGGTGTGAACCACCAGCACCCAGGTAGGGATGATTTGTTGAAAGCTGAGCAGGCCTGCAGAAAGAGAACAGGTTAAACAAGGTGAGGGACAGTAGTCAGTGAGGAGACCACAGAATAGTGGCTGAGGATTCACAAAAGAGGACGGAAGGCTGATCTCCAAAGCCATGTCACTGGGAGGTGCTAGAACCAGCTTGCATTCTAATTGAGCTGCCCAAGTGCCTGTCACTCTGCACGAATCCAAGACAGGCAGGACACGGGGCAGGGTCCTAAAGATGAGATGTTAGGGCTAGGGGTGTGGTGAAGTGCTCTTATCTGAAAGCATGTTAACCTGCTGTAAAGGACTATAAGACGTTCTCCTTTTTCGGTATTCATAAACAGTAGGACCCTTGATCTTTTTTTTTGTGCACAGTTTTTACATGTGCTTCATTTCTTTCCTTTGGGGAAATTCCTAAATGTGAAATAGTCACAGGGCTAGAGGTGCGGCCCTGAGCTCACACTCCTACCCGGGGGCGGGGGGAGCGTGGGGCCCGGCGGGGCAGGCCCGCCTGGCGAGGCCGGAGGCCGGAGCTGGGGCTGGGGCTCCAGCGGCAGAACGCTAGCCTTGAGCAGCCCTGCCCCGGGCAGCGCCCGGGCCCGGAGTCACTGACGAGGCCGGACAGACCCCGGCTCGGCCTCTCGGCCTCCCCGGTCTAGGAGCTCGGAATGAAGACTTCATCGACTTACAACAGGCCTTAGTGCTGGACCTGCGACTCGGCAGCCTGCAGCTGCAGGGCGGTGGAGGCCCGGGGGGAGCCCGAGGGCCCCAAGAACGGCGGTGCGGTCCATCAGCGGCTGCCGGGCCAGCACGCCTGCGCGGACGACGAACGTCCACCCGCGTGCACGGCGCTTTCCACCGTCGGGGCCGCCGGGCCAGGCTCCAGACCCCCGACCCGGCGCGCCCCGCCCGGCCCCGCCTCCGACGAAGCCCCGCCCCACCCAGCCCCGCCCCCGACGAGGCGCCGGCCCGACGCGCCCCGCCCAGACGAAGCCCCGCCCCCGCCCCCGAGGAGGCCGCGCGCCGCCCAGGCCCCGCCCCCGAGGAGGCCGCGCCCCCGGCGAAGCCCCGCTCCACCCCCGACTTCGGTTCTAACTCCGGTCTCCACCGCAAGCCAGTCTCCGCGTCTTCGGAGGGCCCAGGGCCGTCGGCGGGGTTCCCCGGGCCCGCGAGGCCGCCCGCGAACCCGCCCGCGCCCGGAGCCCCCGTGCGTGGCGCACGACGCGGGCTGTGCGGCGGCAGCTCGGCGGCGGGCTACCGTTTCCGGGCGCCGCCGGATGACGCCACCGACGCCGCTCGCTCCGCGCACGCGTTGCCCGGGCGACGGCGCCCCCCCCACGCAGTCTACGTCTGTGGGAAGCGGCCTCGGCGCCGCCCCGGCTCTCGCCCGGCTCTCGCCCGGCTCCCGCCCCGGCTCCCGGCTGTTGCAGCCCCGCCTGCTGGGGGCCGTCGCGCAGTAATGACGTCGCGGGAACACGGCCCGGCGTTGCGGACTCCGGAGATGGAGGAGAAGGAGCAGCTCCGGCGGCAGATCCGCCTCCTGCAGGGTGAGTCGGCCGCGGCCGCAGCGCGGGCCCGCCTCCCCTCCGCGCCGCCCGCTCTGGGCTCCGGGGGCGTCGGGGGCCCGGCCCGACCCTGGCTCCGGCCGCGGTGGCCAGCGTGTCGGCGGCCTCGGGAGGGGCCGGCGGCCTCCGCGTCTCCCCTCGGGCGGCCGCGTCCGGGGCCGGCCCGGCGGCCGTTCACCCCGCCCGCGGCTGGCACAGCCTCCTCCGAGGCCCGGCCGCCTCCCGGGCGCCTCCCGCGCGCCTCCCGGCTTCCCGCTTGGTAATACCCAGGCGGGTCTTTCTGAGGACCGGGCCGTCATCCTCCGGAAAGTTCTTTCCACAAGGAGGGCCTGGAAGGCGCGTGCGGAGGAGAGTCCGGCTGCCTCCGGCGCCCCTCGCCCCTCGCCTGAAGGGTCACCCGCAAGAGCGGGGCCTTGGGCCCCAGCCCGGCCACTGCCTGCTGACTTGCCTGCCCCTCCGCTTCTGTAGGAGATGGTGTCATGTCTGGCATTTCGTCAGCCGGTGTGTCAGTTCTTCTTCTTTCTTCTTTGCCATGTGTGTCAGATCTGTTACTCCGAGTGGAGCTTACTGAGGTTCGAGTCTGCCCTTCCCAGCGGTGGGCAAGCTAGAAGGGCTCTGTGGCTGGCTTGTCCCTCTTGTCCAGACATTACTGGGTCTGAGTGGTGTGAAGTGATGCTTGCCCCCAAAGCATTGTAGACACAGTACTCTGTCAAGTAGAAACTGTCATACCACAGGGTTGCATTTTCAGAAAAAGCAAATAGAAACAGGGTTGGAGTAGGACTGATGGGGAAAAGGCACCTTGGAATTAACAGGCCCAGGGGATTGGACTGAGCTGTCAGTGGTTGGTGGGACTGGGAGCTGCTACTCCGAAGCAAGCAGGGCTTGTGTATAAGATAGGGTCTGGGTCTGGTTGGGGGTATCTTTGATGCTCTTCCAGGGGATTGGTTCAAAAGCAGTTGTGTGTTTGTGTGTGTTGGTACTGGTGCTTGAACTCAGGACCTTGAGTTTGCTAAGCAAGTGCTCTGCCATTTGTTGCCAGGGCTTGAACTCAAGGCCTAGATGCTGTCCCTGAGTTGTTTGCTTAAAGCATTTCTACCACTTGGGCCACAGCTCCACTTCTGGATTTTTGGTGGCTGGAGATAGAGTCTCACAGACTTTCCTTACCAGGCTGGCTTCGGATAGAAATCTTCAGATTTTTAGCCTCTGGAATATAAACTAGGACTACAGTGTGAGCCACTGGCACTTGGCTGACTACTGTTACTTTGATTTATACCTTCTGGTTAATTGAGGCTGTGATTGTATCTTTCCAGGTCTAATTGATGACTACAAGAACCTCCATGGCAATGCCCCTGCTCCGAGCACCTCAGCAGCTTCCCAGTGGCAGCCATCTGCTTACCACAGTGGCAGGGCCTTTAGTGCCCGCTATCCTCGCTCAAGTCGGAGGAGCTTCTCCTCCCAAAATGGGCCTTCATGGCGCAAGAAATACTCTCTTGTAAATCGGCCCTCTAGAACATCTGACACAGCTGGTGACCGTGCTGTGTCCACGCCACTTGGAGCTGGAAGAAGCCAAGGCCCTGACCCCCAGCAGTATGTCTTTGAGAGACAGGTCCAGCTCAATCCAGATCAGAACATGATCATCAAAATCAAGCCGCCATCCAAGTCCAGCTCCATGGGTCCAGCTTCAGGGGCCCAGCGGGGCTCTTTGAAAGAGTATTGTGACCCTGCCTGGAGTGACCAAAGACCCCAAGAAGGTGAAGGTGAGCCCCCTGGTGGGCAGCTGCCCACCTCAAGGCCAGGAAGAGCCAAGGGAAGCTACAGTGCAGAGGAGCCCCTTCTGGTCTGCCAGAAGGAGCCTGGCAAGTCTCGAATAGTGAAATCTGTGGGCAGCAGGAATGGCAGTCCCCCCGAACCCTCCCGGCGGACAGTCAGTGAGAGTGAAATCACTGTCAAAGGCCACCTCTCATCTTCTACCCTGGCCCACAAGGCAGCGCCATCTCCTGCTGCCAGCAGTGGTGCCACACACTCTGATGAGCGAGAAGAGAATTCTGGCCTCCCTGATGAGCCAGCTCCCTCTGGCTCAGTGCTGGCCCTGACAAGACCAGTTTCGGGGACCAAGCAGGCCCGGGAGGCCTCTCTGCTAGTACCTTGTAGAAGCAATAAGTTCCGGAAAAACAACTACAAATGGGTGGCTGCCTCAGCGAAGAGCCCTCGGGCCACTCGGAGGTCCCTTAGCCCCAGAACAATGGTGGAGAGTGCGAACAGGGCTCCCTGTGGTACGGCTGGAAAGGCAGAGAAGCCACAAGCCAGAGCCGAGCCAGAGGCCAGGCCCCGGAAGCTGGCAGCGTCCTCCAAGCCTGGGGCCTCTCATAGCAAGTACAAGTGGAAGGCTTCCAGCCCCTCTGCTGCTGCCCCTGCCCCTTCCTTCTGTTGGGAGCCAGAGGGTGGCAGCAAGGACCCCACTTCCAAGCTTTCCCCAGCCCCATCTAGATCCCCGACGGAGGACAGACCAGCAGTGGGGTCCAGCAGCGTGAAGCCTGTCTTTGGGGAGACCTCAGCATACAAAGTGAAGAGTCGCACCAAGATCATTCGGAGGCGGGGCAGTGCCAGGTGAGGCCCCCGCCCTCCCCCCTCCCCCTGCCCCCACCAGCACCACCCTGGCTCTTGTCCTGTGGGGAGGAAAGGAAGGAGCATGGTTGGGTGCTTCCATTAGAATAGCAGTGAGGCTAGAGCTAAAGATGCATAAGGTGGGCTCGGGGTGGCTCAGGGACCTGCTCAGGACCCCAGCCATGCGTTGGGAGGGGGCTGCAAGGGCCTTGTTGCAAGGCCCATCCTTTTCTCCTGCTGAAGGACACATGTGGTAGTCCAGGTGTTGGAGGAGCAGCCTCGTGGGTCTTCAGTGTGTGGCGGGGGGGGGGGGGGGGAATGGGGGGGAGGTGGGAGACTCGCGGCTGCTCCCAGCCTGGAGCTCTGGGTACTACCTAGGGGTGCTCTTGGCTCTAGGAGCCCAGGCTGTGGGCACATTGCCCTGCCGCAGGTGGAGGGATGCTCTGGTTGTGCTGCGGTAGCCACTTGTGGTGGGGCTGGTGCCCTGCAGTTTTTGGGCTTTCTGAGCCTTGGGCTCTGTGGCTCCCTTGAGAGAAGCTGCTGTGGCTGAAGGTGGCTGCCCCAGTGCAGGCAGATTGGTTTAGCCCCGCCACTCCCTTTGTGGCAGTCAGGGCCCTGGCGGGATGGGGAGGGCAGGGCCCTGCATGGGCCCTGGCTGGCTCTGGTTGCATTCCCTTGTCCCCTTCCCTTGGTCTCTGGGCGGGCAGAATCACCTGGTGAGCTTGCTGATAGGGCATGTGTTTTGTCTCCATAGCCTTCCTGGGGACAAGAAAAACAGCCCCGCCCTTGCCACCAGCACCAGGAGCCATTTCAGTCTGCGGCGGAGACAGGCCCTCCGCGGGAAGAGCAGCCCCATTCTGAAGAAGACCCCCACCAGGGGCCTTGTGCAGGTCACCAAGCATCGGCTGTGCCGTCTGCCGCAGAGCCGGGGCCACCTCCCCACCAAGGAAGGTATGCCGGGAACGGCGGGCACAGCCTGGGAATGGTCATCTTGCCAGCCTCAGTTGGGTGTTAACCGGCTTCTCTTGTCACGTGGTCCTGGCCCTGGAAGGTTATGGGGGGAGTGGGGCAGAGGCCAGGGTGCGTTGTCCTGTGCACTGTGCGTTCCTCTGTCTGTCCCTGCTGCACCTCCGGGGCAAGTTGAAGACGGTGGCCACTCAGTGCTTCCAGCCTCTGCCTCCTGAGCCAGCCCAGGGCTGAGGGTGCCCCTTCCTGTCCCAAGCTAGTCTGGTGGGAATTCAGTAGCCCTCATCTGAGTGACTGGTCGCCTGTGCGATGACTCCTGAGAGCCTGCACATGCGGGTGTGGCATGGTCCTGTGACAGCCTGTCCCCCACTGGGAGTGCTGTGCCAGGACAGGCCCAGAAGGGTGCGTGCTTGGGGATGGCACTTCTGGTGTCAGCGTGCAGAGTGGGTTGTCTGGCGCCTGCAGTCCTGTGTTCTCTCTTGATGTACTTGGGCAGATGTGGGTAGATGGAGAGGGTAGAGGGCTTGGGGACTAGCAGGCCTGGATATAGGTAGTCCAAGTGGCACTGACATTGGTGACTGTGTGCCGGGTGTGGCACTTGGGGACTGTTCCTGGCTGGACAGGAACAATCTGGAGAAGGCTCATGGAGGAGTGGTTCTGGGAAGAGCCAAGAGCCTATACAGGTCTGGCCATAGAGAGTGGGTATGGAGCCTGAGCCTTCCGAGGGCGGAAGGTGCTCTGTCACCGTGGCCACAGGGTGTGAGGAAGCGAGGCTGGAGGGCACGGCTGCCAGGCTATCCCATGTGGCTGTGTGCTGGGGCCGGTGTGGTCTTCTGTGTGACAGGGGCTGGGGTCTATGGTGAGGGGCTGCGTGGGAATGCAGACCCAGGAGTGAGCTGGACAGTGGACCCCCGCAAGGTGGAAGAGGCCCCTGGCTTTGAGTGGCAGAAGTAGAGGGCCTGCTGGTGTGACCAGCAATATGAATGTAATGCTGTGGAGACCATTGCTGGAATCTCCAAAGTTGTGCCTGTGCCCTGGTGTATTTCCTCTTTAGGTCCCAGGCAGGGTGGGGTGCAGGCTGTGGACAGTGAAGCTGGCTCCTGCTGGCTCGCTGTGACACTCAGGAGTCTCATGGAGCAGCCAGGCAGGGGGCAGCTGTGCGTGCAGGCAGTGCACTGCCTCAGGTTGGCTGCCAACCAGGGTAGAAGGAAGGCCTCACAGCCGTATGTGATCCAGGGTCAGGGAAGCGAGGAGGCCAGGGGCAGGCGCTAGGTTGTAAGGAAAGTTCTTGTGGGAAGAGGGGGTGGCTGTGGTTCTCATTGGGAAGTCAGGGAGGGACAGCAGAGGGAGCTGGGCTAGGTCACTGTGTTCAGGAGCGTCAGGTGGTTGTGTTGGACCGTGAGTGCCTAGCAGGCTGGAGCAGACCGTGAGCAGGAGGGCATGATGCCATGCCAAGGTGTGGTCCTTATCCTTGCATGCAGGCAGGTGGCCTGTGAGAGTTGAGCACAGGAGTGAAGCTGAGCCTGTGTCCTGCGCAGTTCCTCAGGCAGCTGGTCCCAGAGATCTATTGCAGACCTCCAGGCAGGCAGAGGCCCGTGGGTGGACTGTCTGGGGCATTGGCTGAGGAGAAGGGAGGGGATGGGAGTGAGGAAATTCCCTGAACAGGCTACATCCTCCCTGGTTGCCCAGGAACTGAGGCCTGTGTGTCCTGGGCACTCTGGGGCTGCCATGGGTTGGGGACTAGAATGAGCCACGATGCTAAAGGAGTGGCCTCTGAACATGGCAAGGGCTGCCCCCTCCTCTGGCTGCTTGGAGCCTTCTCTTATCCCATATCTTTGCAGAAAATGCTTACCGTCAGCTCTCACTGTCCTTTTGGAAGGGACATGAGTGCCTGGCTGTCCAGGGAAGAACGTGGTTGCCAAGTGGGCGCCTGCATGGGAAAGGGAGGAAAGGCCTCAGGCCTGCTGTACAGCCCAGCTTCCAGCAGAGGGCACCCTTGTTCCTCTTATTCCTTATCCACCTTTTTCTGGTAATTGATTGCCTAATTTCCTCTTTATGTGAAAGAAAGCAGATATCAGGTAATTTGCAGCAATAACCTGCTAATGCTGGGCCAGTATCGAAACTCCCCTGTTCATTTCAAGTGGCAGATAAAACACTAATACATAATTATCCTTGCAAATTGGATTGTTTTAAATAACCAAAAGGCTAGGGCCAGGAGAAAGCGATCCCATCTCTTGGAGTTACTCTTGCAGCGTAATTGCCGCGTTCAATCAATTTCTTTGGCATTAGAAATTCCATCACAATCAACATTAAGCTTTATTCATTGTGATGGTTAAGAGCCGGGCCATTTCTCCTCTTTTTCTTAACTGGCAAAATTAATCAGGGCAAAGATTTTAAACATTTACCCGTGCGAAAGAGGTCAGCCCTGCCACTGTACTGCTCAGCAGATAAGGGGGCTAATAAAAAGAAAATTGAATTACTAATGATCGCCAGGAACCGAGTATATAAAACCCAGCCATCGCCAGTTCAGGAGAAGGAGAATCAATTTTCTTGGGACAAGGTGCGCTCATTTTTTATTTTGGCGCATATTATCAGCAATTTAATTTGAGAGCACATAAACAGGAGGAAACGTTAGGAAATAATGAGCCTGGAGGTGTAAAGTGCTGCAGGATATATGCTGTACACAATTTATTTGGCACAACAGATAATCGCTTTAATTGAATTCAAAACTGCATTGTTCAGCAGAGGAGGGCTGCTCCCGCCTGGGGACTGAGAGTGTCAGGAAAGTTCCTGCCTGACTCAGTGCCTTCCTCCTGTCTGCGGCCCCAAGGCCTCCTGAGTGCTCCCTGGGAAGATTCTTCCACCTGAGTCAGACTTAGGCTGAGGAGTGGGCTGAGGGCCTCTCCCTGCTGTCAGTCTGGGATGGAGGATTGGTTCAGGGTGCCCCAGGGGAGGCCAAGGCTGTGCACGCAGTGACACCACACCCGCTCAGTCTGGGGTGTCCGTGTAATTGCAGCCCTCAGTAGTCACAGCGTGATGGCAGCCGATGGCTCTCAGCTCCGGCTGTGTCCTGGGGCCTGAGGTGACAGCTGGACTCTGCGGAGGTGGTGCCCAGGTGCTGGTGGCCTACAAACCTCAGGTCCCCTGTGCACCATTTCTCTTGGCCCCAGGCAGGGGTTCCCTCCACTCAGCTCTGCTGTGCTTCACCTGCCCAGGCAAATGGATGTGCTGCGGCCATTTTCCACCCACTGTCCCTGTGCCCCTGCGTGAAGCAGGAAGTCCTCAGATCTCAGCCCCCTGAGCAGCTAGGGGGCTCAGCCCGTGGTGTGAGCCACTTCAGCTGGCTGGCGTCCTTCTTTTGACCACTCAGAGGCTTATCTTTTGGCGCCGCTGCTCCTGCAGAGTGCTGAGCATGGGGTGGGTGGGGTGGAGAGGGATCCTTTCTTAGCTGCCTCCCCAGCCACCTGGGGGAAGGGGCGGCTTGGCTGGCAGCCTTGGGCATGGAAGCTTGGCTGGTGTTCCTCCTCCCGCCAAGGGTTTCCCCTCAGTGTGCTCACAGATGTGTTGGGGCCTGGAATATGCTAGCCTTTTGGCTTTGCTGTCCCCAGCAGCCCCTTCTGTCTTCTCTGGAAGCCTTTAGACCTTTCTCACTGCGCTCTGAAGTCCAGTGAGAAGGCCCACCTTCTCTCCGGCCTCTTCCCAGGCCCTGCCTCTCGGAGCCCAATATTGGCAAGCTCTGCGCTTGCCTGCTTCCCAGTGCTGTTCCTCCACCAGACCTCCCTTCCCGTGGATGGCCGGTGTGTTGTCGTGGCCAGCCTTCCCAGATTACCTGGTCTAGGGTCACCATCTTCAGGCTGCCCCAGCACCGGGAATAGGTCTGCTTACTGCCTCGTTCATTTCCCCTCTCTTCTCTCCCTTCCTCCTCTTAAAAATAATTCTGGTACCAGGGTTTGAGCTCTGGGCCTTGCACTTACTTGGCTAGCTTGCTCGTCTGGGGCTCTAACACTTGAGCCTTATACCTCATCTCCCTACTTTTCTTTCTTTCCTTCTTTCTTTTTTTTTGTGCCAGTCCTGGGCTTGAGCTCAGGGCCTGAGCACTGTCTTGGACTTTCTCAAGCCTAGAGCTCTACCACTTGAGCCTTAGCAGCACTTCCGGCTTTTTTTTTTCTATGTATGTGGTACTGAGGAATTGAACCCGGGTCTTTGTGCATGCTAGGCAAGCACTCTACCACTAGGCCAAACTCCGGGCCCCTCATTCCCCTCCCCCCCATTTCTTTTCTTCTATCTGATAGTACTGGGGTTTGAACTCCAGGCTTCACACTTGCTGTGCTGGCCCTGCACCACTTGAGCCATGTCCTTATTTTCGTTGTAGGACTTGCCTGTCCTCTTGTGTGAGGTGCCAGATAGTGGGGTGGGCCTGCCGGAGGCTCTGTGTGCAGGGCTGGCTGCAGAGGGTGCTCAGGGAAAGTGTTCCCTGCCGCACCACACAGCTCCAGATAAGTGAGCGAGCTC
Organism: Megascapheus bottae; assembly: GCF_031878675.1. Lineage (NCBI taxonomy): Eukaryota > Metazoa > Chordata > Mammalia > Rodentia > Geomyidae > Megascapheus > Megascapheus bottae. The sequence continues at coordinate 68,310,333 of NC_143517.1, read as the reverse complement.
TGTCCTGCCAGGAGCCCCCTCTCCCGTCTGACCTCCCAAGCCGGCCCTTGAGTGGGCGGTGCGTGGACGATGGGCAGAGTGTGGACAAGGGTCCTGTGTACCTAGGAGCTCCGGACCTCACGTGGTCTGAAGTGTCAGCTCATAGCCGAGGGAGAGAAGAGGTCTGCAAGGAGCTGACCTCCCTGCTGGGATGGTACCCCTGCCCCTTGCCAAGGTGGGCACAGTAGGCAAAGGCTCCCTCTCACCCTGGGCTGTAAATTAAGCTGCAGCCTCGGGAACGGGTCCTCTGGCAGGGCCTGAGCTGGACAGCTTTCCGGGGCCTCTGCAGCGGAGTGCACCTGCTGACTGCGTTCTGGAGGCGTGGAGGCTCAGGTTGTGACGTACGTGCTGCCTGGTCCAGGCATGGATGCCTCTCCCTGTGTGTGGCTCCAGTGGAGGAGGCAGCCGCTGCGGTGTGTTTGGTGGCTCTGTCCCCTGGGACCCAAGGTGCTGTGGGCAGTGCTCCGGGAGGCCACTGTGGCTGCAGCAAAGGACAGAGGCCAGGCCTCTCTTTCTTGTGGGTGTTGGGAGCAGCCTGTGCCTGGTGCGAGGGCCTGGAACCTGGCTGGAGGGTGGGCATGGAGCAGCTCTGCCCTCCAGGCTCAGTGCCAGGAAACTGCGCCCTCATTCATTTCCTTATCCGTCAGGGTTGATTCTGGACTTGCTGCACAGATGGAGCCAGTGGAGCCTTTGGGTGCTACGGCCAGGGTGGCGTGCCTATGCATTGTGGGTGCTGGCAGTGCTGTGTGGGAGCCCTGCCCAGAGCCTGGCCTGGGGCTTGAACCCATCATGGCTCACGGCTCCGCAGCTGCGCTGCTTGATTTCACCACTGTGAACACCGTTCAGGGTGTGAGAGCACTTAAATCTGGAGTCCTGCTTTCATAAGGGAAAAGCAAAGTGCTGAGTTAGGCTCTGGGAGAGGCAGCCACAGCCATCCTTGGGTCTTGCATAAATTATCAGGCACGCCGGAGGCCTCTGATTCTCCGTTTGTCGTGGCTGTGCTAATTAATTATTCCACAAGAATTGACGTGGCAGTGCATGTGTGTGCAGTTCATGGCAGAGTCCCGGGGCTTGCCAGGCCTGTGTGATTCCAGGCTTGGGAAGGGGCTAGAGCCTGTTCCTTGAGGGGCCCTGGGTCCCCTGGCTTGGGTCAGGTGAACTGAGACGGTCCTCTTGTCACCTGCATTCCTCGGGAATGACTACATCTCCTGTGCCTCTTGGCAGACTTTAGGCCAAGCACAGTGCCTTGGCAGCTAGATCTGGGCCAGCTTGAGACTGTTTGGGAGTCCAGGCCTGACAGAGGAGCTGGGTTCCAGGGTCAACGCTGTGTCCAGCCACCTCTGGCAGGCTGCTGGGGCCCACATGGCGTGCTTTCTGGTGCTGGGGGTTTTAGGGAGCATGGCACAGTGTGGTGCTGGATGCCCTGCTCCTCCCACTCTGCCTCCTTAGGCAGTGGAGCCCTGTGGCTGCATGTGGGCTCTCCGCACACTTCCTGGCACTGTCCGTCACCAGCAGGAAGTCCTCTGGGCCTGGCAAGTGTTCAGGCAGCCTTGGTGGGCGTCTGCTGGTAAGAGTGCCCGGTGTGGGTGTGGCCCTGGATGTCTTGGAGGTCCTAGGAATTTGTCTGTGTCCAGGCCTGGGGCTTCTCTTTACTGAGGGCTTTATCTTCCCTGTAGCTTCTCCTCTGCCTTCTCCTCCCTCAGGAACCCTTGCCTGAGGACCCCTTAGTGGTGCTGTGGTCCCACCAAGCCAGGCTGGCTTTGGTCAGAGCCTCGTGTGGATGTGGGTGTCGGCCAGGGGACGCCTTGGTTCTCCTGGGTTTCTGATGAGGCCCCCTTGCTCTGCCATCCCTCCCCTGCCATGTAGTGATGGCCAGCTTGTGGTCTGGGGACAGCCAGGGCAGAGTGGGCATTGAGCTGGGGGTCTCTCCATGTGGGTGGCGGCCCTTGGCTGGATAGGGCTTCCTGAAGGCTGGAGGACAGAGGATGTTGGCAGCAGGCAGGTCCTGAGTGGGGGTGCTGTGAAGGGCGGGAGGGCTCTGGGAGCTGTCTGGCCAGGAGGCCGTGCTGATGGCTGGCCTGAGCACTCTAGGGGAGGTCAGCTTGTGATGGATTTTTAGTCGAGCTGTGTGTGTGTTTGGAAAGGGTGTGGTTTCCAGCTCTGGGTGTGGATGTAGACAGCAAATAGTATTAATTGTATGCCTTCCAGGTCCAGAGGGAGGAAGGAAGTGGCAGACCTGTGAAGATGTCTTAGAACCTTCCATTGTGCCAACCCAGCATTTGATATCTTGAGGTCACTTTGCTGCATGCAACCAATTTGAAATTGTTTTTCCCTGGAGGAGAAATGTCCTCTCAGTCTTGAGTAATGCTTCATGTGCTGTGTTGTCACATGTTGACATTTGTAGTATGGGGGCCCATGTATATAAACAGAAAATGTACAGGTTTATACATATGGACATGTATATGATACACATATGCTCAGCTTGTCTCTATTGTGTTTAGTTGATCTGTATGTAGCATATCATTACTTTATTGGTTTTGTTTTTGGCAGGACTGTGGTTTGAACTCAGGGCCTTGTACTTGCCAGGCAAGTGCTGTACAACTTGAGCCATGTCTCCAGTCCATTTTGCTTTTAGTTGTTTTTCAGGTAGGGTCTTACGTTTTTGCTTGGGCTTGCCTCAAAGTGCAACCCTACCTATCGCCTCCAGAATTCTAGCTGCATGGCACCACACCTGGCTTATTAATTGAGATGTTAGCCTAGAGATGTTCGGATAGCCTAGAGCTCTGATTCTCCCCAGCACCACCTCCTGTGTAGCTAGGGTTACGTGTGAGTTGCTGTGCCTGGCCCAAATAGTTGGCTTTTAAATGTAGTCTTAAAATGCCATTTAGAATATCTCGTCTGTTTGTTCAGGGTTTTCTTTCTTTCTTTCTTTTTTCAAGAGCTTGGGGGTGGGGGGCAGACTGCTGGCTGCATGAGATGGAGGAGAAGGATAAGGGGGAAAGAGAGAGAGAGCTCTTTGTTTCCGTTTAAGTGGAGATAAGAATGTTTATTGGGTCCCGTGGTGGTTCAGGCCTGTATTCCTAGCAACTTAGGAGGTTGAGATCTGAGGATCATGGTTTGAAGCCAGCCCAGGCGGGAAAACATTGGAGACTATCTCCAATGAAGCACCAAGAAAAGCTAGAAGTGGAGCTGCGATTCAAGTGGTAGAGTGCTAGCCTTGAGCAGGAGTTCAGGGACAGTGCCCAGGCCCTGAGTTTAAGCCCCATGACTGACAAAAAACATAAAACAGAAAAACAGAAAAAAAACCTTTGGGGTTGTCGGTATGACTAAGTTGACAGAGTGTTAGCCACTGAGTAAAAATGTTAGGAGGTACTTAGTTCCAGTCCCAGTCTTGGACTTCAAAAGGAAAAGATGGGGGCCGGGAGTGTGGCCTAGTGGTAGAGTGCTTGCCAAGCATGCACGAAGACCTGGGTTCAATTCCTCAGTACCACATACCTAGAAAAAAAGCCGGAAGTGGGGCTGAGGCTCAAGTGGTAGAGCTCTAGCCTTGAGAAAGTCCAAGGACAGTGCTCAGGCCCTGAGCGCAAGCCCAGGACTGGAAAAAAAAAGGAAAGAGTTGTCTAGCTTCAAGCCCTGATCCTCGGATCTCAGCCTCGTGAGTAGCCAGGATTATAGATATGAGCTCCTGGCACCTGGCTATTCAGTGTATTAATTTATTTGGGTTTAAATTTGCCATTTTAAAAATTATTTATTTGTGCCAGGCGCAGTGGCTCACACCTGTAATCCTAGCAACTCAGTAGGCTGAGATCTGAGGATCAGGGTTCAAAACCAGGCACAAAAGGACCTGAGACTCTTATCTCTAATTAGCCTCTAGAAAGTGGGAAGTGGGGTTTGTCTCAAGGGTAGGGTATTGCCTTGAGCTGAAGAGCTCAGAGACAATGCCCAGGCTCAGAGTTAACCCCATGACTCCCCCCCACTAAATTATTTACTTGTGCTGGTCCTGGGTTTGAACTCCATGCTGGGCACTGTCCCTTAGCTTTTTTGTTTTGTTTTGTTTTGTTTTGGTTGTGGGACTTAAACCTGAGCAGCTAGGATTACAGGCATGAGCTACTGTGCCCGGCTGCCCCTTAGCTGATTGAGGCACAGCTCCACTTCAGGCTTTTTGGTTGGTTAGTTGGGGACAAGAGTCTCATAAACTTTACTTTCTAGGCTGGCTTTGAACCATGCTCCTCTGAGTCTCTGGGATCACAGGCTCCTAGCCATTTTTCCTGCACTTTTAGTGGTTTCCCCACAGATTGTGCTGCATACCCACTGGAATGTCCCACTGTGGACATCACCACAGCGATAGACGCCTGTCAGCCCACCTGCAGTCATGCTGTGGACAATGGAAGAAGGGAGATGGCTTCCTCATGGGAGAGCTGTCATGACCTAAACTCCTAACTGTGTGTGTATGCATTCATGGATGTGCATGTGTGCGTGTCCGTTTATTACCAGTCCTGGGGCTTGCCCTCTGGATCTGGGCACTTGACCCTGAGCTTCTTGGCTTATGGCTAGCACTCTGCCACTTGCGCCACAGCACCACTTCCAGCTTTTTTTGTATATGTGGTACTGAGGAATGGAACCATGGCTTCATGCATGCTAGGCAAACACTGTACCACTAAGCCACATTCCCCACATTCCCAGCCCCCTATTTATTTTCTTGGTACTGATTCTTGGGCTTGAACTCAGGGTCTAGGTGCTGTCTCAGCTTTTTTTTTGGCCAGTCCTGGGCTTGAGCTCAGGGCCTGAGCACTGTCCTTGGACTTTCTCAAGGCTAGAGCTCTACCACTTGAGCCTCAGTACCACTTCCAGCTTTTTTCTATGTATGTGGTACCAAGGAATCGAACCCGGGTCTTCGTGCATGCTAGGCAAGCACTTTAACCACTAGGCCAAACTCTCGGCCCTCAGCTTTTTTTTTTCCAGTCCTGAACCTTGAACTCAGGGCCTAAGCACTGTCTTTGGGCTTTCTCAAGGCTAGAGCTCTACCACTTGAGCCTCAGCACCATTTTTGGCTTTTTTTTTTCTATGTATGTGGTGTGGCGGAATCAAACCTGGGTCTTCATGCAAGCTAAGCAAGCACTGTACCACTAGGCAAATTCCTGGCCCAGTCTCAGCCTTTTTTATACAAAACTAGCACTCTATCATTTGAGCCACAGCTCCACTTCGGGATTTTTGGATGGTTACTTGGAGATAAAAGTTTCATCAACTTTCCTGCCTGGGCCATCTTTGAGCCTCCTGAGTAGCTAGGATTATAGGTGTGAGCCACGGGGGCACAGCTTTCTCTATGAACTCAGATATCATAAGATGATTACGCATTAGACATTCACTTAGACTTGCATAGTTAGTCTTCCATCCCCCCCCCCCTCTTTTTCGGGCCTGGCCTTGAACGCAGGGCCTGAATGCTGTCCTTGGGTTTTTCTCAAGGCTAGAGCTCTACCACTTGAGCCACAGCACCACTTCCAGCTTTTTTCTATGTATGTGGTACCGAGGAATCAAACCCGGGCCTTTGTGCAGGCTAGGCAAGCACTCTACCACTAGACCAAACTCCCAGACCCCCATTTCTCTCTTCTTTTTTTGTGCCAGTACAGAGCTTGAACTAAGGGTCTTCCTTGTGTTCTTTCTTGGCTTTTTCACTCGCAGCTTTATTCTTTTGGCTCTGCCTCTAGTCTGACAGTTTGCTGATTAATGGGATATAAGAGTCTCATGGATTTTTCTACCCAGGCTGGATTTGAACTATGATCTTCATAGTAGCTAGGATGACAGGCATGAACCAGTGTTGCTGAGCTTTTTCTTGTTGTTGTTGTTTCTCTTGATTCCTTTCTCTGCTTATACCTAGAAAAAAATATTTCTTAAAATATTTCTTAGCTGGGCTGATTGAAACTTTTTTTTTTTTTTTTCCAGTCCTGGGCTTGGGCTCAGGGCCTGAGCACTGCCCTTGGGTTCTTCTTCTCAAGGCTAGCACTCTACCACTTGAGCCTCAGCACCGCTTCCGGCTTTTTGCTATGTATGTGGGGTACCGAGGAATTGAACCCGGGTCTTCGTGCATGCCAGGCAAGCACTCTACCATTAGGCCAAACTCCCGGCCCCCAAGCTGTGAGATTCTTATCTCCAATTAACCTCTAGAAATCAGGAAGTGGGGCTTGGCTCAAGGGTAGGGTGGTAGCTTGGAGCTGAAGACCTCAAGGGCAGCACCCAGGCTCAGAGTTCAAACCCCATAACCCACAAAAAAATTATATATATATATATATATATATATATATATATCTTACAAGTGGTGCTGTGACTCAAGAGGTAGGGGGGTAGCTTCGTGCTGAAGAGCTGAGAGACAACGCCCAGGCTCAGAGTTCAAGTCCCACGGCTGACAAAAAATAAGTAAATAAAAACTAAATAAGTAAAATAAAAATATTTCTTAAATAAATCCGGGCACTGGTGGCTCATACTTATATTTCTAGCTACTCAGGAAGCTGAGATCTGAGGATTGTAGTTCAAAACTAGGTTGGGCAGAAAAGTCCATGAGACTGTTATGTCTAATTAATCACCAGAAACCTGGAAGTGGTATTGTGGCTCAAGTGGTAGAATGCTAGCCTTGAGCTGAAGAGCTCAGGGCAACCACCAGGCCCATAATCAAGCCCCATGGCCAGCAAAAAAGAAAAAGAAAATAAGTATATATATAATATATACATATTTTTTTTTCTTTAAATAATGCAGTTCCTACTGTGGACCAGTCCCTCAAGTGTTTGTAGGATGATGTCTTTATTTTTACTTGCATTTCTGAAGGGTATTTTGGCTGGGTAAAGTATTTTAGTGGCAGTGCTTTTGCCTAGCATCTGTGAGGCTCTGGGCCGATACTAGCACTGCAGACAGTAAAACATACCAGTTTTAGAGTAGTTATTTTCTTTCTGTGTTTTGGTGATCTCGTTCCATTGCTTTCTGAATTGGCTGCTGCTGTTGAGAAATCTGCTGTCGGGACTTGAGAGTCACACATCTTCCTCTCCCTCTGGTTGTTGCTGAGATTTTTCCCTCTTTGGTTTTCAGCAGTTTTGCTATCACATGCTGAGGTGTGCTTTTAATTTATTCTGTCTAGCTTACTTGTCAGCTATTCCGCTCAGTATAATTTGCCACTAAGTTCATCCCTTGATTTCAGTTTTTAAATTGTAAAATTTCCATTTGTCTTTTTGAATAGTTTCTTGGTCTCTATCAAAGTTTGCTATTTTTTTTCTAGCCTTTGCACATGATCCCTGTGTGTGTGTGTGTGTGTGTGTGTGTGTGTGTGTGTGAGAGAGAGAGAGAGAGAGAGAGAGAGAGAGAGAGAGACAGAGAGAGAGACAGAGAGACAGAGAGACAGAGAGAGAGGGAGAGAGAGAGAGGGAGAGAGAGAGAGAGAGAGAGAGGGGGGGGGGTGGGGGAGGGAGGGAGGGAGGATCTTATTATGCTAGCCTGAAATTTGTGATCATCCTCTTTAGCCTTCTGAGTTGCTGGGGCTTAAGACACATGCCGCCATGCTGGCTTCTAACCACGTTTGAGGCTTGCTTGAATCTGGAGGATAGCATGTGAGTCCTATTGTACATTTTGTTTGTTTGCAGCGATGTAGATCAAACCAGGTTTTCATATACATGAGGTGTGGTCTTCTCTACCCCTGAGCTGCCGCCTTGACCCCAGGCCTTTTTCTTGTTTGTGTTGAGCTTTCCTTCAGCCAGGGCTCTACTGTTGACTTTTTTTAGTTAATTGGAGATAAGTGTTTCACAGACTTTTCAGCTTCCCTAGCAGCTGGGGTTACAAGTATGAGCCACCCGCATATGACTCTTGTTTTTTTTTTGGGGGGGGGGGGCTTGAACTTGGCCTGCATGCTGTCCCTGAGTTCTTCAGCTCAAGGATACCACCCTACCCTTGAGCCAAGCCCCACTTCCTGTTTTCTAGAGGCCCTTTGTGCCTGGCTGGCTTTGGCTTTGAACCTTGATCTGCAGATCTCAGCCTCTTGAGTAGCCAGGATTACAGGCGCGAGCCAGCTGGGTGCTCAGTGCTTGGCTCTATTTTTGTTGTTGTTTCATTCATTGGTTGTACGTAGGTGTATGTGTGTGTGTGTGTGTGTGACTTGTCATTGTGGCAGTTCCAAGCTTGCCTATAATGTATCCCAGTCAGCGTCACCCCCTCATCATTCTCAATCATCCCTATCCCCTCTGCTTCTTAAAACGAATAGGTTTTATGATGTCTTTTCTTTTTTTCCTTTCTCTTGCTGGTCTTTGGGCTTGAACTCTTTGAACCTGGACACTGTCTCTGGGCTTTTGTGCTCAAGGCTAGAGCTGTGCAGCTTGAGCCGTCATGGGTCAGTGGAGGGAAGAGTCTCATGGACTTTCCTACCTGGGCTGGCTTTGAGCTTTGATTGTCAGATTTCAGCCTCCGAGTCGCTAAGGTTACAGGAGTGAGCCACTGGCCCTCTGCTGTATCGTTCAGTTTTCATGCATGAAAACATACTGGTTCAACCAAATTCTCCCTCCTTCACTCCCTGGTGGATCCTTCTCCTTTGTGCGGGTTCTACCTCCAGTAGACCCTTACTTTCCTGTTTTTTTTTTTTTTTTTTTTTTTTTTGCCAGTCCTGGGCTTGGGCTCAAGGTCTGAGCGCTGTCCCTGGATTTTCTCAAGGCTAGAGCTCTACCACTTGAGCCACAGCACCACTTGTGGCTTTTGCTACATACATGGTACCGAGGAATCAAACCCGGGTCTTCGTGCTTGCTAGGCAAGCACTCTACCACTAGGCCATACTCCCGGCCCCTTCTTTTTGTTTTTTTAAGTTATACCTTTCAAAAGAGAAAAAGGACAAGGGGCAACTTACCTTCATAAGAGACATTAAACAATATTGGAAGGCCAGGAGTTTGGCCTAGTGGTAGAGTGCTTGCCTAGCATGCATGAAGACCCAGGTTCAATTCCTCATACTGCATACATGGAAAAAGCTGGAAGTGGTGCTGTGGCTCAAGTGAGAGGGTTCTAGCCTTGAGAAAAAAGTTTCCAATAAGAGTGCTCATGCCCTGAGCTCAAGGAGGCTCAATTGTGTTTCTCTTTTTGAGTATTTATGGCTATAATTGTGTTTTTCTAATGTTTTGTTAATGATAGTCTTTTTTTTTTAAATTTTGCCAATCTGGCCTTGAGCTCAGGGCCTGAGCACTGTCCTTGGACTTTCTCAAGGCTAGAGCTCTACCACTTGAGCCTCAGCACCACTTCTGGCTTTTTTCTATGTATGTGGTACCGAGGAATTGAACCCAGGTCTTCATGCATGCTAGGCAAGCACTCCTACCACCCTACCACTAGGCCAAACTCCGGCCCTAGTGATAGTCTTGTAGGTCTGGTTCCATAGAAATCTATAATGTAACTAGTTCCATCTGAAGGTTCAACAATAAACTCAGGCCTGCAGTTCCACCAAACCTTTTTTATTGGTCTGTTGTGGTTGGTTGTGGGTGTAAGCCTGGACCAGTCCCTAAGCTCTCTGTGCTCACTGCTAGCTCTGCCACTTGAGCCTCAGCTCTACTTCCGGTTTTTGAGTGGTAAATTAGAGGTGAGAGTCTCATGGGGACTTTCCTCTGCCTAGGCTGGCTTTGAAACGCGATCCTCAGATCTCAGCCTCCTGAGTAGCCACTGGTGCCCAGCTTCCACAAAATCCTATAGTGCAAAACTTCAGTAAACCCAATGCAGGGTTCCTAAGATACCATTGATCTGCCCTAACCATCCAAGGAAAAGAGACCGTGCAAATGCCTCCTTGTAGGAGTAGCCCACGTACATTTCAGCATGATATGGGCCGGAGAAGGCCAGCTTCATTTCCAGTAAAATGTGTTTCTTTGCTGCTAGAACCCTTACAAGTTACATTGGGTGCTGGAAAATACATGAACAAGGTAGTGTGTACAGTTAACTGGTGTGTGTGTGTGTGTGTGTGTGTGTGTGTGTGTGTGTGTGTGGAGGGTCATGAGACTTGAACACGCCTGGGTGTCAAGGCTACCACCCTACCCACGTCCCATTTTCTAGAGGTTAATTGGAGATAAGAGTCTCAGGTCCTTTTGTGCCTGGGCTGGCTTTGAACCTTGATCCTCACATCTCAGCCTCGTGAGTAGCTAGGATGACAGACGTGAGCCACCTCGCATGGCTTGCAGTTAACTGGTTCTTGCATAGCATCATTTATTTTGGGCTCTTTAGACATATATTGTCCCACTTTTGAGGTCCTTGCACTTAAATGTCTCCTCACTCCTGGGGGCAGCCGCCCAAGGTCCCCTGGTGACAGTCGTGGGCCCCAGGAGCTGCGGCCCTCTGCCCTTCATCGTGTAGTGTGTTTTAATTGCACCGAGGGGGTGTCATCATGGTATGTCAGATACACATGTGTTAGTTACATTTTGATCAGAATAACCCTCTCTTTGCCTTTTCTTTCCCCCTCCTTTGCAAACCCACTGTCTCAACAGCTCTCATTTTCATTACTTCATTTATTGTAGCAGTGTATTTTGAAATTAACGCTTTCTTTTTCTCTCCATCCCCCCATTCTCCTAAATAGTCCCATAGTTAAAATCATGTTCTATGTGTATGTATATAAACTTAGGTATATTCAAAAAGGAAACATATATAGGTGTATATGTAGGTTCATGTTTTTGGCCTGTGGCTTAAACTCTGGGCCTGTCCCTAAGCTTCTTTTGCTCAAGGGTAGCATACTACCACTTGAGCCACAGCACCACCACTTGGAGCTTTTTCTGAGTAGTTTATTGGAATAAGAGTCTCACAGACTTTTCTGCCCAGCCTGGCTTTAAACTGTGATCCTCAGATTGAGTGGCTATGGTTACAGGCCTGAGCCACCAGTGCCCAGCTATGTATGTCTTTTAGGTTTAGCATCTCCACAGGAGTCCAGTACTTCACATACTCTCTCTCTCACACACACACACACACCTATTTATTTATTTGTTTATGTTGGTCTTGGCCTAGGCACTGTTCCTGAGCTCTTCAGCTCAAGGCTAGCGCTCTACCAGTTGAGCCACAGCACTGCTTCCAGTTTTCTGATTTTTTTTTTGGTCTCTCCTTCCCACCTTTTTTTTTTGTTGGTCATGGGGCCTGAACTCTGGCCTGGTCACTGTTCCTGAGCTCTTCAGCTCAAAGCTAGCACCCTGCCTCAGCACTACTTCTGGTTTTCTAGTGGTTAATTAACCATAAGAGTCTTATGGTCTTCAGTGCCCAGGCTGGCTTTGAACCTGGACCCTCAGATCTCAGCCTCCTGAGTAGCTAGGATGATAGGCGTGAGGCACTGTGCCCGGCTGTGATGTTTGAATTGAAAATAAGAGTTTCACGGACACGCCCAGGCCGGGCGCCGGTGGCTCATACCTACAACCCTAGCTACTTCAGGAGGCTGAGATCTGAGGATTGTGGTTCAAAGCCAGCCTGGGCTGGAAAGTCTGTGAGACCCTTATCTTCAATTAACCGCCAAAAAACCAAAAGTGGTCCTGTGGTTCATGTGATAGAGTGCTAGCCTTGAGCTGAAGAGCTCAGTGTCAGCATCCAGGCCCAGAGTTCAAGCCCCGTGACCAACAAAAATAAAAACGAAAAAGTGTTTCATGGACTTTAGTGTCTAGGCTGGCTTTGAACCTGGACCCTCAGGTCTCAGCCTCCTGGGTAGCCAGGATGACAGGGTGAGCCACTGGCTTTGAACCTGGACCCTCAGGTCTCAGCCTCCTGGGTAGCTAGAATTACAGGCGTGAGCCACCATGCCGGCTGACAATTGATTTTTTTTTCTAGTCCTGGGCTTGAGCTCAGGGCCTGAGCACTGTCCTTGGACTTTCTCAAGGCTGGAGCTCTACCACTTGAGCCTCAGCACCACTTCAGGCTTTTTCTATGTATGTGGTACTGAGGAATGGAACCCGGGTCTTCGTGCGTGCTAGGCAAGCCCTCTACCACTAGGCCACACTCCCAGCCCTCCAGTACTTTTAAAGGCATCCAGTTGTTAAGATTTGCCCGTTGTTGTTTTCCTCTTAATTTTGAATCTCCTCTGATTGCTCATGCCTGGTTGTTTTGTAGAGTAGTGGGCCTTGTTTACAAGGTTGGAGGTTGAGACCGTGACGGGTCCTGCGGGTCCAGGTTGGATGGGGACCATGGTGTACTCACTAGGATGCTGTATGGCCCGCTGACCAGGGCATCGCCTGTGCTGTCTTTCCCGGGCGGGGTGAGGGCCGCCCCATGGCCTGCTGGGCACTTGGGAGGCTGGCCCCTGAGAGTCCCACGCGCTCCCCATGGAGGGGGCTTTTGAGTCACCTGTCTGGCTGCCTGACAAGGGGCGGTGCCGTCTGGGCCCCTGTGCATAGGCCCACTGTGCTCCCACCTGTGGACTTGTAGCACTGGAGAGTGCAGGGGCTCAGGTGTGTGGTCCACGACGGGCTTCGGGTGGCTCTCTACATGTCCACCACAGTCCTAGGTGGGCATAGGAGCTGGCTTGGGGCAGTAGCTGTCAGGCTCTAGCATAGGCTCCTCCCTGCTGTGGCTGGCCAATGGGTCAGCGCTGCACAGGTCAGGGACCTGCTGCGGGATCAGGGCATCCGCAGGGAGAGGCCTGTGCCGGGGGCTAGGGTCCTGGTGCACCTACAAGTTCATTAAAAGTGTGGGTACAAGGGGCCGGTAACCCAGTTACCCAGAGTTCTGGGGTTTGCTCAGCCGAACATGGTGTCGCGGTCATGATCTGAGTCACTTAGAATGCCCAGGAAAACTCCAGGACAGAAAGCTGGCGGTGCGGCTCAAATAGAAGAGCACGTGCCTACTAAGTGGACGGCCTCGAGATCAAATCCTGGTACACCTAAAACAAAACCAGTCTGTCAGCATGGGAGGGCTTGTGAGATTCGAGTGTAGATCTGTTGATCTTTGTCCAGAGTCCCCGGGCTCCCATCTAGGGCTGTGCTCTCTCTGCATCTGCAAAGCTCCTTCGAGCTGCTGTGGACTCCGTGGGCTTCTAGCCTGTCTCATGGTTCTGTGGGCTCTGCTTGTCTAAATCATTGCCTCCCCTGGTGTGTTCCACGCTGCGTAGATCTGTGATGGGCCCTGGCAGCTTCCTTCCTAATTGCCCACCTGTGTCAGGCGTGTAGCGAGTCAGTGGGAGTGCTAGCACACGTGGGTGTGTGGAACTCCTACTGCTGCTGGGGGCAGTCGGCCAGCCATGTGAGAGAGAGAGGCGTTGGAGAGGCGGTCAGGCCCCATCCGTGACTCACAGGGCAGGCACGGAGAGGCCAAGCAGGGTGCGTCCCCCTGTATTCTGAAGTCTAGAAGATGGCAGGGGCCAGGAGTCTCCCTTCCCACCCTGTCTTCTGCTGGGAAGTGTGCTGAAGGCCTGCTTTCTTTTGGAGCCCCCTCACCCCCCGCCGGGAGACTCCACGAGGGTAGAGCTGGCTCTCGCTCCTGTCCATGTCTGGCTTCTCCATAGCTGTGAGCGAGCAGCTAGAGCATGTGTGTGAAGTTGTGTGCGGTGTGGCAGGGTAGACTGTGGCCCAGGTTCCACCTGGCAGAGTGTGGGGTTTAGGAGACGAGCAGCTGGCAGTCCCTGTCACACCGCCTGGGAGTAGAAGCTCCCATTGGGCCACCTCTGGGCAGGGCACGTGGTCACAAGGCCAGCCCTTCTCCTGAGGGGCCCTGCCATGGGTTCTGTGTGCCAGCGCCTTTGTAGCCAGTTTTGACCCTGGACTCAGCTGGATTTGGTGTGCTTGAGGGGCGGGGCCAGGGGGCTGCTGAGCGGCCTGTACACGGAGGCAGTGTTGTCTAATGCGCTAAAGAAGGGCGTTGTTCACGTGTAGCCCCTGGTGCTCAGATTTCATAGATTCCCTACTGCCTGTTGTATCACTGAACTGCAGAGGACATTTGTGGAGGCTCAGCTATTGTTTTAGTTTACATAATTCTTAGGGTTGGGTTTTTTTTTTTTTTTGGTGTTGTTTTGTTTTGTTTTTGGCCGTGGGACTTGAACTTTAGGCCTGGGTGCTGTCCTTGAGCTCTTCAGCTCAGGCTGCTGCCCTACCCCTTGAGCCACAGAGCCAATTCCTGATTTCTGGTGATTAATTGGAGATAAGAGTCTCCTGTAGTGCCTGGACTGGCTTTGAATACAGTCCTCAGATCTCAGCCTCCTGAGTAGTTAGAATTATGGGTGTGAGCCACTGCGTCCAGCTTAGTTTTAACCCTTGAATCTGACCCTTCTGACATTTGTTCAAAATCATATAATTTCCCAGATTCATCATCTGTTTAACTTGCTTTGTTTCCCCTCTACGTAACTTTGGCACCTTTTAATTTTAAGAGGGATGTAGGACCAGGAGCATAGCCTCGTGGTAGAGTGCTTGCCTAGCATTCATGAAGCCCTGGGTTCGATTCCTTATTACCACATATATAAAAAAACTGGAAGTGGTATTGTGGCTTAAGTAGTAGAGCACTAGCCTTGAGAAAGCCGAAGGACAGCGCTTAGGCCCTGAGTTCAAGCCCAGGACTGGCAAAAAAAAAGGGGGGGTCAGTAGGGCCAAGGCCATCTTCCTGCGCAGGGGGGGCTGCTGGCCCCTGGGAAGATGGGGTCCTGTCTGATTTGGGAGATAGCACGAGTGACCAGTTGCAAGGCCCCCCTGGTCGGGATGAGGAGATGACTGGGATCAGGAGCCATCAAGTCATTTTTATAACTGTCTCATTTGATGCTGGTGGGTTGGTGGCTTCTGAGCACCAACTCCTGGCTCAGGCTTGCCAATTTCCGTCCCCAGAGAGCAGATGAGGGCTTCCCGCTGCTGCCCAGTTTCCGTACAGATCCCAGGTGCACCTGTGTAGTCAAGAAGAACATTTCAGGAGTCTTATAAAAGAGGGGTCTCACAGGGTCACAGTTGAGAAACATAGAAACATTTCTTGTTCCCCATGCAGGAAATGGGAGTTCAAGACCTCCCCCACCCCCGTCTTCTGAAGAGGATTCTAGAGGGTGAGGTTGGGGTGTGCCTGGCTTATACGCCCCAGACAGCAGGGCTCGTGCTGCTGACTCCTGCCCAGGCTGGGCCCACCTTCTGTAGCCGTCACCTTAGCCGTCTGCTGCCCTGTCCCTTTTGGGAGGCCAGAGGCCAGTTGGAGTGGCTCTCCTGGGGTTAGAGGGCAATGTGGTGGGTGGTGCTGTCTTCATCCTTCCTCCTTCGCCGGGAGGTCTGGGAGAGACGGTGAAGAGGGTGGGAAGGACCCACCCTCTGTAATCTATAGCGACTGTCAGGAAGCAAACTACTCCCATTTCATAGCAGCGGGTCAGGTGTCAGTGCGCGATCGATGGCTCGCGCACAATAATTACAGGAACTAGCGGCTTGTGTTGCTTGAGTGACTTTGGGAAGAGTAGGGTCTCAATCTTCCTTCTAATAGGGCTCTGACAGTCTGAGGCAGTGTTAGCGGCAGCTCCAGTGGTCTGACAGTGTTGTCATTAAACACCAGGTAGTGTGGAACAACAGAGAACACGGGTCCTGCACGGGGGACAGGACGGCTGACAGCGGTTATTTGTCATCACCAAGCTACCCAAACTCCTCACACTGCACTGTGGACTGCCGCTTAGGGTGACTTATGGGCCTGTCTGGGGCTGCTGTTGTGATTTGATAATCTGTAAATGTTTGTCAAAGATGGATCCCTTGTGGGGCTGCAAGGCAGGCTGGTGAGGAGCCAGCTACCCGCTGAGGGGTGGCGAGGGCATGGCCCCAGGGCTTCCCATGTCCCCTGGGGAGGCACTGAGCAGCTCCTGGCCTGGGCCTCCACTGTCTGCCCTGAGGACGAGCGTGTGTTCTGTGTCTGTGTGAACACCCCGTGCACTCTCATCCCCAGCGTAGGGGTGGCCAAGGGCTGCCTACCCCCACAGCCAGGCTCCCTGCTTGTGTGTTTGAAGTGCTGGGAAGCATCAAGCACAGGGAAAGTGGAGTGATTTATTAGACTCATAAAAATTCATACTTTGTGACTCCAGGCATCCCACACGTGAAGCTTGTTAGAGCATGGTTCCTGGCAGCTCCCCCTGCACCAGCACAGGCGGGGCGCTCTCCCTACTCCCGCGTTAGCTGCCACCCTGTCTCATTTAGAGAAATAGACGGGCCCCGGAAACACGAGAATGGCAGGCAGCCGGGGGGAGCAAGGAGGGGCGGGCATTGTGATAACATGGCAAGAGCAGGTGGGCTAACTCACCCGCTTCTAGCTGCAGGCAAGGGCCTGGAGCAACACTAGCCAGGCTCAGGAATCTGAGCCCTCGCGTGCAAGCACAAGTCTCCATCAGCCCCACAGGTGGAGATGGGCTGGTCCAGGCAGGCAGTTGTCACACATGGAGAATCAGGTGCTTCCACAGTTGTTTTCAGGCTGGTGACAGTGGTGACAGAAAGGCACTTGCAGGGCCCACTTGGCCTGTAGGCTTCTTGGTCCAGGTGGAGCCTGTGTCCTGAGTGGTGGACGCAGATGTTGTGGCCTCTTTACCTCCAGTTGAGAGGCCTGGAGGTCTGGGTATTACCCAGGGAGACGCAGAGTGGCTCCCCTGTTGGGTTTCTGGGGAATGTGGCCAGGCCTCCCCCCAGAGCTGCAGCTTTCCAGGGCTACCAGCAGGGAAGCAGTGTCACGCACGAGCAGTCTGGAGTGCCGTGCTCATAGCACTGATCACTCCACCTGCTGGTCCTGAGGGTCCTTGCTGCTGCCCGCCTGCCCACTTTGAGGGAGGGCTAGGGGCAGGGCGCGCTCCCATCCTTCAGTCTCTGGTCCGGGCAGGAAGAGCAGCTGGAACTTCCGGGTTGTGTGTCAGGGAGCAGAAGGCAGAGGGTAGCTTCTAGATGGGGTTTGGTAGGGCAGGGGCTCCACGGCAGGCTTGGGCCTAGGTGTGTGTGTGGGGACTTGGGTTGCATGAGTGAGCTCTCAGGGCCCAGGGACAGGGGTCTTCTGAATGGAGCTTCACCGGGTACCTGTGGTACCTGGCTTGGCACCCTTGAGCCACTGCCACATGCTGCCACTGCCAAGTCTGACCAGGCCACAGAGACAAGAGATGGAGATGTTCAGAGGGGCTGCAAGACGGCTAGCAGAAAGAGCAGCTGGGGACATGAGATGGGAGGGAAGCATGGGTGAGGCATGTGGTCAGAGTGGCATGGAAAACCCCACATCACCTGGTGCCGGGAGTGAGGCTGCTGCACTCAGGCACCATGTGGCCGGGCCTGGCACAGAACGGAGGCAGCTATGGTCTTGCCCTCTCCCTGGCACAGTCGAGGACTGTGACAGTGGATGAGAAGCATCCGCAGGGATCTGGGTCTGTTCTGTCATGTAGCCAGTCGTCTTCCCGTCCCTGCACATGGGCGGTGCCAGCCAGCGTACCTGGAGAGCAGCATAGCCACAGCCAGACATTGAGGGTGGAGTCTGGGCAGGCCTGAGGCAGGTCAGAGGGCTCCAGCGGTGACATTGCTCTGTTGGGGTGTGGCAGGCACTGGGGAGGAACAGGCCTGACTCAGGAATGGCCCTGCAGTGGCGGTCTAGGTGCTCCACAAGGAGCTTGGTCTCCCAGGGCCCTCCGTCATAATGCACGAGCACCAGAGCCTGCCCTGGACGCAGCCTCAGTGCAGTGGCCCTCCCTGTGGGCTGTCGAGACAGGCAGGCTCCGTTGCAAGGCTGGCCTGGCCATGCATCAAGCCCTCATTGGTTGTTGGCCTTCTACAAGATGGTACCCCCGGCCCTGACCCAAGGCCTTATCCTCAGGCAGTGTTGCTGATTTTTCTGGGCGGCCTCCCACCCCTGGAGCAGCCCTTGCCCGGGGGTGAGCTAGGGAGACAGAATTGTGCTGCCACTGCCTCTGCTCCTGTGGCAGCAGTGGGCCCTGTGCTCCCAGCAGGCCTGCAGGCTTTGCTGTAAACAGCCCAGATGTATGCCACGGTTTTAAATGTGGGCAGAGGCCTTTGAGAGATGTGTGCTGCATGTTCTGCGTCCCAGAAGTGCAGCTCAGCAGCTGGTAGGAAGGAGACCTGGTGGGCCTGCACAGCCCTGCTGGACCACAGTGACTGTGGGGGCTGCCAGGGGTGGATCCCAGGCCCGCTCTGTGCAGCAGGTGGCTTAGCTAGAGGCGTGGGCCCTGGGGCTGGGGAATGGGGCTACATCTCCCAGAGCACCCCCTGAACAGGGCAGGAGATAGGGCTTTGGGGAAGCGGTAGCTGGGGGGGGGGTATTGTCTCTGGGCTGTGGGGTCTACCCTCAGCATGAATGCTAGCTGTCCATCCTGGACCCAGCTGGCCCAGGGTCCCTGCCCAGCATCCACTCTCTGACCCATGTCCTTTAACACTCTCCTAGCTCTTGTCCGGAGGCCAGGACAGTGTCCCATAGAAGGAGTCTTGGAGCAGGTTGGGGAGTTTGGCCTAGTGGTAGAGTGCTTGTCTAGCATGCACGAAGCCTTGGGTTTGATTCCTTGTTACCTGGAAGTGGTGCTGAGGCGCAAGTGGTAGAGTTCTAGCCTTGAGAAAGTCCAAGGACAGTGCTCAGGCCCTGAGTTCAAGCCCCAAGACTGCCAGAAAAAAAAAAAATGTCCTGAGGCTAGATGTCCAGGCATGAGAAATGAGGGTCTGGGTTTGGTCAGTGCTTTGGTGAATGGCCAGCAAGCATATGCCAATGAGGGATGCAGGGGTGTTGGCTTAGCCATGCCATACTTGCCTCGCCACCCTGCCAGAAAGAGAGATCATCTCTGCCAAAGGTGCCCCTGCTTCCTGAGGCCGGGGCATTGCTCTGCTCCCGGAAGCCCTGGTCCTGGTTGCTCTGGAGGGACTCCTGCTCAGCAGGCCCTACCTGCTGTGTGCATGTGACATCACCTAGCACTGTTGGTTGTAACCATGGCTAATTAGGCAATTACCTGCTCCCCCCCTTTTTTTTTTTGCCAGTCTCAGGACTTGAACTCAGGGCCTGGGCACTGTCCCTGAGCCTCTCTAGGTTAGTGTTGTACCACTTGACCCACAGTGCTCCTTCTGGCTTTTTCTGTGTCTGTGGTACTGGGGAATTGGACCCAGGGCTTCATGAATGTGAGGTGACCACTCCTACGCCTGAGCCATCTTCGCAGCCCCACCTGCTTTCTTTTTTTGCTGGTACTGGGGTTTGAACTCAGGGCCTTGTGCTCTTCATTGGCTTTTTCACTCAAGGGTGGTGCTTTTGAGCCACAGTTCTACGTTGACCTTTTGGTGGTTAATTGGAGAAAAGAATCTCATGGACTTACCTGCCTGGGCTGGCTTTGAACCAGGAACCTCAAGCACTAGCCTCCTGAGTATCTAGGATTAAAGGTTTGAGCCATCGGTATCCGGTGTTAGGCTCTTGGGAGACTGCCTCTGCTTTTGGCACCCTTCTGGGGCAATGGGGAAAGAGGCAGAGCCACCTGAGCTGTGGGCTAGTGGGGACAGCACCTGAGGTAGAGGACCCTGCCTTCCCAGGGTCTCGGCCTTCCTCTACCACTCTGTGCCTCCTGCAGAGTATCAAGCTGTCCTCTACCACCACTGTGCCAGTGGAGGGCCAGGTACCTGTCGTTCTCCCTCCTGGTCTCCTGTTCAGGGGTGCCTCTCCCAGGCCACCTGGGACAGCGCAGAAACCATAAGGTGGGGACAAAAGGCTTTAGACCACTGTCGGGGGTGCTGCGAGCTGGGCGGGGACTGCCTGTGCCAGATCTGGGCCTCGCCAGGTCGGGCACTGGAGCCATGGGGAGGGCTCTTGACAGCAGACGGGCTGGCTGGGACCGGAGCCGACCGGGAAGTGAGCATGGTTTATGGAGCAGGGGAGCAGAAATCAATGTGCCTCTGAAAGGTTGAGCCACAGCAGCATTTCAGAGTTGTCTTCAGCCAGTGTAGGGATGGACAGTTGGGAGATATTGAAGAAGTGTCAGGACAGCTGTTGATAAAAAGCAGATCAGGATGCATGTGAGCAAAGTTGAATCACACCAAATAGAGATGGAGAGCCTACTTGGCAGAAGGCCCTCCCTGCAGCCCGCCCCCTGGTTTTTGGCCTGCAGTGGCTCCAAGGACCCAACACCAGACTGCCCCTGACCTTTGCCCATTCTGCTTGTGTGTGGCATCCAGGCGCCCTGTGGCCTTCCCCCATGTCCATGGCAGGACATGGGTCCAGCCTGTCCTGTCCTACTGGCATGGTTGCTTTGGGTTGCTGACCTTGCATGTGTGTGCTCAGGTGTCAGTCTATGGCCTTCCCTTGAGCTGGCCTGAAGGACTTGGGCTAGAGTACGATAGTGAGCAGCTACCTTTGTCTTTGTCTTAGCAGCCGTACACAGGCCTGTTGCACTACCTCTTTGGGATGACAGTCATATGCCACCACATCCAGCCTTTTATATATATATGTGTGTGTGGGGGGGAGGGTGTGGGTGTGTCCATCCCCTGGGGCTTAAACCCAGGGCTGGGCACTGTATTTGAACTTTTCTGCTGAAGACTGGGTCTTTACTACTTGAGCCCCAGCTCTATTTCTGGCTTTTTGGTGGTTGTCTCATGGACTTTCCTGCCTGGACTGGCTTTGAACTGAGACCTTCAGATCTCGGCCTTCTGCGTAGCTAGGGTTACAGGTGTGAGCCACCAGTGCCTGCCTGTTTGCTTGGACTCAGGATTGCCTTTGTGAGGTTGTTTGCTCTGTCATGTTGTGCCATAGCTCCAGTCTCCACTGCCTTTCTCTGGGGCCCTGGTGCTCCTTCCTTTAGCCATGGGCATCAGCCTGGGGCATGGTGAGGAGCCTGGGCATCTGTCCCCTGTGTAGGGGTAGACAGAAGCTCAGTTTCAGTGTCCTCTGTCAGCGCCTGATAGAGCTGGCTGTTCTGTGTCTGGGCCCTGCTGGGGCTGCAGACCACCTTGAGGAGGGGGCAGTTGCCCCCCTCACCCCCATTGGCAGCCTCAGGCAATTCTTTGCACAAGTAGTAGTTTCAGTCTTATTCATTAGCCAGTTGTGAAATTAGCAACTCATTTTCTTCATAGTTATTTCTCTTTGAAGCTCCATAAAAATCTGAACTGCCTCTAAACTCCCGCCTGCACTAAAGCAGGGTGAGAGCATGACCTCAGCATGCACTTTGCCGTCTGTGGTGAGGCCCTGCCTGCCCAAGGAGGGAGATGGGCCTGTGGGTGGGGCAGGGGCTGGCTCCCGGGCTGCCCAGCCTGTGGCTAGTGCTGGCCTTCCTTCTGACAGCACAGCCTAGGGGGGATGCTTGGAGTTCAGCCACATTCATCGGGGGCCCTTGGGTTGCCCCTAGTCGGCTCCCAGCCTGCTTAGAGCCCAAGGCCCCATGCAGAGGGCACCATGCCCCCAGCAGGAGCGGGGGCCCTGCTGATAGATGGGACTCATATCCCATTCACGTATGATGCCAGCAGTTTTTTTGTAGTTTGTCTTCCATTGCAGTAGTAAAGTTTTTAATTAGGAAAGCTAATGAGATCGATTAGTCATTAGAAGTGACCTCTGGACGGCGGGCGGAGAGGGCTGCGTGTGTGGGCCTGATAACGCGGCGCGGGCAGCGTTGGCAATAAAAGCGCCAAGGGGCTTGGTTTGAGTGAAGCGTGCCACGGGGATACATCATGTGGAGAAAAATTTACAACCCTGGGAGTCTGTAATGAAAGGAATTAAACCAACATCCTATCTAAATAGCATGATTATCTACACAAAACTCCTGGCCAGCAACGAGGCCGTCCTCTGAGGAGGCCAGACTGTTCCTGACTGAGCTGGGCTTCCTGCAGGCCCCACATTTGTGCCCACTGAGTGGGACCCCAGCCTCTCCAACCTGACTTTCTGGGTCTGTGTCCCCACAGTCTTATGGCCCTTGGGTGTCCTGTGCCACTGTTGGGGTGCATCTGAGCTTCCTTACTGAGAGAGAGAGGGACTGCAGGTAGCTGGGACAAGGCCCAGGGGTACAGCCCCACCCTGGGGTGGCGTGGGTTGAGCCCTCCTTCCCGTGAGCCCTTGTAGCACCCGTCTGATGGGAGGCCTGCTCCCAGAGGCCAAGGGAGGGGAAGGCGTGCACTAGGCCCCTGCCCGCCCTCCCCGAACCTCCCAGACTTGTTGCTTTGTGTTTTCTGTAAGGAAATGCAGTGGAAGTTGACCTGTGGTGGGCATAGGAATGAGTTCATACTCAGCTCCTTGGCAGGCAGGAGTAGGGCAGCCAGAGGCCAAGTCCTGGTAGCTACCATCCAAGTATAGCCTGCTGAGTGACCTGCCAGGGAGGAACTTTCTAGAACTGAGTCCGGTCCTGTGGGTGGGACAGGGAGTTTCTTGGAGGAGGTGACATCTCTAGGGCCAGAAGAAGAGGAAAGGAGCTCTGGTGAAACTGACTGTAGCCAAAGGGAACAGGGTAAAGAGAGCGCAGCCGGGTATGGGGCATGACCAGGTCCTAGCCTTGTCCTGCTCAGCTGTGTCCAGCCTCCAGGCCTGCTGGGCTGTGTTACTAGAGCCCCCCAGGATAAGACGTGGCCTCCTTCCTGCCACCCAGGGCCTCTTGCCCTGAGCCAGCATGGGCACATATAACCTCCACTCTGCGCTCTTTCCCTTTGGGGGCTGGGCGGGGCAGCCTCTCCTCCCCCCTTCCCCCCACGGTGGGCTGGGGGGCTTCAAGGGCTTTGACTCGGCTCCTCTAGAAGAAGCTGTGGCTGCCAGGCATGAGAGGAGAACACCCAAAGGAGGGGCCTTCGCTCACCTCCAGTGTGGGGAGCAGCACTCCTGGCTGTGTGGCCAGGGCCAGGCTGGCACCAGCCTTCAATCCTGGGTGGGTCCTGGGTGGGGAGTTGGGATCTGGGGGTGGGGGAAGGTTTCCTGGGCCAGAGGGAAGCCAGGCCACCTGGGAAGGTTGGATTGAGGTTCTGCTTGCGGCCCTGTGCCCAGGGCCAGAGGGGAGCAGCCATGAGTGGCTGCCGTGTTAGCTTTAATTATCTGGGCAGTTAGAGCTGTACATTATGAAAGCCGGGCAATTAGGCTCGTTCCTCGAAGCTGTGGAGAAATTGCCGGCTATCAAGTGGAAGGGAACTCGGGCAAAACAGATCCCCACTAATTGCAGAAACATTCAGCAAGAAAAAGCCGCGTGGCTATCACCCTGCAGAACGTTATGAAAACAGTGATTAAGTACATAAATCTGCCTGGGCACGGCGGAGGGGAGGTGCCCGGGTGGGGGGGAGCTCTAGTGCCCTCCCCGCGTGGAGGCATAGGACCAGCACAGGAGCTCGGCCCACCCCAGCCTCGGAGCCACCTGGGGTTGGAGTCTGGGGGCTCCTGGAGTGCACGCTTGACTGCAGTGCCTCCCGGTTGGCCAGTCTGTCCAAGCCTGACTTGTTGGGTTTGCGTTGGGGAGGGCTGGCCCTCCCTGTGAACAGGACAGCTGTGAGGACGTGTGGCTCCTGCCTGCCAGGCCTTCTGCAGGGCACACTTGTGTCACGTGAGGTCAGGCTGGAGTTGGTGGGAAGGGAAAGGTATCTGCCTGTGGAGGAGGTGTGAGTCAGGCCACCTTTTTTTCTTTTCTTGGCAGTCCTGGGGCTTGAACTCAGGGCCTAAGCGCTGTCCTAAGCTTCCTTTGCTCAAGGCTACTTTTGCTTACTACCACTTGAGCCACAGCGCCACTTCCAACCTTTTCTGAGTATGTGGTACTGAGGAATTGAACCCGGGGCTTTTTCCCCGAGGCCACGCTCCCGGCCGCACGGCCACCTCTTAGGCAAGTGTCCACTGACCCACACCTGTGCCTTGGGTTTTCTCTGCAGCATCCAGCTTGCACCTGCGGCCCCCACCCACTAGCAAGGTGATCAAGACGCGCTATAGAATCATCAAGAAGAATTCAGCGTCTCCTCTCAGCATCCCGCCCTTCCCCCTGACTCTGCCCTCTTGGCGGGCTCGGCGGACCTCCCTGTCCAGGTAGGGGACCTCGTTTGGGCTTCTCAGGCCTGGGCACTGGGCTGGCTGGGTATTGAGGGCTACAGGTTTGGGCCCAAAGGATGTGGAAACCAAGCTTGCGTTAGGTTGCGGTGTGTATACATATACAGCATGATGGCTGACAGCCTGGTTTGGGGTTTGCTGAGCAGCTGGTACACGAGCTATAAGGGCACTCTACATATGCACACAAAGACACACACGTGGGCACGCACTTGTGTGTTGTAGAAGCAGCCACTACCAAGACCACTGAAGCCCCATGATGAGCCATTTTGCTCTTGGAGACAAACTGCCGGCAAATGGCCTGGCCCCAAAATGGCCAGTGTGTTGCCAGGAGTGATGACGTGAGCTTCTACGCCACCTAGTCGACCTTGGGCGGTGTTGCTCTGACCTGCTGTAGCCACATCCTAGAGCACCTGGGTGGGGCCGGGCATCAGGGGAGCTTGCCCCTGTCTTCTGGAGCCTCTGGTAGGCTCTGCCACCTCCGGAACAAGATAGCTCAACTCTAGGTCCGAGGACTGGTTCCTTCCCTAGCTGAGGTCGAAGTGCCCCACCTCCGGACATGGGGAGGGGGAGGGGTGGTGGCAGAGGCTGGCCCCAGGGAACTGAGGTGGCTTGCAATTATGGGCAGGCCACTGGACTGAGTAGAGCATCCAGGGGCCTGCCTGCCACCAGGCTACCCACCGTGTCCCAGACGTGAGGTCAACCCCTGTGCACTGGGCTATGTGGACATGGGGGCCCCGCCTGCCTCAGGCCTCAGCCTCTCCCTTATAGCGGCCGCTGCCTTTCTGGAGGCAATAGCTGGAAGTATATTTTAAATTAATTTTACTATACTTTTTGTAATATTTTTGTTTTAAATAGATTTATAAGCATCTTGGGGGCTATTTCTACAAATTTATGAAGATAATTTTTACTCTCTCGATAAGGTTAAATTTACACCTGCTATTTCCATATTAATTCACATTGCTAAGTGGATCTAATTTTCTTCCGTTCCTCTAACTGGTGAGCATGGCCTTTCCTAATGCAATTTCCCCCTTACTAAATCACTGTGATCGGGAGCCATGATCGAGCTAAATTAACTTAAATTAATTTACTTAATAAGAGCCCCAGATCATTGTGAATGAGGTTCAGATTGATTGATTCTCGGCTCCAAGAGCCTCTCCCTCCTGCATTCCGCATTCTCCTAAGACCCTCCTCTCCCAGGGGCATGGTTAGGGGTCTGAAGTGAATTTTCTTGGGGACTCACCTGGCCTGGCCCTCTGGCCTCTGAGAACTGAAGGGGTCCCAGGTTTGAGCCTAGCTGGGCCCCCTAGGAGAACCCCAGAATGGCCTGGAGGGCCAAGATAAGACTGAGGAGGTGAAAGGTTCGGAAGAGCACAGCCACGAGCACTGTCAGCTGCTCTGTCACGTGGATTCCCGTGGCGACCACAGGCCAAGAGTGACCAGGTCAGCTGGCTTGCTCTTTAAAGCTGTATCCTGCAAAGGTGGTGCCTGATGTGGGCTAGTGGTGAGCAGGGGTGGACAGGAGGTAGGGAAGGCCTTGCCTTTAGGTGGCTCAAGGCCTATAGCCCCAGAGCCTCCCTCGAGGGGCCTTGTGGGAATGGCCCTTCTTCCCTTACCACCTGTCAGCCGGGTCAATTCCTTGCTTGTTCCTGGGCTCCTTAGGGCCATGACCCCTGGCTCTAGAGTGGGAGTCGGTGTGGGAGGGGAGAGGCCTTAGGAAGAGTGGTTGTCAGAAGGCTGGGTCTCCCTTACCCAAGGTCACCTGTGCCTTGGTTCGGCTGCCTGCTCAGCAGAGTGGCTGTTAGCCAGCTGCCCAGCCTGCCGTCAGCTGCACATGCCTGGGCCTGGCTTGTTGAGACAGCAGAAGGAGCCTATCTCTGGAGCCAGTGGCCAAGCGGGTGCCTTGTGTGCCTTTCTCCCTGCTGTCTTCGTGGCAGTACGAGGTTGGCAGGCTTGCCTACTGTGGGAGATGCTGGGAAGCCTTAGAAGGCTGAGGGGCCCTGAGCACCCCTCTTCTTGCTTGGAGCCTCCGTTTCCTGACCTGAGGTTGCAGAGAGAGGACAGAAGGTGTTGTGTGCAGAGGCCATGGGCAGACAAGTAGCAGGAAGGCTTGGGGGTTCAGGTAGAGCCTCAGCGATCTAGGAATGGCTGCCTGGAGAGAGTCCACTGGCTAGATCCTGTCATCAGTCTGGCTCACCTGACATCTGCTTGGCTTTGCCACATCGCTGTCCTCCGTGGGGAGGGCCACCAGGCTTGAGTCTGGTGTCTTGAGGGGCTGGACTTTTGGTGACTGAAGAGGGCCAGGGAATGGTGGCACAGTGTGGGTGAAGGTCGCCCCTTCCCCTGAGGTCCTCTTGTGCTGTTGATGAAGCCTCATTTACCTCCCACTTTGTCCCCCCTTTCCGTCAGTCCTCTTCTGCATGGCAGAGCCATTGCAGCCTGAGCAGCATCCCGGCTCCTGGACAGCTGTGCAGAGCCTCAGGGGCTGTTTCGGGAAAGCTGTTCTCCTTGTCTGGTGAGAAGCTGACGGCCATCATGGGGCCACAAGTGTGAGGGGACAGGCAGTTCTCTCCTGCCACTAGTAATCTGCAGGCTGGACGTGGAGGGACAGGGTGCAGGGGGGTGGGGCAGCCAGAAGCCCTGGTGGCCTTGGGCTCTCCTACCTGGTCACCACTTGTCCCAGTCTAGGGTGCTGCAGAGCAGAGGGCTCTTTGGCAGGTGAGGTGACCAGACCAGCTGCGCTGTGTTGGCCAGGACAGGGGGACTTCAGCCCCTCCAGGACAGGGCAGGCCATGTTGGTCCCGTCCTCTGCAGGTGCAGGAGGCTGCTGGGGATCACCTAGTCCTGGGAAGTGCTAGAAGTGGTCAGGCTGTTGTGTGGCCCCAGGAGCTCTGTCCCTCCCTCCGCAAGCCGCCCTGCACTTGCCCTAGGACTGCGCACACGGCTGCGTTGGTGTGGGGCCTCTCCCCAGGGAGAGCCAGGCCCAGAGCCCCCACCCTGGGATCCAGAGGGTCCCCTGAAGGTAAGAGGACGCCCCCAGGGGAGCCAGGGACTAGGTTGCTAGCAAGCAGGAGTTCTTTTTTTTGGTTTTTGTTCTAAGATTTGTGGATTTGCCTGCGTAGTTCTGGCTTCCAGCAAGTTCATTAATCTGAACTGAGGCTGAAATGTGACTTATATCCCTAAACTGCCTGTCACTTTTTCTCTCTCTCCAAATTCATTTGACATGAAAGTGCGAAATAAACAGAAGCTGCTGTGCTTAAGCATATGAATCTGGAGGCTTTTCCATCCGTACTACAAATGGTCCTGTCACAGAGCTGCTGCTGGCTGGGCTGCCTTTTTTATTTTATTTTATTTTGTGCCCATGCGGTAAATCTTAAGTAATCTCTGTGCAGTTTGACGAGGTTTAGACCAAGATTTTGAAAGGCTCCGAAACACTTCTGCAAAGTGACATCTCATTAAAGAGGATTCAGCCGGAGATGGAGGCGGCGCGCCGCTCAGCCCTGGTGCCTGAGCGCTCCCTCTGAGCGTCTTCTTAATGAGCAGGTGTGCCTGCCAGCCACCGCCCTGCTCTGCCTCCTGCCCGCTGTCTGGCGTGGAGACTGTCTTAGCCAGCAGGCTGCCAGGACTGCCACCATAAAGTGTCACCAGGCGTGTGGTTCAATAGCAAGTGTTCACCTCTTGCTCTTCACCCAGCCGTCTGAGATCAGGGTGTGAATGATTTGATGTATGGTCAGAACTGGTTCCTGGTTACTGGGGAATATCTTCTCACTGCGTCTTCACTGGCAGGGGGACACAGGAGGGGCCGGAGAGAACAGTCACACCACCCATATTCTCTGACCAAGTCTCCTTGTAAGGCCCTAACCACAGGACCTTATCTAACCCCTAGCAGCCCCCTAAAGGGCCCACCTCAGTAACTGTCTTGCTGGAGCTAGGGGCTTCCAGGTGGATTTTATCATTTATTTAATTATTTTAGTCATGAGGTTGAACTCAGGGCCTGGATGCTGTCCCTTGGGCTCTTTTGCTCAGGGCTAATGCTGTACCACTTTGAGCCACAGTGCCATTTGACTTTTCTGGTGGTTAATTGGAGATAAGAGTTTCATACACTTTCCCTCCCCAGCTGGCTTTGATCCTCAGATCTCAGCCTCCTGAGTAGCTAGGATTACAGTGAGCCATCGGCTCAGTGTACATTGAGGGCGCATTCAGTCTAGGACAGGCAGCCAGGATTCCCTTTCCTGATGTGCCAGTGCTCCCTTTTCTTCTCCGTTCTTCTGTCTGGTCCATGCCAGGGCTTGTGGTAGCTCTGGGAAGTCCAGGAATCTCAGGCAATGCCACCTGCCTGCAGCATGCACGGACATGCCCAGCCCAGCCTGGGCCCTGCCGCAGGCTAGCAGATACCAAGGGGGATGAGCGTGTTGTTCTAGGAGTCTGTGGGCCAGCTGGCGACCTGGGCAGGGAGGGTGGTCAGGAAGTATGTGGGCCACAAGCAGGTACTTTCATACTGCCACTGCTGGGCTCCCGAGGCCCTAAGTCCTACCCAGGACAGAGGGCAGTGGTTTCAGAGGAGGCTTGTGTGGCATCGGCGCCTTTAGTGGTGGGAGGGCAACCCAGGTCACACCAGCAAGGCCCTCTGTGGCCTAGAGGAGGATGCAGATCATTGGCTTGGTGTTCAAGGGTGGTCCCGGGGGCCTGCTCCTGTTCAGCAGGAGAGACTCGAGATGGGGCCAGCCTGCCCTGCCTGGCGGCAGTACTGCAGCTTGGAGATGTGTTCCCAGGGCAGCCCGTTCCCTCTACTTGAGAGAGGGCTGCAGCCCTGCCTGTGTGCTGCCTGTATCTTACCTGGCTCTGCTGGCCCCCAAGGCCTGGTGATAGGGAGCTCAGAGGGTGTGGCTTGAACAGCAGTAGAGCTGGGGCCATGCTTAAGCATAATAGGATTGAGGTTAATGGATTCTCGGAGGTTTCACATGGCACTCTTCAAGTCTTGCCCTTGAGGTGCCCTTTTTGCAGCTTCTCCCAAGCCCTGGCACCAGTGTTGGACAGGATGCCTGCTGCAGGGCCATTCTGGGGCTGCAGCTGTGTGTACAGACATTCTGCTTCTGTGTTACAGGAAGGGGCCGGCTGACCCGCATCCTCTGCTGGCAGGACTTTCCTCGTGGCACCGTGATGGATTGTGCCCGGTCTCTGTGGGACTTCTGGGAATTGCAGGGGTGGGCGTGGGGGCTGCTGCTAGCTATTCTGTGCTGTAGGAAACCTGTGCCTGACCAGTCAGGCACTGGGCACTCGCATGAGGTAGAGGCAGACCCAGGGGTAGGGAACGGAGCTGGGCAGGACCCAGTGCCCCACAGCAGACATGTGGGGTTGGCACAGGCCACTGCCTTCTCTTCTCTGTCCCCAGTCCCACTTCTCTCCAGTAAAAAGCTGACCGTGGGGCTACCTCACCGACTCTGTATCGCCCAGTCATGGCTGTGCTAAGAGCCCCGCTCCACTCAAGGCTGAGCTGGGCCTTGGCGGCCGCTTTCCCAACTCAGACCCCACTCTGGCTTGGGGGCTGGTGTCCCACCGTGCTGCTGCCCCGTCTCAGAACTCGCCATGTCCATTTACCCCCTCCTGGCTTCCTGCTCTGACGACTCCTTTGGTATTTTCAGCTTGGTGATAACCATGACTGGTGACTGTCCCAACAAGATGGCCTTGGCTGGGAGGGGGTGGGACCAGGGGCTCCCCTGAGGAGGTCTCAGTGGCTGGAATACGAGCCACAGCTCTGTCTCTAGGCCCTTCTCTACCAGGCACAGCCCCAGGAACCCCTTTCTCCATCTCCTTGCCAGTCTCTGCCTGCCAGTCTTGCATGCTGTCTTTTAACTCAGTCCCTACCTGGTCTTGACAGCATGTGAGGTTCTTAGGCAGAACGCGGGGCTCGGGGCCTGCAGCTCCAGGAGGGGGGGTGCTGTCTGCTCCCTGGGCAGTCCCTGGGAGCCGTGGTCCAGAGCACTGCCACCCATCCCGAGCTTCCCTGAATGGCCTTGACGTAAGCCAGCCTCCCTGGAACTCTGGCCTCCCCCTGTGGTTGGCATTGGAGACTTGAGGCAAGGCCCCTCTGTACATGGGCCCATGCAGAGGCTGTAGCCCAGGGCAGCCCATCTGAGTGCCAGTGAACAAAGTATATCAGGCTCCTGACGGGCTCAAGACAGGCAGACAGGAGGGCCACACCCCAGGCTCTGAGGAGTCAGCGTGGGGCGCTCCTGTGGGCCTGGTTACCTGGCTTGGCCCCCCTGTGTTTATGTGTCTGGCTCTATGTCACAACTTAGGCCATAGCTAGCTTCTGACCTTTCTTCAAGGGTCACTAGGTGGGTCTCCTTGGCTCCCTGCCAGTGCCCAGGTCAGAAGTGGCCTGGCGTACAATCCAGGCGTTCCTCCCTCGTGCCCTGGGTGTGCTCATCTGTACACTCACCCAACGCCCAGTTCCTCGAGAGCCTCACCTCAGGCTCCTGCCTTCCAGGACGCTGGCCAGTGGAGACTGGACCTGAGCAGGCCATGGCTCCTGGGCCAAGAGTCCCAGCAAGGTCTGGGAAGGATTCTCAGGGCTTCTGTGCAACATGGATGGCCTCTAGTAATTAGAGGACACAGTATTGTCTCAGGTCTCCCAGTGAGAAACCCCTGAGACTCAAGCCTGTGGCCAGTCAAGTGCCAATGGAGACTGAGCCAGAGGAGGCTGACCCTGGAGGAGGAGTGAAGGCTCTAGAGTAGACTGAGCAGAGGGGGCTGACCCAGGAGGAGGAGTGAAGGCTCTAGAGTAGACTGAGCAGAGGGGGCTGACCCTGGAGGAGGAGTGAAGGCTCTAGGGTAGACTGAACCAGAGGGGGCTGACCCTGGAGGAGGAGTGAAGGCTCTAGAGTAGACTGAGCAGAGGGAGCTGACCCTGGAGGAGGAGTGAAGGCTCTAGAGTAGACTGAGCAGAGGGGGCTAACCCTAGAGGAGGAGTGAAGGCTCTAGAGTAGACTGAGCAGAGGGAGCTGACCCTGGAGGAGGAGTGAAGGCTCTAGAGTAGACTGAGCAGAGGGCGCTGACCCTGGAGGAGGAGTGAAGGCTCTAGAGTAGACTGAGCAGAGGGAGCTGACCCTGGAGGAGGAGTGAAGGCTCTAGAGTAGACTGAGCAGAGGGCGCTGACCCTGGAGGAGGAGTGAAGGCTCTAGAGTAGACTGAGCAGAGGGAGCTGACCCTGGAGGAGGAGTGAAGGCTCTAGAGTAGACTGAGCAGAGGGAGCTGACCCTGGAGGAGGAGTGAAGGCTCTAGAGTAGACTGAGCAGAGGGAGCTGACCCTGGAGGAGGAGTGAAGGCTCTAGAGTAGACTGAGCAGAGGGGGCTGACCCTGGAGGAGGAGTGAAGGCTCTAGAGTAGACTGAGCAGAGGGAGCTGACCCTGGAGGAGGAGTGAAGGCTCTAGAGTAGACTGAGCAGAGGGGGCTAACCCTAGAGGAGGAGGAGTGAAGGCTCTAGAGTAGACTGAGCAGAGGGGGCTAACCCTAGAGGAGGAGGAGTGAAGGCTCTAGGGTAGACTGAGCAGAGGGGGCTGACCCTGGAGGAGGAGTGAAGGCTCTAGAGTAGACTGAGCAGAGGGAGCTGACCCTGGAGGAGGAGTGAAGGCTCTAGAGTAGACTGAGCAGAGGGCGCTGACCCTGGAGGAGGAGTGAAGGCTCTAGAGTAGACTGAGCAGAGGGGGCTGACCCTGGAGGAGGAGTGAAGGCTCTAGAGTAGACTGAGCAGAGGGGGCTGACCCTGGAGGAGGAGTGAAGGCTCTAGAGTAGACTGAGCAGAGGGGGCTGACCCTGGAGGAGGAGTGAAGGCTCTAGAGTAGACTGAGCAGAGGGAGCTGACCCTGGAGGAGGAGTGAAGGCTCTAGAGTAGACTGAGCAGAGGGAGCTGACCCTGGAGGAGGAGTGAAGGCTCTAGAGTAGACTGAGCAGAGGGGGCTGACCCTGGAGGAGGAGTGAAGGCTCTAGAGTAGACTGAGCAGAGGGAGCTGACCCTGGAGGAGGAGTGAAGGCTCTAGAGTAGACTGAGCAGAGGGGGCTGACCCTGGAGGAAGAGTGAAGGCTCTAGAGTAGACTGAGCAGAGGGAGCTGACCCTGGAGGAGGAGTGAAGGCTCTAGAGTAGACTGAGCAGAGGGAGCTGACCCTGGAGGAGGAGTGAAGGCTCTAGAGTAGACTGAGCAGAGGGGGCTGACCCTGGAGGAGGAGTGAAGGCTCTAGAGTAGACTGAGCAGAGGGGGCTGACCCTGGAGGAGGAGTGAAGGCTCTAGAGTAGACTGAGCAGAGGGGGCTGACCCTAGAGGAGGAGGAGTGAAGGCTCTAGAGTAGACTGAGCAGAGGGGGCTGACCCTGGAGGAGGAGTGAAGGCTCTAGAGTAGACTGAGCAGAGGGAGCTGACCCTGGAGGAGGAGTGAAGGCTCTAGAGTAGACTGAGCAGAGGGAGCTGACCCTGGAGGAGGAGTGAAGGCTCTACAGTAGACTGAGCAGAGGGGGCTAACCCTGGAGGAGGAGTGAAGGCTCTAGAGTAGACTGAGCAGAGGGAGCTGACCCTGGGGGAGGAGTGAAGGCTCTACAGTAGACTGAGCAGAGGGGGCTAACCCTGGAGGAGGAGTGAAGGCTCTAGAGTAGACTGAGCAGAGGGGGCTGACCCTGGAGGAGGAGTGAAGGCTCTAGAGTAGACTGAGCAGAGGGGGCTAACCCTAGAGGAGGAGGAGTGAAGGCTCTAGAGTAGACTGAGCAGAGGGGGCTGACCCTAGAGGAGGAGGAGTGAAGGCTCTAGGGTAGACTGAGCAGAGGGGGCTGACCCTGGAGGAGGAGTGAAGGCTCTAGAGTAGACTGAGCAGAGGGGGCTAACCCTAGAGGAGGAGGAGTGAAGGCTCTAGGGTAGACTGAGCAGAGGGGGCTGACCCTGGAGGAGGAGTGAAGGCTCTAGAGTAGACTGAGCAGAGGGAGCTGACCCTGGAGGAGGAGTGAAGGCTCTAGAGTAGACTGAGCAGAGGGCGCTGACCCTGGAGGAGGAGTGAAGGCTCTAGAGTAGACTGAGCAGAGGGGGCTGACCCTGGAGGAGGAGTGAAGGCTCTAGAGTAGACTGAGCAGAGGGGGCTGACCCTGGAGGAGGAGTGAAGGCTCTAGAGTAGACTGAGCAGAGGGAGCTGACCCTGGAGGAGGAGTGAAGGCTCTAGAGTAGACTGAGCAGAGGGAGCTGACCCTGGAGGAGGAGTGAAGGCTCTAGAGTAGACTGAGCAGAGGGAGCTGACCCTGGAGGAGGAGTGAAGGCTCTAGAGTAGACTGAGCAGAGGGGGCTGACCCTGGAGGAGGAGTGAAGGCTCTAGAGTAGACTGAGCAGAGGGAGCTGACCCTGGAGGAGGAGTGAAGGCTCTAGAGTAGACTGAGCAGAGGGGGCTGACCCTGGAGGAGGAGTGAAGGCTCTAGAGTAGACTGAGCAGAGGGAGCTGACCCTGGAGGAGCAGTGAAGGCTCTAGAGTAGACTGAGCAGAGGGAGCTGACCCTGGAGGAGGAGTGAAGGCTCTAGAGTAGACTGAGCAGAGGGGGCTGACCCTGGAGGAGGAGTGAAGGCTCTAGAGTAGACTGAGCAGAGGGGGCTGACCCTGGAGGAGGAGTGAAGGCTCTAGAGTAGACTGAGCAGAGGGGGCTGACCCTAGAGGAGGAGGAGTGAAGGCTCTAGAGTAGACTGAGCAGAGGGGGCTGACCCTGGAGGAGGAGTGAAGGCTCTAGAGTAGACTGAGGAGAGGAGGCTGACCCTGGAGGAGGAGTGAAGGCTCTAGAGTAGACTGAGCAGAGGGGGCTGACCCTGGAGGAGGAGTGAAGGCTCTAGAGTAGACTGAGCAGAGGGAGCTGACCCTGGAGGAGGAGTGAAGGCTCTAGAGTAGACTGAGCAGAGGGAGCTGACCCTGGGGGAGGAGTGAAGGCTCTACAGTAGACTGAGCAGAGGGGGCTAACCCTGGAGGAGGAGTGAAGGCTCTAGAGTAGACTGAGCAGAGGGGGCTGACCCTGGAGGAGGAGTGAAGGCTCTAGAGTAGACTGAGCAGAGGGGGCTAACCCTAGAGGAGGAGGAGTGAAGGCTCTAGAGTAGACTGAGCAGAGGGGGCTGACCCTGGAGGAGGAGTGAAGGCTCTAGAGTAGACTGAGGAGAGGAGGCTGACCCTGGAGGAGGAGTGAAGGCTCTAGAGTAGACTGAGCAGAGGGGGCTGACCCTGGAGGAGGAGTGAAGGCTCTAGAGTAGACTGAGCAGAGGGAGCTGACCCTGGAGGAGGAGTGAAGGCTCTAGAGTAG
The DNA here is from genome assembly GCF_031878675.1 of Megascapheus bottae. NCBI lineage: Eukaryota > Metazoa > Chordata > Mammalia > Rodentia > Geomyidae > Megascapheus > Megascapheus bottae. The sequence goes on along the minus strand of NC_143517.1, from coordinate 68,276,080 downwards.
ACTGAGCAGAGGGAGCTGACCCTGGAGGAGGAGTGAAGGCTCTAGAGTAGACTGAGCAGAGGGGGCTGACCCTGGAGGAGGAGTGAAGGCTCTAGAGTAGACTGAGCAGAGGGGGCTAACCCTAGAGGAGGAGTGAAGGCTCTAGAGTAGACTGAGCAGAGGGGGCTGACCCTGGAGGAGGAGTGAAGGCTCTAGAGTAGACTGAGCAGAGGGGGCTGACCCTGGAGGAGGAGTGAAGGCTCTAGAGTAGACTGAGCAGAGGGGGCTGACCCTGGAGGAGGAGAGAAGGCTCTAGGGTAGACTGAGCAGAGGGAGCTGACCCTGGAAGAGGAGTGAAGGCTGTAGAGTAGACTGAGCAGAGGGGGCTAACCCTAGAGGAGGAGTGAAGGCTCTAGAGTAGACTGAGCAGAGGGGGCTGACCCTGGAGGAGGAGTGAAGGCTCTAGAGTAGACTGAGCAGAGGGGGCTAACCCTAGAGGAGGAGTGAAGGCTCTAGAGTAGACTGAGCAGAGGGGGCTGACCCTGGAGGAGGAGTGAAGGCTCTAGAGTAGACTGAGGAGAGGAGGCTGACCCTGGAGGAGGAGTGAAGGCTCTAGAGTAGACTGAGCAGAGGGAGCTGACCCTGGAGGAGGAGAGAAGGCTCTAGGGTAGACTGAGCAGAGGGAGCTGACCCTGGAAGAGGAGTGAAGGCTGTAGAGTAGACTGAGCAGTGGGAGCTGACCCTGGAGGAGGAGTGAAGGCTCTAGAGTAGACTGAACCAGAGGGGGCTGACCCTGGAGGAGGAGTGAAGGCTCTAGAGTAGACTGAGCAGAGGGAGCTGACCCTGGAGGAGGAGAGAAGGCTCTAGGGTAGACTGAACCAGAGGGGGCTGACCCTGGAGGAGGAGTGAAGGCTCTAGAGTAGACTGAGCAGAGGGAGCTGACCCTGGAGGAGGAGTGAAGGCTCTAGAGTAGACTGAGGAGAGGAGGCTGACCCTGGAGGAGGAGTGAAGGCTCTAGAGTAGACTGAGCAGAGGGAGCTGACCCTGGAGGAGGAGTGAAGGCTCTAGGGTAGACTGAGCAGAGGGAGCTGACCCTGGAGGAGGAGTGAAGGCTCTAGAGTAGACTGAGCAGAGGGAGCTGACCCTGGAGGAGGAGTGAAGGCTCTAGAGTAGACTGAGCAGAGGGGGCTGACCCTGGAGGAGGAGTGAAGGCTCTAGAGTAGACTGAGCAGAGGGGGCTAACCCTAGAGGAGGAGTGAAGGCTCTAGAGTAGACTGAGCAGAGGGGGCTGACCCTGGAGGAGGAGTGAAGGCTCTAGAGTAGACTGAGCAGAGGGAGCTGACCCTGGAGGAGGAGTGAAGGCTCTAGAGTAGACTGAACCAGAGGGGGCTGACCCTGGAGGAGGAGTGAAGGCTCTAGAGTAGACTGAGCAGAGGGAGCTGACCCTGGAGGAGGAGTGAAGGCTCTAGAGTAGACTGAGCAGAGGGAGCTGACCCTGGGGGAGGAGTGAAGGCTCTAGGGTAGACTGAGGAGAGGAGGCTGACCCTGGAGGAGGAGTGAAGGCTCTAGAGTAGACTGAGCAGAGGGAGCTGACCCTGGAGGAGGAGTGAAGGCTCTAGAGTAGACTGAACCAGAGGGGGCTGACCCTGGAGGAGGAGTGAAGGCTCTAGAGTAGACTGAGCAGAGGGAGCTGACCCTGGAGGAGGAGTGAAGGCTCTAGAGTAGACTGAGGAGAGGAGGCTGACCCTGGAGGAGGAGTGAAGGCTCTAGAGTAGACTGAGCAGAGGGAGCTGACCCTGGAGGAGGAGTGAAGGCTCTAGGGTAGACTGAACCAGAGGGGGCTGACCCTGGAGGAGGAGTGAAGGCTCTAGAGTAGACTGAGCAGAGGGAGCTGACCCTGGAGGAGGAGTGAAGGCTCTAGAGTAGACTGAGCAGAGGGGGCTGACCCTGGAGGAGGAGTGAAGGCTCTAGAGTAGACTGAGCAGAGGGAGCTGACCCTGGAGGAGGAGTGAAGGCTCTAGAGTAGACTGAGCAGAGGGAGCTGACCCTGGAGGAGGAGTGAAGGCTCTAGAGTAGACTGAGCAGAGGGAGCTGACCCTGGAGGAGGAGTGAAGGCTCTAGAGTAGACTGAGCAGAGGGAGCTGACCCTGGAGGAGGAGTGAAGGCTCTAGAGTAGACTGAGCAGAGGGAGCTGACCCTGGAGGAGGAGTGAAGGCTCTAGAGTAGACTGAGCAGAGGGAGCTGACCCTGGAGGAGGAGTGAAGGCTCTAGAGTAGACTGAGCAGAGGGAGCTGACCCTGGGGGAGGAGTGAAGGCTCTAGGGTAGACTGAACCAGAGGGGGCTGACCCTGGAGGAGGAGTGAAGGCTCTAGAGTAGACTGAGCAGAGGGAGCTGACCCTGGAGGAGGAGTGAAGGCTCTAGAGTAGACTGAGCAGAGGGGGCTGACCCTGGAGGAGGAGTGAAGGCTCTAGAGTAGACTGAGCAGAGGGGGCTGACCCTGGAGGAGGAGTGAAGGCTCTAGAGTAGACTGAGCAGAGGGAGCTGACCCTGGAGGAGGAGTGAAGGCTCTAGAGTAGACTGAGCAGAGGGAGCTGACCCTGGAGGAGGAGTGAAGGCTCTAGAGTAGACTGAGCAGAGGGGGCTGACCCTGGAAGAGGAGTGAAGGCTCTAGAGTAGACTGAGCCAGAGGGAGCTGACCCTGGAGGAAGAGTGAAGGCTCTAGAGTAGACTGAGCAGAGGGAGCTGACCCTGGGGGAGGAGTGTGAGGCTCTAGGGTAGACTGAGCAGAGGGAGCTGACCCTGGAGGAGGAGTGAAGGCTCTAGAGTAGACTGAGCAGAGGGAGCTGACCCTGGGGGAGGAGTGTGAGGCTCTAGGGTAGACTGAGCCAGAGGGAGCTGACCCTGGAAGAGGAGTGAAGGCTCTAGAGTAGACAGCAGAGGGGGCTGACCCTGGAGGAGGAGTGAAGGCTCTAGGGTAGACTGAGCCAGAGGGAGCTGACCCTGGAGGAGGAGTGAAGGCTCTAGAGTAGACTGAGCAGAGGGAGCTGACCCTGGAGGAGGAGTGAAGGCTCTAGGGTAGACTGAGCAGAGGGAGCTGACCCTGGAGGAGGAGTGAAGGCTCTAGAGTAAACTGAGCAGAGGGAGCTGACCCTGGAGGAGGAGTGAAGGCTCTAGAGTAGACTGAGCAGAGGGAGCTGACCCTGGAGGAGGAATGTGAGGCTGTAGAGTAGACTGAGCAGAGGGAGCTGACCCTGGAGGAGGAGTGAAGGCTCTAGAGTAGACTGAGCAGAGGGGGCTGACCCTGGAGGAGGAGTGAAGGCTCTAGAGTAGACTGAGCAGAGGGAGCTGACCCTGGAGGAGGAATGTGAGGCTGTAGAGTAGACTGAGCAGAGGGAGCTGACCCTGGAGGAGGAATGTGAGGCTGTAGAGTAGACTGAGCCAGAGGGCGCTGACCCTGGAGGAGGAGTGAAGGCTCTAGAGTAAACTGAGCAGAGGGCGCTCACCCTGGAGGAGGAGTGAAGGCTCTAGAGTAGACTGAGCAGAGGGGGCTCACCGTGGAGGAGGAGTGTGAGGCTCTAGGGTAGCAGAATAGGCCTGCGCACGGCAAATCAGTTGCCCTGGCCTAGGTCCTATTGGGACCAGCAGGTGGTCATAATGTTTATGTGCAGGTTTGGCCTGTCCACTGGCAGCCTGGGCTCTTTTGGCCAGGGCTCTGTGCCCTGTTTGCTAGATGCCTGTAGGTAGACTACTAATTTGAAAAAGCTGCAGCTGCAGGGTCTGGGCTGGAGTGATGCTGTCTCAGGGTTGCAGGCTGCCTGAGAGTCGCCTGTTCCTTGTTTCTGGCCTGAGTGGACATAGCCTGCTTGTCTCCTCACTATCTCAGCAGCACTGCACCAGGGGGAGCTGCTGGACGGTGCCTGGCTTGCCCAGCTCCCTTTCCTACCTAGTTCTTTGCCTCTAATCTCTTTCGGTAACTGTGTAGGTGCATGCACACACACACGTATGTGCTCTGAACTGGGGCTTGAACGCAGGGCCTTGTGCCTTCTTGGCTTTTTCATTCCAAGCTGGTACTTACCACTTGAGCCATGCCTCTAGTTACAGCCTTTTGCTGGGTAATTGGACTTAATAGTCTCGTGGAATTTCACCTGAACAGGCTTTGAGCCACGATCCTTGGATTTCGGCCTGTAAGTAGCTCGTATTATAGGCAGCGAGTCGACAGCGAGTCCCCAGCGCCTCGCAGGATCTTTCATTTTGATACACTTTTGTATTTACAGAGAAGTGACATATGGTAGATGGCACTTCCTTATGTTCTACACCATTGTTTTCTGTCACACGTGACCGTCAGGGGCTGTCATGGGCACACAGTGGTTCTGAGCAGGCCCCAGGGGCGAACGAAGTCTTCCTTGGTTTTAAGATGCTCAGGTGTTTAGTGAAGGCCAGATGCGTGCAGAATGTCCCACTGCCTGTCCCGCTGGCTCCCTGGAATGAGGTTCCTGCTCTCGTCTGGCTCACAGGCCTTGCCCAGAGTTGCAGAAGCCGCTGGTTGGTGTATGCCAGGCTCTGTCCCCTGAGCCGTTTGGCCAGGTCCATAGGAGGACTGCGGCATCCTGCACTCTACTGAGCTCCACCCCGTCCTCGAGGTCCTGTAGGGAATTTCCAGCCTGTCTTTCCTCCGGGACTGGGTGGTGGGATCCACCTGTCCGTGTGGACCCAGGGTTCGTGTTCTTTCTGATTGGCCTACAGTCTGTTGCTGTCATTAACTTCAGTCCTATCTTTCTGGCAGGCCTAGGTTCTTTCAACACAACAACATACCACTTTTGGCATTTCACCACTTCCTGTGTGGTATGGTGCTTCCAGCCCACCCTGGGCTTTTCCTTTCTTGGCCCGTGAATCATCTACTTTTTAAATTTCTAAAATGGCTCATTGTCGGATCCAGTGACTCTCAGGACAGCCCCGTGGGACCCAGCCTCCTTGGTGCTGAAGTTTGGGCCAAACACAGGGTGATTCTGCCCAGCCAGGCATACTGCTTCTGGTCTTCCTGGGCCGGACGAGCAGCTGTGTACCATTTTGCACTGGCACGGGCACACACTTGAACTGCTGTGTCCACTCCAGCCCTCTGGCTCTTCTCTACCTGAGAGTCCTTAGTCTGCTGGCCGCAGTCTGTGGGCTCAGGCCACAGTGCAAGTCTCAGAACATGTGACCCCCCCACAGAGGTCAGCCAGCCTACAGACTGGAGTTTCATCTTTGGTCATGATTCGTTTTTCGTTTTTTGCCAGTACAGGGGCTTAACCAGGCATGAAGCACGCGCACCCGCAAGCTCTTGCTTAGTGTTTTCACTTAAGGCCGTTGCTCAGCCACTTGAGCCACACCTGCAGGTGCAGGCTTTGACACACAGTGCTCAGATGTCAGCCTCCTCAGTAGCTAGCATTATAGGCATGAGCCACCAGTGCCCTGCTATGGTTCTTTCCTCAGGTTAGATTCTGGTGTGGTGAGATGTAGAAATCTAAGCGTCCAAGTCCAAGTCTGAGTTTTGCCAGACACCTGCACCTGTGCAGTGGAGGCCTCCGTGGAGCTGCGCTCTGGTCACCCTGACTTCATCCCCATGTCCCCTCCAGCCTGTGCAGCCTCGTTTGGAGGGTTTTTTTATTTGCCAGTCCTGGGCTTGAGCTCAGGGCCTGAGCACTGTCCTTGGACTTTCTCAAGGCTAGAGCTCTACCACGTGAGCCCCAGCACCACTTCCGGCATCGAACCCGGGTGTTCGTGCATGCTAGGCAAGCACTCTACCACTAGGCCAAAGTCCCAGCCTCGTTTGGACTTTTTGTACGGTGTATTCCTTTGCTTTGTCCGGAACGTCTGTGCCTGGCCTCCCCTGTTCTCCTGCCCCGTTTCTCTGCTTCTGTTCTCACAGAGTCTGTAGTGCGCCTGTTATCGCCAGGACGAGCCCTTGCTGTCAGTCCTCCTGGGGAGAGCCCTGCAGCTGGTGGCAGGGTGGCAGGGTGAGTAAGCACTGCTGGGCAGCCAGGTGCCCTGAGCTCTCCCCTCCCTCGTGTGCTGGGTGGTGGGCACAGGGAAAGAAGAGGTTTAACTTACATGAACTTGCCTAGTCTGTCCCAGAGCAGGCGACTTTGTTGTCCTTACTCTGTGTGGGTTCATTGTCCTTTTTGTGGGGAGCAGGGACACTGGGGTTTGCCCTTGCTAGGTAGGCACTCTACAACTTGAGCCATGCCTTTTTCTGTGTGTGCATGCGTGGGGGGGGTGCACACATGCCAGTCCTGTTCCTGAGCTTGATTTTGCTTGATGCTAGTGCTCTACTCCTTGAGCCTCAGGGCCGCTTCTGGCCTTCTCTGAGTAGTAAATGGAGACAAGAATCTCGTGGACTTCCCTGCCTGGGCTGGCTTCACACCTCAGTCCTCAGAGCTCAGCCTCTCTAGTAGCTATGATTGTAGGTGTGAACCACCAGCCCCCAGAGATCCGGCCTTTTCTGTTGCAGTGAGTCTCTTTAATTTTTTGCTTGATCTGGCCTCAAACTGTGATCCTTTCTGTACCAGCTCTCTGGAGTAGTTGGGATTACAGGCTTGAGCTACCCTGTCTGGCTCACTTTCAGGTCCGCAGTTTTCTTCATACCAGGCTTCTCACTGCGTGCCCTGGGGACAGGAGATGAAGAACACTCCTTCACAGACTGCCTCCAGGGCATTTTTTTCTCTTCCCCTTTGAAAGATCCATTCAGGTATTTTGTGTATGATTTTAAGTGGTGGTGTTTTTTCACTTCTGACTTCTGTGTTAGCCTCCCAAGTGGATAGGAGCTCGCGTTGCAGTGAAGAGTCTGGAGGAGTGTGCAGGTGCACACCCCTGCCCATGCCTGGGGTAGCACCCTGGCGCCCCCCCCCCTTCCCCCCCGTCAGTCCTGCCATGAGCGAGCTGTGTGGTTTCAGGCCCCTGCTGGGAGGGGTGGGGGGTGGAAGGGGAGGCCCAGGCTTGGGGCCCTGTTCCCTTCTTGGCCAGTGATGCTGGGCTGGATGTGATGGGCAGTGGTGCCCACTGCCAGGCTCTGGATTGGAGAAAACAAAGCAGGATGCTTGCCTGGAGGGCACCCATGGGGCCACTCCCCTCTGACCTCCTGCAGAGGGCCTGGGTGCCAGGTGTGGCCAGCCTCCAGGTGGTGGCCCCGGGGCCTGCCTGTGGGCCTGTGGTATGACCCCTGAGCCCCTCCTTCCCTCCTGTCCTAGCTCCCGCACTTTCCCACGTAGTGCCAAAGCAGGTCTCCTCCAGCAGGTTTTTTAGAATTTTATTTTATGAGAACAGGCGGTTACGGCTCCCCAAGTGCTGTAAAAGTTAATGTGATGGCCTCCCTGCGCCTGTGCTCATTTTTATAATTTTTTATTTTATGAAACAGGACAGGGAGCTTAGTGACTTATTACTATTCATTTCGTTTCAATGCAGTAAATATTGATTCAGTTGGGGGTTTTCAATTTAAACCACTCGGCGATTATATAAAATATTACTGGCCTCTGAAATTATGCTTACCGATCCCTTCGGCTGCTCATTAAGGAAGGAGTGCAATTTTTAGATCCCTTTGCCTTCATCATTCTAATAAATGGGCTGAGATAGGTTTTTGCATGGAAGGTGCCACAGAAGCTGCTAGCAGGGGCTTGACAATACGATGCAACTCTTAATTTGGAAGTCATTTCAAAGTGCGCCTTATTTATTTTTGTGTGTTTGAGGCTCTCCGTGGTGCTGGGCCCCAAGGCTGAGCCAGCATCCTGTCAGTCAAGACACCACCACCTCTGTTGGCGATGGGCAAGCCGAGGCCCAGGCCTCCCTCAGCCTTTCAGGTGGTGATAGGGCAGAGCCATCGTACTAGGGCCTCCTTGAGGAAGGCAGGGCAGGGGCTCTGAGCTGGAGCTGTTAAAGCCCCCACCCTGGTTGGCAGATGGGGCAGAGCCAGGCAGGGCCCTTGGCCCTGAGGAGGCAGCGCCTGCTGCCAGGGCCCCGCCGGTGCCGATGGCTCCGTCCTTGGCTGTGTGAGGGGAGGTGGCCTTGCCCACAGAAGTCCTGTTCCTGAGGGCCTCGGGGAAGGAAATCAGCTGGGGCTTCTGGGCCGAGGCCTCTTCTCTTGCTTACTGCAATCTCACCTGAGTGGTCAGTTTCTCGTGGGGACCCCAGTCTGGCGAGCATGCTTTGCCCTGAGCGTCCCTCGGGGGCCCCTGGGCCCTGCGCGTCCAGCCAGGGGCCAACCCAGGCCAAGCCCTTGCTGGTCCTGAGGCTGCACATGGGCCAGAAGGACGGGGCGGAGGCACAGCCACGGGCCCCTCCTCCACAGGGACCCCATATCAGCCTGCCCCTTCCATGCCCTGTTGGGCCTTCCTCGGTGGACTTTGGAAACTCCTATCATGGTGCAGGGAGAGCTCTGTGGCTCAATGTCGCCTGAGGGGCCAGCCAGGGGCCAGGAAAAGCCTGACCAGATGGGGCAGGGTCGTGGGCCTGGAGAGGCCCGGGGGGAGGAAGAACAGAGCAGGCAGAGATTCCCACATGCTTCATGCCCGCTGGGACCTGGTCCTGAGTCCCACTGGGCCATCCACGGTCTCCATGTCTCCCCTTAAGTTAGAGAGGGCAGCAGGAGGTGCTAGAGGTGCCAAGGCCAGAGAGCGCCTTCCCCTCCCCGGGGCTCTGCCCTCGGCTTGGCTTCTCTGGTCTGCAAATCCTGGGCCGCCATCCTGTGTGCCCCACATCAGTGTGTGCCCCTGGGTCCGTGTGCTGCCGGTCGTATCTTTGTGTTTCTCGTCTCTCTGGCACGCTCCTGTCCTTGCCTGGGGAACCTCAAGGTCTGCCCCTGGGCTCTCTCTCGCCCTCACGCCTGGTGGAGCACGTGCTTCTGAAGCTGTGCAGCCACTTGAGGCCCCTCCAGCGCGGCCTGAGGGGTAGTGCTCCAGGATGTGGCTGCACATTCTGCCCTGCTCCTGCCGGAGTCCACCATGCCTGTTCCCTGGCCAGAGCGCTGGTGCCCAGGGCGTCCCCTGCTCGCTGCCCTGCCTGTGCCTTCAGCCTCACTGCATGTGGATGGCGCTGTCAGGCCAGGAGGTGGCAGAGGGCCGGGGCATTGGGAGCAAGAGGACTCTGTCCACTGAGACGCTTGTGGGCCCTGAGTGCCATGTTGTAGATGGTTTTGTGTGAAGGTGACTTCTCTGTTACCTTCTGTCCCATGGGTTTCAGGCAGGCCTGGTGGTGGGAAGTAGGAGGGAGGTGTCCTCTTGAAGGGCCAGGCAGGGTACAACCCCTCCCAGATCTGTCTTGTTGACACCATCCCTGTTTCTGTCGGAGGTGAGCCCGAGATGCAGGGCCCTCATCAGTTTTGGTAGGACACTGCCAAACAAAACTACAGGCTACAAAGTGGCCTCCTCTGTGGATGAGTAATAGCCCACAGGAGGGCCCATGGGGACAGGTGACCTTTAGCTGGCCTGTTAGATGTCTCTGTGGACCCTAGAAAACTGCTTTCAGCCTGGGGAGCTGTAGGGAGGACCTCAGCTGGCAGGGGTGGGCCTTCGGAGAGCCTGTATGTGGCTGCAGGTAGTATCTGATGTAACCCCAACAGTGGACACTGTTCTCCTTGTCACTCAGCACCACCTGTGTGCCTTCCACCATTCAATACAGTTTTAAATTCCATTTGTACCCTGGTTTTAGAGGAAGTAGTAAAGTACCATTCAGGCAATCAATATCATACCTAACTCCTACCATATATCAACCTTCTAGCTTTTACCCTGAAACATGCTATGCCTCTCAGGGTGTGTGCCTGCCAGTGGTGGGGAGCTGGCTTCGGAACCTGGCACCCATGGCACTACTGGGGACCCACTCCCCTGGCAGTGGCGACAGTGGCAACAGCGGCTGTGCTGTGTCCCCAGGGCTTGCCCGGCTGCCTGTGGCCCTGGCTCCCTGACAGTGGCTCCTTCGGGACCCAGCCATGCCATGCCGGGGAGCGGGGGACATAGGACCGACCAGCAGCTCGGGTCCTCTGCAGGGGTGATGAGGTCTCGAGGAGGGGCTGAGGCCCTGTCCCTGCCTACCCGGCTGTTTACCTTTCCTCTAAACTTGTCCCCACCTCCACCCCACAGTGGACAGGTCTCCAGGGGTGCTCTCTCCTTGCCCCTGGCCCCTGTGGCTGCCCTCGTCGACCCTTCTTTCTACCTCACAGGTGCTAAGGCTGCTACAGTGCTCTCTGGGGCACTGTTAATCACCGTCAGGGGCTGAGGGGCGTTTTGTCGGACATGTTGGCCTGGTGTACGGTCCGGGTGGCAGCTTGAGAGATCTCTGGGTGGTAGAGTGGGCCCTGAGGCCTGGGCTGGCCTTCGGTACGTCGGCGAGCTGGCACTCCAGTTCCCATCAACCAAGCCACTGTCAGCGCCTGTGGAGCCAGACCCCGTGCGTCGCTGCTTTCCCCTCGTCCGCGGGCGCCCTGGCTGTCCACTCCTCCCCAGAGAGGCACCCCGTGTAATTTGCGGTGGGATGTCTGTTGCGATTGCGTCCACTTCCCAAGTCAGCACTTAATTGGCAAGGCACTTGATTTAACAGCGTGGGAGCCTCCACTGGAAAAATGGCTTGAATAAATCTCTGCCTGACGCCAGAAAATAGATATAATCTCAGCATTAACTACATTAATAGTAGCAGGAGCTGAATTAAGAAAGCCATAAAGCATAGGCGGGGAGCGTAAATTATGGCTCACTCTTCCTCCACACTGAAGTTGAGCGTGGGCCCAGGCCTACCTCGCGTAAGCTGAGCTGGGGCTTGGGGTGGGGCCTGGCTGGCTGGCCTTGCTCTGCCCACAGGTGTTAGTGTGTGAGCGGCCAGGGAGCTGCTGTGCTGCCAGCTCTCTTCTCCGGGCTCCCTGAGCTCGCAGGTTGGGCTCTGGCCCCTGGTGCTCACAGGTGCTAGAATAGTCCACGGGTCATCAACCTGAGTATCAGGACGTGGTTCCACCAGGGGCCACTGATTCTAGACCCAGCACCGCCCTTCTCTGAGGGATGCAGCTGAGAAGCCTTGTCAGGGGAAGTGCCATCTGGACGCTGGTGGGGCCCTCCGCTCACATTTCCGTGCTTGTCCCTGGGGGCTCCCTCGTGCAGCCCAGTTATGGTTTAGGGAGGCTGGTAGATTGCTCTTTCTTGACTAGTCACTGCCACCGAACTAGGTCCAGGTTTCGCTTCAGTTGGTTCAATATCTGCCAGGGTCAGCTCTGCTCCTGTTACTGCCGGCACTGGTTCTGGCTCGTGGGCTTCCCTGTATTTGCAGATCCTTTAACTGTATGGGGGTACCCTTGGGCCTTGGCCTCCGTTTCAGTTTTTATCTATCTATCTGTCTATCTATTTATTTATTTTTATTGTAATTAATAGAAGGGTTACATGGTATTTGCCAGATAAACAGTACATTAATTCCCATACATTGATACCCTTTCTCATGTCTTGGTCCCCATTTCCCTTCCCCCCTCCCCCACCCCTCATCTTGTTTTCCCCCGTTCCCTATCCAATTTCAGATAACCAAATACAAATATATCCGATATATCAGGTAACAAAGTGAGGTAGTGTAACCATATGAGATAACCAAGGGACAGTAGAAGTGATGAGAGATAACATAGTGCCTTAAGAACAGCAATCATTCATTATATGGCTTATGTTTACATCATATTTTAAATGACAAGTTTAAGTTTTGCTTTCACTTGGGGGATTGACTGTGAAGTGTCTCCTCCTTCAGACTGGTGCATCTGTTGGTAGTGCGCTGCCCGCCCCCCCCAGCACCCTGAGTCCCCAGGGCCCCGCCGGGGCTGTGTAAGAGCTGAAGCCTATGGCGGGCACATTTTAGTCACTGTGGGTTGGGTTGTGTCCTACCACAATAAGTTTAAAGTCCTAGGCCTGTGTGACTGTATTTAGAGAATGGGTCTCAAGGAGTGATGTAGGCTAAATGGGTGGATGCATTCTGACAGATGCCGTATCGGAGGAGAAAGAGGCCCCAATGTTCGCACCTGGAGGAAAAGCAGGTGCAGCGCAGCGAGGAGGTAGCGTATGCAGGCCAGGAAGACAGGCCAGAGCGAGGAGGTAACGTATGCAGGCCAGGAGGACAGGCCAGAGCGAGGAGGTAACGTATGCAGGCCAGGAGGACAGGCCAGAGCGAGGAGGTAACGTATGCAGGCCAGGAGGACAGGCCAGAGCGAGGAGGTAGCGTATGCAGGCCAGGAAGACAGGCCAGAGCGAGGAGGTAGCGTATGCAAGCCAGGAGGACAGGCCAGCCCTCCCGGGTTAGGAAGCCCGCTTGGTGAGGAAGTGTGGTCGTGCTGTTGCAGCACTCAGCCGGTGACATTTTCATGAACAGTCTCAACTGGCCCTGTACCATTGGTCCTCAGGTTGTCCATCATGCTGTGTGTGGCAAAGGCTGTGCCGTGCTCAACACATCCATTTTGTGGTTAACCGGAATTTGTCCTACTTCTGGCAGCTGCAAACAGCTGCTCCCACCTTGGCTTGCCTGTCTCTGGGGACAAAACACCTCATCTGTGAAGTTGCTTGGGTGGGGTGGGGTGGGGTGGTCACGAATGCTGTGTTAGTGGATGGTGTCCCCTGGTGATTGTCCTGTGGCCTTGGCCAGCTCTCCTGGGCATCTTTCTCCTTGGTGCCATGACAGCACATCTCACTGATGTCCTAATTTGCATGCCCTGGTAAACATCTATTGCTACATTTGACATCTGCTCCATGCCTGTGCTCTTCTAATGTCTTGCATTCCCCTCCTCTCTCCTCTCCTCTTTACTCTTCTCCTCTCCTTTCTTTTCTTTTCTTTTTTGCTTTTTTGGCCAGTTGGGAGGCTTGAACTCAGGGCCTGAGCACTGTCCTTGGGCTTTCTCAAGACTAGAGATCTACCACTTGAGCCTCAGCACCACTTCCAGATTTTTCTGTGTAGGTGGTACTGAGGAATCAAACCCAGAGCCTCACACATGCCAGGCGAGCACTCTACCACAGCCCCATTCCCAGCCCCTCTCCCTTCCTTTTCTTAATCTGCAGTGCAGAGTGATGGGGGGGCCTGTGCATGCATGTTCCAGCAGTGAGCTACATTCCGGCCCTAGAGCCGGCCTCCTGATGACATCTGGTGATCACTCTTTTCTTTTGTGAGTAGTGTTTTTTGTATCCTCTTTTAAAAATATTTAGCCAGGCTCTGGTGGCTCCCACCTATAATCCTTGCTACTCAGGAGGCTCAGATCTGAGGATCACAGTTCAAAACCAGCCTGAGCAACAGAGTCCATGATACTCTTTTTTTTTGGGAGGGGGGCATTCCTGGGCCTTGAACTCAGAGCCTGAGCACTGTCCTTGGACTTTCTCAAGGCTAGAGTTCTACCACTTGAGCCTCAGCACCATTTCTGGCTTTTTTTTGTTCTATGTATGTGGTACCAAGGAATCGAACCCGGGTCTTCGTGCATGCTAGGCAAGCACTCCACCACTAGGCCAAGCTCCCGGCCTGAGTCCATGATACTCTTATCTCCAATAAACTACTCAGAAAAAGCCAGAAGTGGCACTGTGGCTCAACTAGACCACTAGCCTTGTGTACAAAGAGGCGCAAGGACAGTGCCCAGGTCCCGAGTTTAAGCCCTAGGACCGGCAGAAAGGAAGGGGAGCTTTCTTAAGACTAGAGCTCTACCACGTGAGCCACAGCACCACTTCCAGCCTTTTCTATGTATGTGGTATGGAGGAATTGAACCCAGGTCTTTGCACACGCCAGGCAGGTGCACCTGTCCGTCTTAGTTATTCCCAATGTTTGTTCTTCCAGGTGACCTTTACGAGCCTTTCCCCCAGCACATCCTCAGAGTCAACAGCACTGCCCGTGGTCATTTTGCTCCCTGCTCGGGCTCCCCTCCACCCGAGGCCTGCACGTGCCGGCTGTAGGGTTTTGGAAGTTTTCTTGCTTTACTTCCTTGTGTGTTGCATCTTGTTTTTGCTGATGTCTTAGAAGGCTATTGATTTTCATGTGTATTTATTTTGTAATTAGCTGTCTACTCCTCTACTTGCCGTGTGTTTTTGTTGAGCCTTGTCTGTTCCCTGATGAGGGGCAGTCACCCCGTCTTGTCTGTTTGGCAGCTTGACATGACGAGGTCACCACCTGTATTCAGGGAGCCTGCTGGACTGGCTGGCCAGTCTAGGAGTGGCTGCTGTGTGGGACAGCAGAGAGGTGTCTCTGCCATGTTCCTTCAGGACACAGGGCCCTGAGTGGGCCCCAGTGGCAGCCTGGGAAACCCCAGTAGTGCCGGGCAGAGGACACAGGGTACTGTGGAGTGAGCAGCAGGCCTGGCGAGGGCCCCAGCCCTCTGCCTGTGGAGCTGAACGCTGCCCTCCAGAGCGAGGCCTCCAAGGCCCAGCTAACGTACAAAACACCAATAGCTTCAGCTGAAATGGATTTTTAAAAGTGTCATTTTATGGAGAATTTTACTTTCCATCTTGTTGTTTATTAGGCTCTTAAAGAGAAAGCTTGTAATGCATCCATTGATCGAAATACCAATTGAATAGATGTGAGCACATAAAATACATAAAATAGTCCTGGCCCCTCACAGTGGAGCAGCAGCGTTGGTAATGGAGGCAGTGGGATTAGTGTCACCTACCACCTCCAGCTGGCTGGTGAGGAGCACCCCGAGTCATGGCTACTCATTTCTGGGGACAGGAGGGGCTGGGTATGGTCCCTTAGGAAGCTGCAGCACCAGAAGGCCGCCCCTGCCCCACTGTCCAGCCCAGGACTCTGGCAAGCCAGCTCCCTCCTACCTCCTTCATGCACAGCTCTCTGCCTGCCTCCCCGCCTGGCTTGGCACAGGGCAGTGCCCTGGGCAGTGCTCTTCCTGTGTTCCCTGCCCTCACTGTAGCATACCAGGGCAGGCAGTCCCCCAGAACAGATAGAGCCTGGGGCTCAAGACCACCAGATGACCCGGGGTGGAGGTGGGGTCTCAGCTCCTGCTCAGGCCTGTCTCTTTCCTGGCTGCCTGCTACAAGTGTGTCTGGTAAACTAAGTCTGTGGCCCGTCCCCGCACCCATCCTGTGGGGCAGATGCCGAGGGCCTACAGCTGGAGAAGGGACAGCTCGCTGCCCATGGTGCTGAGGCCAGGCCAGAAGCTGGGGCCTGCTCAGAGCTTGCTCGCTGGTTCCCCAGTGTGGGCATGGAGGCTTGGTGAACTTGACTGTTGAGAAGTCAAGTGACCAGGGTGGAGAAGGGCCCAGCCAGACCGGCGGCCACAGAATCAAAGGCCTGTTTGCCCACTGGGTATCAGGTCTCAGCCTTGGCAATTCAGAAGCAGCCTTAGGTCCCTGGGGTCACACGCTTGCTTTGTCACCCCCTGCCACACACACAGCCTTGTCAGTCCCCTGAAGGACTACCTCCATCCTAGAATCTCACATAGCCAGACTGCAGGCTGCCACTTGGGCTCCTTGGTGCAGACGGGCGCAGAAGCCTTGGGGCTGGCCTAGCCTTGGGCCAGCGTTCACTGGTCTCCTGCATGTGCACGCTCGTGTCCCATGCACACGCAGGCTCAAATGCACAGGCGTCCCCGGAGCTGAGTGGCCAGGCGGGCTGTTGGCGTTTCCGGTGGAAAGCCCCACTAAGCAGTTTAGTGCCTGTCACGGTGGCTCTGCCTGACCTACTTGGGGATTCGCCGTGCAAGCTGCCTCTTCTGCTGACTGCGCACTCTGCGCTCTCCGCTCCCGGCTCCAAAAACCATGCTCCATTTCCTGAAAAATGCTTCCCTGGTTGTTTTCTCCGCTCCCCAGCCGGCCTACAATCTCCTGCCCTGTTGCCACCTGACCCCACACGCAGCCCCGCCCCCCCAGGTAGCTAGACATGTTGGGGGTCCTTGAGGGTCTTGAGTTCACAGCCCCCTCCCCGCGTGCCTCCTGATCCCTGTCTCCCCCGCCTCCTTTGTCCCCTGCCCTGGGCCTCTTCGCCTGAGCTTGCTCCCTGCAAGTCCAGGTCCTCCTGATCTTCCGTCCCAGAGGGTCAGTCAAGCGCTCTCCCTCACCCTCTGCTTCGTGCTCGGTACACATTCCCCCTCGTACATGTGCAGAGCTGCCCTCCTGGTCGGCACAGCAGTGCCCTTAACAGACAGCCCGTCCTCCAGAAGCCCTAGGCCTCTGGCTGGTGGTGGGGCAGAAACCAGGCACCATGGTCCCCAGGCCCGGAGGGTGCCATGCTCCTCAGGAATCGGGGAAGGCATCCCTGAGACATGCTTCAGCTTTGGCAGACATGGTCAGGACTCCTGCAGCGCCGGGGGCCTCGCCATGTGGGCCCCTTGGCCCACAGTCCTGAGAGAGAGAGGACCCATTGCAGGCTGTGGGGAGACTTGATCAGACGTACAGCTCCAAACCAGTGGCCATCCTGTAAGGGGGAGCTGCCAGACTGGACGTGGGAAAACCACAGAGGTTAGCGGGTGAGGCCTGGGCCCAGCTCAGTCAGAGCTGGATCTCACTTGATGGTGCCCTTCAAGGTCCCTGGCCCTCACCATCTGTGCCCTGGTCAGCACTGTCGCCCCTATGTAGATGGGGCTAGCTGGTCTCTAGGACTGGGCATCTCCAAGACAGAGGTCAGGTCACAGAGACAAAAAGGGGCCAGGGATGTCCAGAGTGTGGGCTGTGCCTGTGGGGGGCTGTGGGCACCTGCAGGGGGGCTAGTCCACCAGCATGTAGACTAGTACTGTTATTAGCAACAGTGTTGAGGCCTTCCGTCATGCTCAGACCTCTCCAAGGTAGGGACACGAGACTCAGCCACCCGAGTATCCCACACTGCCCCTCTGCTGACCTGGACAACCTCTGGCCTGAAAGTTTCTGTTGCTCTCAAGGTAGTAGACTCATAGCTATGTGTGTATCTACCTATTTTTGTGGTGTGTGTGTGTGTGTGTGTGTGTGTGTGTCTTTTTTCCATCACTACTGCTTTTCATTTAGAATGTTATCTTCCCCACCCCTGCCCATCCTTGGTGCCCCCCAGGGGGAGAGGGGAGGCCCATCCTCACCCCGGTGTAGTCAAGGTTATGGTGATAAATCCTGGGGCATTGTCACTTCTATTCGGAGTAAATTGGCTGGCCGCTTTCGGGCTGGAGGGAAGATAATTTGCTGTAGTATTTCAAATGGATTAGAAATGGATTTGAAGGGAAGGTTCATGCTCCCATTACAAAGGCGAGAAAGAAGACTATCTTAAGGCGCTGTTCCCTCCCTGGCCTTCATTATCCACGCTTAATACCTTTCCTATTTTCCAGCGTTAATGAAATTTCCTGGCGGCCTGGGCCTGCCGGACGGATGGGAGAAGCCTTTAGATCTGCGGCTCCCATTGCAGAAAAGGAATTACAGAGCCATGCCGTGAGGGCAGGCACTTGCAGGGGCCTTGGCCCCGCTATTATCTCATTAATTTTATCCCCTCTTCTCTGTACAGTTCCTTTCCAAAGGCTGTCCTCTCCATTAGGGTAACAATTTACTGGAGTGCTGTGACACCCATGGCAGTGAGAAGCTACAAGGCCCCGCTCGGCACCGCTTGCTGAAGGCCTTAAAACTGGCAGATGGCGGGTGGGCGGGCGGCAGGCAATCCAAGCAGGCCTTGCTTTGAGCTGTTGTGCCCGAGGACCTGACTGGGCCTCCCCAGTTCTCAGCATCCACATCAGCACCCCAAAATGCAGATTCTCCTTGATGCCTAAAGGTCCTGAGCTCTGCAGGCATGTATGTGTGTGTGTGTGCCAGGGCGTGGGAGGGGGTGGTAGGTCTGACAGCCAGCTGCTACACCTCCATCCTGTATGTGTCCCATAGCTGCTACCCAAATCCAGTGCGTGGTCTTCTGAGGGAAGAGGAGGTGACGGATTGCTGTTTGTGGTCATGTATGGCTCTCTGGGAAAGAAACACAAGCCATGCCCACCAGCTCTGAAGTCCAATCTGAAAAGCAGACCTTAATAAGATGGTTTCACCCAGTGCAGATGGCTCAGGCCTGTAATCCTAGCTACTGGGGGTTGAGATCTGAGGATCACAGCTCAATACCAGCTTGGGCAGGAAAAGTCTGAGGCTCATCTCTGACTAACTGTTACCAAAAAGCAAGAAGTAGAGCTGTGTCTCAGCTGGTAGAGTGCAAACTTTGAGCACAAAAGCTCAGAGACTGCACCCAGGCCCAGAGTACAAGCCACAGGACTTTCTACCAGGTGCCAGTGATGCAGTGGTGTCTCACACTGTAATTTTAGCTAGTTGGACAGTTGAGGTTGATAGGATCAGAGTTCAAGGCCAGTGTGGGCAGAAGTCTTGGAGACTTCATTGCAGAGCATAGTGGCTTGTGCCGAGTTCTAGCTACCACAGGGAGCCTCAGATAGGTAGACTGCATGCAGTCCAGGTATATTCTTGGTTAAAAAAAAGAAAAGAAAAGAAAGAACTGGACATAGAATGCCTGCCTAACAAATACAAGGCCCTAAGTTCAAACCTTAGTCACACACGCATGCGCATTAATTACCGCCAGTGGAGGTACTATGCATGCAGGAGGAATGGAGTCCTTAGCAACCTGAGTTCCTCCGGCACAAAGCCAAGGGAATACAAATCTTCTGGGCAGGGCTTCAGAACTGGAGAAGCTCAGCAGTCCTGGCAGCCAGACCAGCCAGTTCTGTGCCTGTTTTGTGTTGCTTTGGTTTGGCTTCACACTTGGGGCTACTCCTGAGAGCTGTGAGGGGTGAGACCTCACATTCAGCTCCCCAGGACCCTGTGGTGGTAGGCCTCAGTGAGGCCCACTCATGCTGGTTAGTCCTTGCAGGAAGGGGTCCAGGAGATGGTGAGCATGTGCCCTTGCACACTGTCTCTGAGGCTTCTGGGTGAGCAGACGTGGGCTGCTCCAAGAGGTGGTGTGAGGGCAGGGCCCACAGAACGAGACTGGGTGAGGCCTCTGGATGGTGAGGGCCAGAGTGGGCCTCCAGGCTGGTGGACACAGAGTCAGGTGTGCAGAAGGCACAAGGGGTCCGGCCTCACTCCTGACGGGGGATTTGGGGTCAGGACCCACCTCTGTACCCCAGATTGACAGGGCCCGTGGGTGATGGCCTGCCTTCCTTCACCTCAGCTCCTGCCCAGGTGCAATCCAAGAGCAAATGCAGGAGCTCAGAAGGCTGTCGGACCCCCGGGCTCCGAGCTCTGCGAGAGCTTGGTGTCAGGATGTCCCTCTGTGCATGCAGGAGGTGGGGGAGCAGTCCGGACCCCTGGCAGGACTCTTTCTCTTCAGAGGGGTGTTTGTGAACTTGAATTTTAATTAAGGGAAACTGGGTTAAGTGCCTCTTGCGGCCTCCCTGCCCTTCTAGTACTTACACTGCAGCTTTGGTCCCCTGAGCGCTGGCTCGCTTTGCTCACATTATCTCACTAATGCGCCCCCCAAGGCCACTGGCTGGCAAGTTGACCCACAGGAGCTGTCGTCTGCGTGCCGGGACAGTGGTCCAGAACAGCTTCCCCTCCCAGCACCCCTCCCTCTGGGTGGCACTACCCTGTCCAGCCAGGCAAGCAGGTCCTTGCCTGCTGTTCTGGCAGCCTAGGGCTAGGGGATACTGTTTTGCTAGCTTTGCTTCCCTTAGGAGCTAGGGCCATCAGGGCTGGGGAGGGAGGGACAGTAGAGGCCCCTGAAGGGACTCGGCCCAGCTCTGTACCAGGGTGGGTCAGCTGCTCTCACCTCCCACTTGAGCATTTTGGCCTCCCTTCCTACCAGTGGGGGTAGTCTACGAAGCAGATGGTCAGCAAAAGCTGCAATTATTTCCCACTGAACAGCATCTGAAGGGCCGTGCTATGCTGAGCCTTCTGGGACCGCTTGGTGGCTGGACACTGAGCAGCCCCTCCCCGGGGACTGCCCACTGGGGTCGCAGTTGGGTGAGGCAATGGGCAAAGCCCTCTTCGCTTGAGTGGCAGCAGCATGGGCTCCTCCCTAGCTCATCCTGCAGGTGGGCGTCCGTGGGGGCGTGGGACACGTGGCAGAATAGTGCTTCCAGGAAGAGGAAAGGGAGGCAGGGAGCAGTAAGGGAGCTACCGGGTCTGCTCTCAGCCACCTCAGGCCTGCTGGGCCCTTGGACTAGAGGCAATCCTGGCCTTTCCAAACATGATACGAGCAGAGGGAGGGGGAGGATGTGTTGGCCCCATGCAGTTGCTGTCTGGAGGCCAGGGGACTTGTCCAGGGCAGCACGGAGAGACGCGGAAGCCCCACACTGCTGCTCAGAGGAGCCACCCTCTGCGCCACCCTGGGCGGTGTGTCGGAGGAGGAGGCCAACCCTTCTCCACGACCTCTGGAGGGCTCGGGAATTCCCGGCAGGGTTTGGCAACATCACACATGGGACTCCTTGTCACAGAACTGTCCCTGCATGGAGGCAGGGGACCGAGGTTTCCTGGCAGTGGGACTCACAACCCAAGTAGCAAGTGCTCCAAGCGGGGCCCTGCACCTGGCTCTGGGTACGCAGGCTCCAGCCTGCCCTATCCACAGCAGTGGTCTTTTTCTGGGTCCGCAGGTCCCTGGTGCTGAATCGCCTGCGCCCAGCCACCAGCAGCAGTGGGAAATCACCGTCTGGCTCCCCTCGGTGGCGGAGCAAAGGCTATCGCTGCATCGGCGGGGTCCTCTACAAGGTGTCAGCCAACAAGCTCTCCAAGACCTCCAGCCGGCCGGGAGACGGCAGCAGGGGCCTCCTCCGCACAGGTGAGTGCAGGGGTGGCGCGCGCTGCCCACAGCGTCGCACGGCTTCCGTGGACCTTGGCTCCGGGCGCATCCACAGGAGAGCTTTCCAGAGGCCGTGTCCCAGCCTGGGAATTCACTTTACTGTCCGTCGTCCATGCACAGCGCTGGGAGCTGTCTGTGTCACACCCTTTGGGCAGCCGGAATGCAGAGGGGGGGGGGGGGCTGCAGTCCCTTGGGACAGACCAAGCAACGCCGGCCTCTCACGGGGCTAAGCAGGCCCTGATTCTCTGTGGGAGCTGTGCACGGGCGTCTGTGCGCTGCTCCTGGACAAAGGATGAGCCAGGTGTGGCAACCGTGCCCGGTGAGCCCACACCTGGGGCCATGCTGGGCCTAATCGCATCAGCAATGCCTCACCAAGTGCGCCTGGCGCAGCCACGGCCACTGCCACCACAAACCCCTGAGCCCGGGAAACAGGCCGAGGAGAAGGAAATGCTTCGGACGTGCTTAGCGTGCAAATCAACTAGAAAAATATTTTGGTTTCAGTTCCATTTTATACTTTTCTTTGCCCATCAAACACGTGAGATTGCTGGTCCTTGTGGGATCACAGAGGCCGCTGCCCCCAGTAGGGGGCCTGAGGAAGAAAAGATCTGGGGTGGGGGGATGGGGGAACAAAGGGAAGGGGTGGTATTCAGGTAGAGTAGGGTCTGGAGAGCCTCCCCCTCCCCCCTGGAAGCCAGCCCTCCACACCCCTGCCTGACTCTTCAGGTCTAGGGAGCCTGCCCCTCCCCCCCCCAGCCAGCCCTCCACACCCTGCCTGACTCTTCAGGTCTAGGGAGCCTCCCCCTCCCCCTCCCTCTCCCCCCCCAGCCAGCCCTCCACACCCTGCCTGACTCTTCAGGTCTAGGGAGCCTCCCCTTCCCCCTCCCTCCCCCCCCCCAGCCAGCCCTCCACACCCTGCCTGACTCTTCAGGTCTAGGGAGCCTCCCCCTCCCCCCCTCCCCCCCCAGCCAGCCCTCCACACCCTGCCTGACTCTTCAGGTCTAGGGAGACTGCCCCTCCCCCTCCCTCTCCCCCCCAGCCAGCCCTCCACACCCTGCCTGACTCTTCAGGTCTAGGGAGCCTCCCCCTCCCCCTCCCTCTCCCCCCCCAGCCAGCCCTCCACACCCTGCCTGACTCTTCAGGTCTAGGGAGCCTCCCCCTCCCCCTCCCTCTCCCCCCCCCAGCCAGCCCTCCACACCCTGCCTGACTCTTCAGGTCTAGGGAGCCTTCCCCTCCCCTCCCCCTCCCCCCCCAGCCAGCCCTCCACACCCTGCCTGACTCTTCAGGACAGCAGGTTCCCAGCTGGCGGTTCCTCCACAGAGGAGCCTAGAACACTCACAGAGAACCTAGGCCCTGGACCTCTCCCTGTCCACTCTTGTGAGGCCCTATGTGTATCATGGCCTTGCCCAGCCCCTTCCTCTGAGCACTCAGTGACCGGCACCCGGGGTTGAGACAGAGGCCCTCCCATCGCCCTGCACTGCCCACTGGTCACTTCTGATGCCAGAGCCACGCCCACAGGAAGTGACCACCACCATCCGTGTGGCTGTGTGGCTTGTGCTGGTACACCTTCAGCCAACACCAGGCTGATGGGTTTGGTCACCAGGGCTCCTGTCCACCCTTGTATGCCCGCAGGCACCAGGGGCTTGGACTGGGCTTGGTGGGCCTGGGGTGAGGCTAGTAGGGAAAGGCACAGCTGTGGTGGGACAGGTGCCCCCCCAAAAACACACCCTGCCCTGACAGCCACTCAGGCTGGCCTCCACCAGCTCTGGCTCTGCAGTGGGCACCTGCAGAGGACGTGGGACGAGAATCTTTCCTGCCCAGGGCAACACAGGCTGCCACCACACAGGGCTACATCTGCCTATGTCCTGCTGACCAGCTCTGACTGTGAGTCCATCCTGCGTGTTAGTCTTCCCTTTCATAGGGTGGAAATGCAGGGTATGTGAGCAGAGGCAGAGCTGGCAAGGCCACAGCTTGCCTACTAAGGGCAAGAGGAGGTGGTAGGTAGCTGGGGAGCTCTGCTTCCTGGATACCACCCACTGGTGGCGCTCCTGCCCGCTGGAGTGGAGGGGCCAGCTCCCAGTGCTCACTCAGATGAATCATACTTCAAAAACTTACTCCCCTGGTGTCAGTGTGGCAAGAAAGGGTTAACCCCCCCCCCCCAAGGTTGGGCTCCATCTCGGCTGGCTGCCCTCTGAGCCATTCCCTGAGGCTAAGCCCTGCCCCTTGCAGGACCAGGACCCTGGGGATTCCAACCTCCGCCTCCACATTTTGGCGTGGGGCCTGATCCTCAGCTGGCTGACCTGTGCTGTCCCTTCAGTGGGGAGGACGTCAGCAGAGGCCCTGGAATGAACCAGCAGAGGTGCCAGCCCTGCTCTGAGCCCGAGGGCTGGCTCTCTCCCTGCTGCCGACCAGCCGCACACGTCCCTGCCTCCTCCTCTTCCCCATGCCCTGGGGTCCCTCCCTGCTGCCTCTCCCTGAGCTCTCTGCCATTCTTGTGCCTTTTACCCATATGCCCCCGCAGGGCCTGGCAGGCACCCAGCTGAGCAGTCCAGGGATTTTAACAGCTCCTCTGAGCCAGGTTGGCTCCGCAGGGCAGGGCTGCACCCCAGACAGCCAGTCACTGCCCCGCAGTGGGCTCTGACCTGTGAGGGAGATGCGCCCCCTCCCTCTGGGAGCCGAGCACCCAGGGGCTCCTGTGGAGGACTGGTGGGCAGGTGGTGGGTGGGGAAGAGACGGTGCCACGGGGGGCCGGGTGAGGGAGCCAGCGCCCGGGCCGTGGAGCCCCGAGCACAGCACCTCGTCGTGCTCCGTGGCGGGCTGTTCAGTTGAACTCTTTGCACCTCCAGTTCCTCTTTTCAAGCCAGCTACTTTATGTGCATTTTTAACACTGCAAAGCATTTGGAAAGGTGCCCCCCCTCCCTTGTCAAAACTCCCACCCCAAGCCCTAGGCTGTCAGTTTTTTTAAAGCAGAAAGTGGAAAGAGTAGAAGAGTGCCCCCGCCTACCAGGGCCTGACAAGCAGCACGTGATACCCGCGTGCCCCTAGCCGGGAGCAGATGGTACCAGTGTCACCGGCAGCCTGGGTGACGGCCGGGGAACCAGGGCTCACTGACAGGCTATCGCCTTGCTGCAGAGGCTGGCAGGTGCCAGGGTGCGCCTGCCACCTGGATGGGGCTTGGCCGCCCCCACTGGACAGGTGTTCCCAGCAGAGAACACGTGGGCCTCCTTCCTAGGCACCCCGCTCAGGGCGCTGTGTGCCCTCCTTGCTCTCACACATCCCTGTCTGTACCCTCAGCCCTCCCCAGCCCCCACTCATGCTCCCAGGGCCTTGCAGTGAAGGCCCTCCTTCCTGCTTGGGGTCTGGCTACCCAGGCGGGGAACTGCTTTCAAACCGGACACTGCGTTTCAGCCATTGCCTGGGGGAGCCCAGGGGCTCCAGAAGGGCAGGGCCAGCCTCCCATCCAGCGCAGGCCTGGAAACCCCACAGAGTCCACACCACAGACAGGCTCTTCCCCGTGGGCCTAATCCTGTGCTGGGCCCCAAGTTCATGAGAGGCTAAGAGTAGAGTGCACTCCTGGCCCCTTCCCCTGCTCCAAACTTGTGGGGAGGGTGTGAGGCTCGCAAGACCAAGTAGCTACTGGACACACGGGAAGAGGGAGGCCTGGAAGGTAGGCCGTTTGGACAGGCACGGCCTGGGGAGAAAAGAGCACACAGAATGAAGCAGGATGGCTCGCGGAGGTCTCCGTGTGAGCAAGGACTGTTGTTAGAGTGGCCCTTCAAACCCACACCAGAGCCCAGGCGGAGGCGCAGGCCGGGCCGCATTTCAGAACATCCCTTTTCTAGAGCAGGATGGCTTCCTCATCACCTCAGCTCCTCAGAATTTCTGAGTGATGTCATTTCTGCTTCTTGGTGCCGTATCTATTTCAGCAGCTGCCCCGTAGGAAATGGGATCTGGTCTGGGAAGGGTCATGTGCGTATTTGAGGAACCTGGGAAAGCCGTCCTGAGCAGGCCCTGCCCCGCCTGCCTGTGACCCTGGGGCTGGACTGCCTTTAAAAGGCATGCCTGTAATCCTAGCTACTCGGAGACCAAGGCCTAAGGATCATGGTTCTAAGCCAACCCAAGCAGGAAAGCCTATGAGCCTGTTACCTTCAGCCAGCAAAAAGCCTGAAGTAGAGCTGTAGCTCAAGTGGTAGAGTGCTAGCCTTGAGCAAGAAAAAGCTTAGGGACAGCTCCCTGAGTTCAAGCCCCAGTACACGAACGCATGCACACGCACACACACACACAGGCACACGCACGCACGCACACGATGGAACTCTGGGAGCAGGTGGCCCAGACTTATAATCTCAGCTATTCAGGAGGCTGAAAATGTGGAGAATCAAAGTTTAAAGCCACCAGCCTATTCAGAAAAGTCCTGGAGACTCCATCTCCACTTAACCTGCAAAGAGGCATGGCTGTGAGCAAGGAAACCTATCCAGAGTGTAAGGCCTGGAGTTCAAACGCAAGAACGAGGGGGGAAACAAAATCAGGCAGGCTGCAGGAGAGCCTGAAACTCCCTTCCACTCCTTAGGGAGCCCCTGCCTGGTTCCCTGTCCTGGCTGTCCTCTGCATGCCGTATTACCAGTCTTGGGCTTGGGGTCTGAGGCGTGCCTGAGAGGACAGCTTCAGAATGTCAGTGAGCCCCCGCCTGGGCCTGAGGGCCAGACTCCTGTGTCCACACAGCCACAGCCAGCGCCAGCACAGCGGGCTTGCCTGCCGCACTCATCCCTGTGGTCATTTTAAAGGTCTTGTTGTCTTGTGGTCTTGTACTTCTGTGGTCATCTTAAAGGTCTTGTACTTCTGCCTTCACGGTGGCTAGGGTTAGGCAGGCTTCCATACTTGACCGCGTCATGAACCTCCCAGTATCAGGACCATTCTTCCTATAGGGCCAGGCCATGTGGCCCCAGGTTCTCCCCGGGCCTCCGCTCAGGCTCCGACCGAGGGATGGCCAGGCAGAGGACAGAGCCTGCAGATATGCCCCACAGGCTGGTCACTGCCTCTGTCAGAAGACCTGTTCCTTGAGCTGCCTGTCTGCCAGGGTGGGCGTGGGGAGTGCCAGTCAGTACCAAGTGTGGTCTTGGGGACCACGGGCCACTCTTGCCCTTGGTCCAAGCAGTCCACCCCCCTGCCAGAGACCCCTGTGCACTGCCTACCGCGGGCGTGACTCTGGAGGGAGGGTCCTAGAGGAGGCCAGGGCTTTGGGCAGGGTGGGTCAGTGGGGAAAAGGGCAGGGGCGTGGTGCGGGGCCTGATGCCTCTCTCCTGCCACAGGCCGAGGAGACACTACTAGCAGCTGCAGTCGTTCCCTGGCCAGGTGAGTCCCCTGGAGGTGGGCAGGTGGGGGCCCCCGGCACGCCCTCAGGCCACGAACCTCTCCCTGTGTGCAGCCGGGCCGTCCAGCGTAGCCTGGCCATCATCCGGCAGGCAAAGCACAAGAAGAGGAGGAGAGAGTACTGCATGTACTACAACCGCTTCGGCAAGTGCAACCGCGGAGAGCGCTGCCCCTACATCCATGACCCGGAGAAGGTGGCCGTGTGTACCAGGTGCCCGCCCCGACAGCCCGGGGGTCTTCATGGGTCCTCCCCTCCCCAGCCCTTCTCAAACCCTATTCCCCACACTGCAGGTTTCTCCGGGGCACCTGCAAGAAGACGGATGGGACCTGCCCCTTCTCTCACCATGTGTCCAAGGAGAAGGTGAGGTTGCCAGCAGGCATGCCCTTCCTAACCCTCCCTGGGCCCCATCCCAGGTCCCACAAGGAGCTGGTGGCCCCTGGTGGCCTGTGCTCATGCCTCCCCTATGTGGAGGCTGTGCTCCAGCTGCGTCTACCCTGGCTACATGCCAGCACCAACCGGGCTTGCACAGACCGGGACCTCTCCCTTCCCCAGGTCTTCCAGAGAGGCAAGGCTCCTTCCCACCACCCCATGGGTGCTTCTGGGGTCAGGGATGAGGCCTCCCCTACCTCTGTAGGCACCCTGAGAGCCCTGATGGAGGCCAAGGGCCTTCCTGGGTAGATGGGGGTCAGGGAGGAGAGTCATAGTGGGGTACTCCAGGCCCGGGGCTCCGCGGGCTGAGAGAGCACTGCACAGGCCAAGGCCAGGTGGAGCCTGAGCCAGAAAGCAGGTAGCCTCGCCCCATGCCCAAGCCCTCCACTGGCCCCTGAGAGCCTGCCAGGATTCTGGGAAGGGCAGGGCTCGGTGTGAGGGAGCCACGGGGGAGGCCCGCTGCTGCTCCGACAGCTTTTCCCCTTGAGGAGCTTGGAGAGAATCAGCATTTTTCTCCCTAATCTAGCTTCGAAACTCTGTCGTGAGCAATTTGGAAATTCACGTCGAGTTTCGGGTTCATTAAGCGCCAGCGCCAAGGCGGGCACGCGCCCCAAGCTGTCTAATGTGGGCTGCACCAGCGCCCTGAGTTAATGTTATTGTTATTTGTGTGGACGTGGTGGGGTGCAAACAAGGTTAATTGAAATGAGAACGCAGTTTCCTCTTGGTAACGGCCCCTCACTGACAGCCAGGAGGAGCGCCGGTTGGTGCAAGAGTTGGCTTTATTATCCCTTTTTATTAGAGCTAATTTGGGCTCTATATCAAAAACCACATTAAGGGAATTGTCTCCAGCCGTACCACCGCCAGCCCCAATCGGGGCCCCAGCCCTTCTTCCCTCTGCGGCTGCAGTTAAAAGACAATTAAACTAAACTCTTGCTCAGTAAATCACCCTTTGTTTCTTAGATTTCTCCCTCCTTCCCTCTCTGTTTGAGGGCTACTGCCCTGCTCTTCCCTCTTCCCCACCTCAGCGGTAGCCAGGTTCTGCCTTCCCCTCTACCCCCCCCCCCAAACCTGGACTTCTCCGCACCTCTCTGTTGTGGGGGCTGGAGTGGGGAAGACCCTTCCGGCTCTGGTGTGTTCTTGAGTGCAAGCAGCTCTCAGGAATTGCAGGGTGAAAGATGTGACAACCCAGGGTTCTGATTCAGGACACAGCAGGAAGGGGTCCTACAAGAGGTGCAGGCCTGCAGGGTCCCTGCGGCCCAGGCACTGACTTTGCTCCAGTCCCCCAGCTGGTGGCTGGCCACTTGGGAAATTTAGAGACATACCCCTTTCTGGGTGGCTCCAGGTGCACCTAGATTCTGCCCAATGCCTAGAACTGGGCATCCGAGTCTCAGCCTCCCGAGGCTTGCACCACCGCACCCGGCTAGCCTGTGCCCCTCCCTGAAGAGCAGGCTGCGGCTCTGGGGTGCAGGCCCCCCTCTCACCCCGCCTCCCCCCCACAGATGCCTGTGTGCTCCTACTTCCTGAAGGGAATCTGCAACAACAGCAACTGCCCCTACAGCCACGTGTACGTGTCCCGCAAGGCTGAGGTCTGCAAGGACTTCCTCAAAGGCTACTGCCCACTGGGCACCAAGGTGAGGTGGTCTCAGGGGCCCAGGATTCCCCACAGATGCCCTGGCACCTCCTGTGTCTGCTGCTGTGGCCCTTCGTGGCGTGACCTGGGGACCCAGGTTCTGCTGCCACCCACAGGGCACCTGCCCTGCGCCCGGCTGCCGGCAGGTGAGGTTGCCTGTCTGGCTGCCCAGGTGGCTGAGGCCCCCTGCTGGGCTGGGGTGAAACTGCCCCCTCTAACCGAGCTCTCTTCTCCAATGAACTCCCACTCTCCTGACCACCAAGGGCATCTGCAGGCTTGGTCCAACAGGACTGTCTTTCTACACCTATGGGCCCTGGTAGGGTAGGGATGAGTCTGAGCTGGACGCTCAGCACCCTGAGAAAGCCTGTGTGAGGCCTCACCCGCTGGTCTGCAGAGGCTTTGCCTCTGGGCGCAGATTGCACAGCCCTCTGCAGTTGGTGGAGCCCGCTGTCCGTCCTGACGCCCTTCTAGCTCTGCCACGAGGAGGGAGGGGTGCTGGCACAGTCACTTCAGTCACCTGAGGAGCCCCGGAGCCTGAGGCCTGGCTGGGGCAGCCAGGCACAGCCCAAGGGGGAGCCGGGCCCACCGGGGCTACAGACAACTTGAATGAAAATACCAGAGCGGCATTTAAGTTGTGCTGCTTCTGCTCGAGAGGAAGTGCTTACTGCGTCCCTTTCTGCGTGTGCGCGAGCACGCGTGCGCGGGTGTCAGCCGCACCGCTGGTGCGTGATGGATGGCAGCTTGTAATTATAGATGGGAAAGCGCTGAGCAGGCCGGATCAGCACGGGAGGCAGCCGCCCGGGCCTGCGAGGGTTAATTTCATTCTCTAAATAATATAAAAAGTGCTGAGTCGTCACTTGCGCCTGAAGTGGAAGTCCTCAAATGGGCCCCAGAGAGTGTGTAATATTCCACTGAATCAAGTGAAATTGTTAACCTTGCTTCATAAAGCCAGGGCTTGTTACAGAGGCGTGTTCCTCTCCAGCCCTTCCCTGCCTCACCTCCTCCCTGCCCTGCGGGGCTCAGAGGTCAGAGGTCAGCGCCCTGGCCTGCCCTTTGCTGCCTGTCCTCGGATCTCAGCCTTCCGAGTTGCTAGGATTACAGACATGAGCCACTGGCTCTACAGTTTTCTTAGTGGTTACCAAAGATATTACATTATATATTCATAATTTTTAAAGTCTACTGATATTAGCATTGTATGAATCTGAAAGAACTATCAGCATTTGCCTTCTTTATATTCACTTAAACCATAAAACAAATTAGGAAACTCAAAAAGAGACAGAGTTTATTTACATGTCTGAAAACACAACAGTGAAACTGCAGATGTCCAATTTTTTAATTTTGTGCCAGTCGTGGGCTTGAACTCAGGACCTGAGCACTATCCTTGGGCTTTCTCAAGGCTACAGCTCTACCTCTTGAGCCATAGCACCACTTCCAATTTTTCCTGTGTATGTGGTACCTAGGAATCAAACCCAGGGCTTCCTGCATGCTAGGCAAGCACTCTACCACTAGTACTCTTCATTTGACTTATATAATGGTAACTTCCCTGTATGTCAGCTTTATAATAACAATACAATTATTAAAAGAGAGAGAGGAAGGAAGGCAGAAGAGGAGGAAGAAAGATGTTATGCTACTTCCCTTTGTCTCCATGGAATCTACTAAGAAATGTAGCATCATCTGAAAATTTACCCTGTAGTAAAGTATTACCTTTCTCTGGTTGTTTGGTGGATTTGTTTTGAGGATTTCTCTGGTTTTTATGGATTTGACTATGATGTATTCTGGGTAGATTTTTTTGGTTTACTTCTTTGGTGTTCACTCAGTTTCTTGAGTATTTTTTCCTGTGCCAAATGGAAGAAGGAAGTTCTCTTTCCTATTTTTTTGGTTGTTTCTTTTCCTGCTGCATCTTCAGACCTTTTGGTTGACCTGGTTGCTGTCCCTGGGTGTGTGTCTATGTGTCTCTGTCTCTGTCTCTGTCTCTGTCTCTCTCTCTCTCTGTCTCTCTCTCTCTCTCTCTCTCTCTCTCTCTCTCTCTCTCTCTCTCTCTCTCTCTGTCTCTCTCTCTCTCTGTCTGTCTCTCTCTCTCTCTCTCTGTTGGCTTAGGACTAGAGCCCTAACCTTGAGCCATAGCTCCACTTCTAGCTTTTCTGTGTGGTTAATTGGAAATGACCGATGATGTACTTTGCTAGCTGGCTTTGAACCATGATCCTTAGATCACAGCCTCCTGAGTAGCTTGGATTACAGGCCTGAGCCACTGGCATCTGGCTCATTTTGTATTTAAACCAGACAATTGGGTTGTTGTTAAGGAGGGGAGTGCTACCTGCCGTCTCCCCCGCTTACCCTTCCCTGCTTGCTACTGGGCTCCCCTCCACACTCCTGAGGCCCTCCCCTCGCTCCTCCCCTGCACACGTTGACACCATGGGTGGGGCCTCTCACCATCTCTGGGGGGAGGGATGGCACGGCCTGACCCCTGGCCAGAGTCAAGTCCAGGCTGCCACTCATCCTCTGCTGCCCGGTGGTACCAGGCTTGCTAAGTGTACAGCAGACCTACGTGCCTTTCCACGCCAGGCCACTGGAGGCCCCTCACTAGTGTCTGCCCACGTTCCTGTGGAGCCTGCAGAGTCTGCAGAGCCTGGACAGCCACCCGCTCCGTCTTGGAGGCATGGGAAGTCCCTTCTGGTGATTTTTATGCCCGTCTGGCCTCCTCTCCCGCAGACGGGGCCATTCCTTGTAGGTGTTCAGGGTGGTTGTGGTGGCCTCGGCTCTGCCTTCCTCCTCCGTGTTTACTCTGGCTTCTGTCCCCAGCTTTTCTGCTGGTCTTCTGGCCTTGTGAGGAGCCGGTCTTTGCCATGGCTGACACTCGGGTGAGGATTTCTTTCCTCTTGTCACCCTCCATTTTCCTCATCATTCCCTCCTGCTAGGCTCC
Source organism: Megascapheus bottae (assembly GCF_031878675.1). NCBI lineage: Eukaryota > Metazoa > Chordata > Mammalia > Rodentia > Geomyidae > Megascapheus > Megascapheus bottae. Next base: position 68,245,062 of record NC_143517.1, on the reverse strand, counting down.
CCCGGGAAGCCCTGCCTCAGCCCCATAGCCACCCATCTCGGGAGCCCCAGACCCCTTCCTGCTGCCTTTCAGTCCAAGCTGAGCTAGTGGGTAAAAGATTGAGATCGTATGTTTTGGAAATACTTAGTAGGAGAAGTGTAAGTAAAACCCTGAGTTGGAGCTGATTGAAATATTTTTATGAAAATATTTTAAGAAAATGTAGGGGCCAGCCAGAAGCAGTGGCTCACGCCTGTCATCCTAGCTACTCTGGAGGCTGAGATCTGAGGATCAAGGTTCAAAGCCAGCCTAGGCACTAAAGAACGTGAGACTCATCTCCAGTTAACCACTAGAAAACGGGAAGTTGCACTGTGATTCCAAGGGTAGGTTGGTAGCCTTGAGCTGAAGAGCTCAGGGACAAGGCCCAGAGTTCAAGCCCCATGACTGACAAAAAAGCAAAAGAAAAGAAAACGTAGGGGCCAGGAGTGTCGCCTAGTGGTAGAGTGCTTTCCTAGCCTGCAGGAAGCCCTGGTTTTGATTCCTCGGTACCACATACACAGAAAAGGTCAGAAGTGGTGCTGTGGCTCAGGTGGCTTGAGCAAAAAGTGTCCAAGTGCCCAGGCCCTGAGTTCAAGCCCCGAGAAGGGTTTAAAAAAAAATGAAAGAAAGAAAAGAGAAGGAAACGTAGGGTTTTCTTCACTGTCTGTTGATTGGTCAGTCTGGCCTGTGTTGTCATGTCCCTGGGGTGGTTGTCTCTTCTTCCTTGCGGGACTGCAGGGGTTGCACAGCAGGCCACACCCTGCCTGCACTGCACCTGCAGCCCTCATCCTGTCATCCAGGTACCCTCACTGCACCAGAGGCTACTCCGGTGTGTTTACTTACTCTTCATTTCCTCTTCCTTTTAACTGGACAGATTTAGCACTCTGTGTGTGTGCGCGCACACACATGCCAGTAGTGGGGCTTGACCTGGAGCCCTTGACTTTTTTTGCTCAAGGTTACTGCTCTATCGCTTGAGCCTCAGTTCCGCTTTCAGCTTTTTGGTGGTTAACTGGAGATGAGTCCCATGAACTTTCCTGCAGCCCTCAGATCTCAGCCTCCCGAGTAGTTAGAATTACAGGTTTGAGCCTGGAATCTGAGCCTGGAAACTTTAGCATTTTCCGAGAGCCAGTGTTTTTCCTTCCTTGACCTCCGGTTTCTGTTCTATTTCACTTTCATTGCTCATGTCCGTCTCTTTGGAGATGTTCTTCTGTTCTAAACCATCCCCGAAGGCTGTGTGTACTGTCAGCCTCACAGCTGAGCTGTGTCGGCGTCCTCCTTGGCACTCTGTGCTGTCTGCTGTCCCCTGCGTGGTCCCGTGATCTGTCTCACATCAAGTTTGCTGCTGGGACATTTTCAATCATGTTGCTTTTCCTTTTTTTTTTTTCTTTTCTTTTTTTGTGGGTCATGGAGTTTGAACTTGGCCTGGGCACTGTCCCTGAGCTCTGCAGCTCAAGGCTACTGCCCTACCCTTGAGCCAAGCCCCACTTCCACTTTTCTAGTGGTTAATTAGTGGTTAAGATTCTCAGGTCCTTTTGTGCCCAGGCTGGCTTTGAACCTTGATCCTCAGATCTCAGCCTCCCGCGTAGCCAGGATGACAGGCGTGAGCCCCCAGCAGCACCTTTTCTTTATATCTCTTGGCTGATTAAAGAAAATGCTTCCCATTTCAGCTACAGTGCCACTCTGGCTTTTTCTGAGTACTTCAGTGGTGATAACAGTCTCACCGACTTTTCCTGCCTGGGCTGGCTTTGAACTGTCTGTGATCCTCGGAGCTCAGCCTGCTGAGTAGGTAGGATAACAGGCGTGACCTACCGGTGCCGGTCTTCACCCTAGATTCTTGGTTGTCCTCAGAATGGTCAGTTGAGGCCAGCACTTTTTGGTAGGAGCACAGTGAGCTACGTGTTTAACTCCAGTGTTTCTAGAAGCCATTTTAAGAACCTAAAACAAAAATCCAGGACAGCTCAGTGGCAGAGTGCTTGTCTGGCATGCAGAAGGTCCTGGGCTCACCCCCAGCACCAAGGACCCAGGAGAAATGTATTTTACTTAACCAGCTTAGCGTACCAGAATCCCGGCATATAATCAGTGGACAGCTAGAGGTTCCCTGTTCCACAGCTCTGGACACGTCCCTGGCATCACAGTTCAGCTTGTCCCTGCCATGCCTCAGCCTTCAGTGGCCTCTACTGTCCACGCATTTGGCCTGATAAGACAAGTCCCAGGAGCTCCCTCAACCACTTGTTTGTATCACACACCCCTGTCCTGGCACTGGGTGGTGCCACTGTGCCTGGGGCAGGGGCACTGGTGCTGAATTGAACTTCAGGTCCTGAGTCACCAGCTGGGCCCAAACTCTGTGTGGGAACAAAGGGGGCACCCTAGCCACACCAAGGACCAGAGGCCACCATGGATGTCCTGAACCTGAGGTCCCCTGGGGGCAAGGAATGGGGCAGGATCGATGCCCGCAGGGTGGGTGTGTGGTCCGAGAGGGTGGCTTGGAGGCTGGGAGGTAGTTTACAGGTCGAGTGAGTCCTCACCATGACAGGCGCAGGAGCCACTTTGGCATTGGCTGGTTTGGGGCGCTGGCTGGTTTGGTGTGTGATTCATGGCAGGTCCTGTGAGTTTGGGGGCTTCATCTGGGGTTGGGGTTCCTGTCACTCAGTCTGATGTGAACTGCAGCTATGAGGTCCAGGCCTGGCCCACGGGCCAGCTGTGGGGAGGGAGGCACAGCTCCCTGAAGGCCTCCTGTGGTGGCTGGGAGCGCTTCCGCCTCCTGAGCGCCATCTCCACCCCTGGCCTCGCTGGCCCGGCACCGGCACCGGGAGGAGGCTTCACAGCAGCACGGGGGCCCAGTGTTGTCTGGGACACCTGCCGTCTGGCACAGGCCGCTCCTCCACCCCCTCGTGGTATAATTAGCCTTGTGACAGGTGCCGTGGATCGAGTGCCTGGCCCGGCCCTGACCCAGTGCTCCCGGCCTCAGCCGACCTGCCGCACCCTCGAGGCCTGCTCTGGGCCTGAACCCCACTCGGCAGGGTCCCCTGAGGCCTCGAGCCCTGCTTCCTCGGAACTCCTGGAACACCCTCCACGATGGGTAGGCCATCAGCAGAGCCCTGGAGGTGGCCTGGCACGGGCTCTGGGAAACTCCAGGTCGGCCTATCCTTGCCCTCTTGAATGCCCAGGAGTCCAGGGAGGGCTGCTGTGGCCTGGTGGCCTAATGCTGCAGCGAGGCCAGTGGGCCCTCCGTGGTGCTGCCTGGAGCCTCTGTGCCACCCCCACATGGGGCCCCAGTCTCCACCCGGCCTCCCAGCTCTGTCTCCTCTTCCTCCAGTGCAAGAAGAAGCACACACTGCTGTGCCCAGACTTTGCTCGCAGCGGCGTGTGTCCCCACGGTGCCCAGTGCCAGTTGCTCCACCGTAACCAGAAGTGCCCCAGCCGCCATGCAACTGCGCCCCCTCCTCCTGCTCACAGTGACAGCCTCCCGAGGAGCAGGGCCTCGTCTGGTCATGGATCCAGGTGAGGGGGCAGTGGTGTTGAACGTGTGAGCCATAGATGGCCCACTTCCACCCCAGCGCTTCGGGCTTCGTGTCTAAAAAAGATTCGCAGAGGGGCTGGGAGTGTGGCATAGTGGTGGAGGGCTTCCTAGCACACACGAAGAGCCCTGGGTTCCATTCCTCAGTACCACAGACACAGAAAAAGCCGGAAGTGGTGCTGTGGCTCAAGTGGTAGAGCTCTAGCCCTGAGAAAGCCCAAGGTCAGTGCCCAGGCCCTCAGTTAAAGATGCAGGACTACAAAAACAATAAAGGGTGCTGGCGGCTTACGCCTATAACCCTAGCCTCTCAGGAGCCTGAGAGCTGAGGACGTGGTTCAGAGTCAGCCTGGGCACAGAAGTCCCTGAGACTCCGACCTCCAGCTAGCCACCAGAAAGCTGGAAGTGGAGCTGTGCCTCGAAGTGGTAGAGCACTAGCCTTGAGCTGAATTGCTCAGGAACAGCGCCCAGGCCCAGAGTTTAATCCCTGTGACCAATTCCTCCTCCCCACCCCCCCAAAAAAAAAGAAAAGAAAAAAGGAAATATCAGTCATACAAGCCAGGTGCTGGTGGATCTGAAGACAGATTGCAGTTCAAAACCAGCCCGCCCAGGCAGGGAAGTCTGTGAGGGTTTTTGGTTTTTTTGCCAGTCCTGGGCTTGAGCTCAGGGCCTGAGCCACTGTCCTTGGACTTTCTCAAGCCTAGAGCTCTACCACTTGAGCCTCAGCACCACTTCCAGCTTTTTTCTATGTATGTGGTACCGAGGAATCAAACCCGGGTCTTCGTGCATGCTAGGCAAGCACGCTACCACTAGGCCAAACTCCAGCCCCTGCAGCTGTGCTTTTTCAGGCTGCTGCCTTTAATCAGATAGTTGTAGATTCCCATAAAATTGTAATATATATATATTGAGAGAGTGAAGGAATGATATTTTTTCCCCCGGTCCTGGGGCTTGAACTCAGTACCTGAGCACTGTCTTGGACTTTCTCAAGGCTAGAGCTCTACCACTTGAGCCTCAGCACCACTTCCAGCTTTTTTCTCTGTATGTGGTACTGAGGAATTGAACCCGGATCTTTGTGCGTGCTGGGCGAGCACTCTATCACCAGGCCACACTCCTGGCTCCTCTGTGAGTTTCTTACCTCCCGCTGACTACCAGGAAACTGGAAGTGGCGCTGTGGCTCAAAATGGTAGAGTGCTAGCCTGGAGCACAAAAACTTAGGAACACTGTCCAGACCCTGGGTTCACACCCCAGGACTGCGCCCCCTCCCGTAAGAAAAGATAAGTCAGAGGTGGGAGACACACATACATGTCCCCTGCGTACCCGGTATGGCAAGAAGCCTGCACCAGGCCACCAAGACTGGGCAGAGCCCAGGCATCACCAGCCCACCAGCGAGGCGGCAGCACCTGCCAGGGCCGGGTCAGGCTTGGCGTGGAGCTGGGATTCCCAGAGCCAAGCATGGACATAGTGGCAGTGCCCGGTGGCCTCTGGGTAGGAAATGAGGTCAGGACAAGGATGCTGTGTGAGACAGGTGCCGCCTAGATCTTGTCCCACAGCCTTCCTGAGTGTCACTGCCCTTACTTGTGCTCTCGCTGCTTCCCTGCAGGAGGTCTTCGGCCACCCAGCGCTCCGCCCGGCAGCTGCCTAGCTCCCCGGCCCCCCGGGCGCTGACCCCAGCTTCAAGAGCCATAGCCTCGGCCTCCCTGCTGTCAGCAAAAGCAGCCGCCTCCTCTTCCCCCTCGTCTGGCTCCCCGTCCCTGTCCTTGGACCAGGAGGAGTCAGGCCTCCAGGAGGAGGCGTCTGCCGTGGGCAGCCTCTGCGGGCTGCCCTCCTTCATCTCCCTGCAGTCCTCTCCTAGCCCAGGGGGCCACATCAGGGCTCAGACCCCCAGGAGCCCCGTCTCCAAGGACTCGGGTAAGTGGCCCAGCCCCTCGCAAGTCCTCCAGCACCGCACAGGGTCCCAGTGTTTAGTCCTGTAGCAGTGCCAGGGTTTGAACTTGGGACGTGGAGCTGGCTAAGCAGCTATTCTGTCACGTGAGCCTTTCCACTCATCACTTTCTGCGTTACTTTTCTTTTTTGGTGCCGGTCCTGGGCCTTGCTCAGGTCTAGTGCTCCATCCCCACTTGAGCTCTTTTGGTACTAAGTCTCACTGACTTTCCTGCGCAAGCTGTCATGCACTACACCCCTCGGGCTCAGCCTCCTGAGTTGCTGGGATTACAGGCGTGAGCCACCAGTGTTGGCTTGCATCGACTCTCTCAAGACAAGGCCGCACTTTATACTTAGGCTAGCCTGGACCCTAATCCTCCAGTTTGTGCTTCCTGGCCACTGGTTGAGGTAAATGACACCCAGGTTGGCCTCAAACCATGATCCCCTGATTTCCATCTTGAAGGTAAGTAGAATTACATGTCCAGACACAGGGGTCTTTGAAATGCCCACTTCAGTCCTTCCATGTGGGCCCTGCAGGTGGCCTGGTGAATCAGTGCCCACGTGTGCACACCTGTGGGGGGGGCGGCGAGGGGCGCATGTGGCAGTGGCAGCCACGCAGACCCCCCGGTGAGGGCTGATTTAATTAGGAAGCACCCGCTTCTGTTAATTTGTTCTGGACGAGCACCACACACCCTCCTGGAGAGAACAGATGTTTCCTCTCCCCAGTGAGCTTTGGGGCTTGGTAAATGGCTCCACTCAGCCTTGTTTAGGAGAGAAAAGAGGATTTTATGGCTGCAAACGACCCTTTCTGTAAACATTTTACAGCTCTCTGCGCGTTTGAGTGACGATAAACCCCACGCAGCTCGGCGGGCTGCAAATTTGCGACCATACGGCTATCATTTTATTGTCATATTTCACGGTCGTAACGTTAATGGAAGATGCTTGCTGCAGGCTTCTCTAGCGGCCGCTGCGCACTCAGGCGCCTGTTCCAAGGGGCCGCCTCCTGTGTGCAGCCTCCTTCCCGGGCACGGAGCTGCAGCCAGGCTGCCCTGGACAGGGCGGAACCAGCCAGTGTCCAGGTGGCTCTGGGAGGGATCCCCGGAGCCACCACCTCTGTGTGGAAGATGAGAAGCCCAGGAGCTAGGCCCCGGAGCCGGAGCGGAGGCCAGAGGAGGCGCAGAGCTGCGCGGTCCTGTGTGGACTTGGCCAGAAGGGAACTGGAGGGGTGGAAGGGGGGCTGGGTCTTCATAAGTAGCTCCTAAGCGGGAACGGGCTGCCCGCCTGGCCCTGGACCTGGCTGCCAGGCAGAGCAGAGAGAGTGGACCTGAAAAGCACCCTCCCCCCTTTGGAGAGGGGTCTTGCAGGGAGATGGGGTGGCTGTGCCTGTGGCAGCCCTTCTGAAGCACCAGCAGGACTCTGGTGCCTGGAAAGGTGGCAGTTGTGGATGGGAGCCAGCAGGTGTGTCCCAGACAGGCAGGAGCCCCTGGGACTCCCCCCTCCATCCCTAGAGCCCTGCTGTTGGACCCTCCCCTGCATCCTGCCTGCCTCACCCCACACAGCCTCTGAGCAGCCTGCACCCCACCAGCCACTTGTGCACACACACCCTGCTTCCCAGATGGAAAGCCTGGCGCCCGCCGCCTCACATGCATCAGGCAGCCCTGTTCCAGGTGTGAGCACAGCGTGTGTCTGCATGGCTTCAGGCTGGGGATGCAGTGCGTTCCTGCTCGTGCACCCACCCCATCCCCTTTGCAGGCTCCAGGCCGCCCTTCCCTTTCCAGGGCCTGCGGACAGGCAGGGTCTAGAGACCACAGCCAGAAATGGCGATGGAAGCCCCCCCACTCCCCAAACTGCTGGAGTTGCCTGGCACCTGACCCCTGGCCTCTCTGTACAGGGAGACCACTGCACATCAAACCACGCCTGTGAGGCTCCGGGACCGGCTTGCACCTACCTCAGACCTTCACGCCTGGCAGGATGGAGGCTCTGCCCCCGGGGGCCATCGGCCACCACCAGATGCCCACACCAGGCCACAGCACTGCCCACCTGACTCACAGCCTCTCCTACCCGAGTGCCCCTTAGGCCAGGCTCCCAGCCTCCCCTCTCTCTGGGCCCTCGACTTCACACCCAGGACAAGCTTCCCTGTCCCATCCCTTGGGGTGCCAGGCAGGCCTCACCCCAGCCTGTTATCCACCATGATTTTGGCGGCAGCTGTAAGACAGCTGTCCCCAGCCATCTCTACCCAGGACCCCTGCCAGGGGAAGAGGCCTCCAGCCAGGCGTCCATGGTGAGCATTTTATGTTCAGCAATAAAGGCTATCCTGTGTCTGATTGCCCCTTGTTGTTGCTGTTGTTGTTGGATCGGTCGTGGGGCTCAAACTCTGGGTCTGGGCGCCGTCCCTGAGCTCTTCAGCTCAAGACTATCCCTCTACCCCATAAGCCACAGCTCCACTTTGGGTTTTCTGGTGGTTAACCGGAGAAGAGGGTCTCACAGATTTTAGGACCCAGGCTGGCTTTGAACTGCGGACCTCAGATCTCCGCCTCCTGGGTAGCCAGGGTGACAGGTGTGAGCCACCACCCCTGGCTCCGATTGCCCCTTCTTGACCCTCACCTCGCCTCAGGGCCCTGGGCCACCCCTGGGCCCTGCTCTCCCTGCCCCAGGGGGGCTCGGAGGTCACCCTGTTGGGCTGGTAGGGAAGGACACAGGGGACAGGCCTTGCCCTGAAGGGAGAGCTAGGCACACGTTCCTACCCTGGATGATCCAGGAGGCCGAGCTGTGACTGTGTCCCCTCCTGAGGACAGAGACTGTGGCCCCTGGAATGGCTGACCAGAGGCCTCCGAGGAACAGGCCAGGAGCCCTGGGGTCCCCCACACTTCCCTGTAGACCCCGGGTCACCACCACCCATGAGCCTGCCCTAGTTTCTGTCCCCACTCACTACCATGCCACACCCATGCCACAGATGGAGCAGGCCCGCTGTGCACCCAGGTGGGAGGTGGGGAGGACCTGAGGAAAGGCCTGAGCTGGGAGCCGTGCACAGGCCCTGGGCTCAGCTCCCCGATGCCACCGCGCACCGCGGTGTGCGGGGCTCCCACAGGGCCTGAGGGAGGTGGGCGTGCTCCCCACTGGGCATGCTCTGTGCTGTCCTCGCCGCACACTGGGGTCCTTGGTTTCTCTGTGCCAGCCATCACCTGAGTCCCCAAGAAGGGGACTGGGGCAGACATGGCTGCCCCTCCGCCCACCCCCTTCCTTGGGGAACCAGGGCTCCAGGCCAGGCAGGCACAGGGCGCTGAGGCTGTTGGTCCTGCTGCAGCCGGCAGAGCCGAGAACATGGCCTGCGCCCCCTCTTGCTCCTGAGTGCGGGCAAGCAGAGGGGGTCCCGGACACCAGGGCTGCAGCTACCGCTGGCAGTGCTCAGCTGGGGCGGCCCCTGCCCGGCCTCCTGATGGCCTGTAGCTGCCCCTCTGCAGTTGGCCTCAGTCCAGGCCTCCTGTGTGGTGCCGGGCGGACACAGCCTGCACACATCACCATCACATCCCTGGGCAGCACAGGGGGCAGACCAGACACCACGGGCAGCCCACTCAGGCTCCGGGCCCACGAGGGGGCAGGAGAGTGCGGGAGCTGGGGACCCTCCCCCCTCCTTCCCCCCTCCTCCCCTTATCCCCCTCCTCCCTCCTCTCCCCTTTCCCTTCCCCCCTCCCCTCTCCTCCCCCTCCCCCTCCTCACCTCTGTGGACCCCTCATCAAAGCAGCTATCAGGCAGGCCCAGGAAGGACTGGCCCCACCATCTAAGAAGCTGCTCGGAACCCAGAACGGGCCGGGGCCTGGTGCCCATCCATGGCGCCTCTGAGCTGCGTTTTCCTGTCCGCCACTGGCTCCTTATGGCAGGGGTAGGCAGGCCCTGCCCCAGCTGAGGGGGCCTTGCCCAGCAGCCCTCACGGTGGTCTGCAGACATGGACATGCCGGAGGTCCAGGTGCTGAGGCTGGGCACCTCGTGGTGCCACCAAAGCCATGATAGGTGGGCCGAAGGCTGTGCCCCCAGGAGGCCCGGCAGATGCCAAGGCGTGCCTCTTAGTGGCCAGGTGCACAGGACCAGCTGCACAGGAGCAGGTGGGGCCACAGCTGACCACAGAGCCCACATAGAAGGGGCAGGGGCTGGGGCGGGGGCATCTTGTGACCTACCCTGGGCTGGGAGGAAGGAGCTGGGGAGATGGGGCCCCGGCCAACCTGTGGCGGCCCTGTGGAGAGCCTCAGACCCAGCCCACCTGGCTCCGTGCGTCACTGGGCTGGTCCGTGTGCCCCTCACGGGCCAGGTATACAGCCGGTGGCACACGCTGGGAGGGGAAGGCTGGGAGAGCACCACGGCCAGGCTGCAGGCCACCTGGAAGCCACCAATTGGGTTGTTGCTTTGGGTCAGTTGTGGGGCTTGAACTCAGGGCCTGGGTGCTGTCACTGAGCTGTTCTGCTCAAGGTTTTACCACTTGGAGCTGCAGCTCCACTTCCAGTTTTTGCGTGGATAATTAGAAATAAGAGTCTCCCAGGGACTTTTCTGCCTTCGAACTGGAGCCCCTCAGATAAGAGCCTCCAGAGTAGCTAGGCTTCCAGACCACTGCACCCAGCCACCACTGCCTTTTTAAGTGCACATGAGCCCACGGTGTCTATTAAGGGGGGGGTCCCAGGGGTGGGCACTCCCCACCCCCACTTAGAAAACCATCTCTGTGTGGGGCAAGTGCTCCCCCAATCCCTCTCCTCACTAAGCCCTGGATTTGTGTGACGAGACACCACAGCCAGTGTTTCTCTGAAATAAAACGCAGCAATGACACCCACAGGTCCAGGTGTGTGTACAGTCAGTAGAGAACTCTGCCTGGCCTTAGCCAGGCACTGGTGACTCAGGCCTGTTACCCTCGCCGCTGAAATCTGAGGATAGGGGCTCAAAGCCGGCCTCCAACAGGAAAGTCTGTGAGACTCTTATCACCGGTTAGCCACCAAAAATCTGAAAGTGGAGCTGTGGCTGAAGTGGTACAGACCCAGTCTTGCATGAAGACTCTGAAGCAGCCTGGGACAGCACCTAGGCCTGAGTTCTAGCCCCAAGACCTGCCCACCCCCCCACACACACACAATAATTCAGGCAGGGTGGGGAAATGTGGCCTAGTGGTAGAGTGCTTGCCTGGCATGCATTAAGCCTTGGGCTCCATTCCTCCATACCACATATACAGAAAAGAGCTGGAAGTGGTGCTGAGGCTCAAGTGGTAGAGCTCTAGCCTTGAGAAAGCCCAAGGACAGTGCTCAGGCCCTGAGCTCAAGCCCGGGACTGGCAAGAAAGAAAGAAAGAACGAACGAAAGAAAGAAAGGGCCCAGAGTTTGGCCTAGTGGTAGAGTGCTTGCCTAGTATGCACAAAGGCCTGGGTTCGATTCCTTGGTACCACATGCATAGAAAAAAGCCAGAAGTGGTGCTGAGGCTCAAGTGGTAGAGCTCTAGCCTTGAGAAAGTCCAAGGACAGTGCTCAGGCCCTGAGCTCAAGCCCGGGACTGGCAAAAAAAAAAAAAAGAAAGAAAAAATTCAGGCAGCTCATTCCTGCCATGGCTGCACCCCTGGGTGCTATGGATTTGCTGGGGACCCTGAGCTCAGACCCACAGCAGGCTGTGGGGAGGAAGGCACCATCCCCACCACAGCAGGCCCAGGCCACCCCCCCCCACTACTCAGCCCCTCAGCCCCTCCTCTACCTTCCCACCCAGCTGGCCCCTCCTACCCTTATGCCTCACATAACAACCAACCCTCACAAGCCTCTGCCTCCCAGACCTTTCCATAGACAGAACCCACACGTGCTGCCCTCCAGGAGACCATGGCTTGACAGGGGGACGGTAGGCCTCCGCTGCCCTTTTTCACCAGGGCTCTGCCCGTGGCCTCTGCTTGCAGGCCTGGAGAATTCCCAGGCCTTGAGGAGCCCCTGGTGGCCAGCGGGAGCCAGGAACTCAGGCCTGGATTCCAGGAAGTCATTGTACAGGTAGTCTGACACCCCCACCCCCGTCCACCCCAGCTGCAGCCTGGACACCCACCAGGAGCTCAGCCAGGCCCAGTCCAGACTCCGAGGGTGGACAGCAGCTCACTCCCCACGTCACTGTAGAGCTGTTTTCTGTTCTCTAACGCCGTCTGAAAGACTGCATTTGCCAGAGATGCCAGGACAGCTTCTCAGCCTGGTCTGCCCAGGTGGTGTCTCTGCCCTCCCCAGCCACGCCGCTGCTGTGCCACCTTCCTCTCTGAGGAAGGTGAGGGGGAGACCAGCCAGCCTGTCAGCCAGCGTGGGCTGCATTGCCCAGCCACGCCACCCGTCTCCCGGGAGCCCCATGGCCAGCCCAACACAGCCCCCAGGCTGCTGCAGCTGCTGGTGGCCCGGGGGCCCTGGCATGCAGTGGATGCCCAGGAAAGACGGTGCAGTGCATGTGGTCACCAAGCACAGGCTGGACCTTGGTGAGCCCTCAGGGGGGACTGACCCTCTCCCTCCCCCTGGGCTGGGGGACTGGCCGCGAGGAGGTAAGCCAGCACCGACACGGGACAAGGACAGGCCAGGAGCTGAAGGGAGCCTGTCAGCTCACAGAATGTCTAGAAAGCTGGCCCGATCCATTGGCTTTTTTTTTTTTTTCCAGTCCTGGGCTTGAGCTCAGGGCCTGAGCACTGTCCTTGGATTTCTCAAGGCTAGAGCTCCACCACTTGAGCCTCAGCACCACTTCCGGCTTTTTTCTATGTATGTGGTACCAAGGAATCGAACCCGGGTCCTCGTGCGTGCTAGGCGAGCACTCCACCACCAGGCCACACTCCTGGCCCTCCATTGGCTTTTAAAAACCAAGTTCAGAGCCAAGGGGAAACAGCCTCCAGCCTGGAGCTACCTGGCCCCAGGAGGATGGCAGTCCCGACTCCTCCACTCCTCCTAGGCTGCTCTGCGCGAGGAGCCAGAGCACGCGGGCATCCCTCCTCCGCTCCCCCGCGCCTCCCTGCAGTGGCACCCAGGCCACCCCCTGTCCGCCCGTGCCGTCCTCATGGCTGCTGCAGTGGCCTTCTCTCCCTCCATGGCTCTCTGTGTGCCAGGCAGGCCCAGCACCAGCTGTTCCCTCTGCCTGGGGGCACACGCGCTCACACACACACACACACACACACACACACACACACACACACACACACACACACACACCATCGTGGGCAAGCACATGGGGCCCAGACTGCGCATGAGTGCGGAGTGAAGGATGGTGGGCTCTGACAGGGCTGGGCCAAGGCCCGGTATGCTCAACCATCCGGAGAGCTGTGGGGCTTGGAAGCCCTGAGAAGAGTTCCCCTGGGTCGGGTGGCCCAGGTCTGCTGGGCTGCCCAGTCTCACAGCCCCTTCCGGTGCCTCTCAGGACAGGAGGAGGCACTGAGCAGACTAGAAAGCCACCCAGCCCGCACATAGTCAGAGGCTGACCCTTAGCCTGGGCCAGAGGCTTTGTCCCCCTTCCCCAGGGCTCACTTCCCCAGTGTCCCCCAGGAATCTGGCCTGCAGGGGCCTAGAAGATAGGCCATGCCCACTCCCGGCCTTCAGCTTCCTCCTGTCTCCTTCCCAGAGTGCCCAGGCTCCACAGAAAGCTTCTTGGGTCCTCTGGCCCCAGGCCTCACCTGACTGCAAGAGGCAGCTTGACAGCCGCTGCGTGGGGAGCCAGGCTCCGGCCTGCAGCCTCCCTCGGCACGAGGGTCTTGCACTTTGGCCCTGCTGTCTAACCATCTGGGCAGTTTCAGGTCCCAGCCCCAGCGGGGGCTTCTTAGGCAAAGCTGCTCTGTTACTGTCAGGGTCCTGTTTTCTCCCCCAGAAAACAGATGGGCTAGGAGGATGGTTGTACCAAGTCCTGAGCCACGGGGTTCGCTCCAGGGCGAGAGGCCAGGCCCGTGGAGCGCCTTCCCAGCTAAGTTCCCAGCGCAGAGAGCCTGGCCTTCAAGAGCCTCCAACAGCCCAGAGCTGTGGGACGCTGGAGAGGTGGCGGCACTGCCTGACCCGACCGTGTGCCCTTTCCCCCGTAAGGCAGCAGATATCTGAATGCCTCCGGCTTGCAAAGCAAGTCATCTACCACTTGAGCCGCGACTTCAGCTCATTGCATCTTGCTGGTGTGTGCGGGTGGTACGAGTGCTGAGGCTTCGCTCAAGGCCTGCGTATTGTTCCTTAGCTTTTTCACTTAAGGCTGATTCTCTACCACTGGAGCCACGTCTGGCTTTTCTGTGTGCTTTTGTTTTTGTTTTTTGTTTGTTTTGTTTTGATGCCAGTCCTGGTAACTGTATTCGGGGCCTGGGCCCTGTCCCTGAGCTTCTTTTGCTCAAGGCTAGTGCTCTGCCTCTTGAGCCGCAGTGCCACTTCCAGCTTTTTGTTGTGTATGTGGTACTGAGGAGTTGAACCCAGGGCTTCAGGCAAGCTAGGCGAGCACTCTGCCGCTAGGCCACACTCCTGTTTAGTTGGAGATGAGCTTCTCTGGGTGACTCTCTCCTGTAATCCTAGCTCTTCAGGAATGAGGATTACAGTTCAAAGCCAGCCCTGTCGAGAAGGGCCATGAGACTCTTATCCCCAGCGGAAGCGGGGCTGTGGCTCAGCGGGTAGAGCGGTCGAATGCGCCAAGAGCTCGGGACGGCGCCCAGGCCCAGAGTTCAAGTCCCACACCTGTCAGCCCCGAGTAGCCAGGATTCCAGGCGTGGCCCCAGAGCCGATCCTGGCCGTGTGAGGTGGGTCTGGCCCGAGCTGGAGTGACAGGCGCGAGACCTGCAGCCACGGCCCTCGGGCTCCACCTCCCAGGCAGCCAGCCTGGCCAGCGCTCGGCCGCCTAAGCGCAACCAGGCGCAGGACCGGGCCGCCCCGACGCCCGAACCCAGGCGCCCCGCGGCCCCGGGGTCCCCACCGCTGGCCCCGGGCTCCCTGCAGCCGCGCCAGGAGGGCGACCGCGCGGGATCGTCCGGGGGGCCACGCAGGCCCGGGCTCCGGCCCCGGGGCCCGCCGCGCCCCCGCCGCGCCCGAGGTGCCAACAACTTTGTTGACGGAATTCCTGAGCCCGCCGCGGCCGCCGCTAAAAATACCGCGCGCGGGGCCGGGCGTCCGGGCGTCCGGGCGTCCGGGCGCGCCGGGTCCCTGCGCCGCCTGCGCCGCCTGCGCCGGCCGGGGGCCCGGCGGCGTCCCGGCGTCCAGGGGGCCCCGGGCCAGGCCGGCCTCGGCCCCCGAGCTCGGCGCCCGGCCCCGCGCCCGGCGCGCCCGAGCCCCGGCCCTGCAGTGCCCCGCGGCTGCCACCAGGGGGCCCTGGCCACGTTCCCGCCAGCGGCCCGTCCCCACCCCTCCCACAGCTGTTTCCCGCAGGAGATTGACAGCTGGGTCCGGGTTGCCATGGGGATAGGCAAATGAGGACGGCGGGGCTGGGGCTCCGATTGGCCCGGGGGCGTGCGCCCCCTCCCGGGGAGGCGGGCTCCGGAGCCGGGCTCTATAAAGGCGGGCGCGGCTCGGCGGCGGGCCGTGGGAGGCGGGGCCGGCCGGCGGCGCGGGCGGGCCCGGGGCGGGGCCGGGGGCGGGGCGGGGACTCGCAGGCCCCGGGCTCCCAGGCGGCGCGGCTCCTGCGCCCCCGCGGGGAGGCCCCGCGGGCGGCACTGCCGTTGCGCCGCCGCTCACTTGGTTGCGCGAAACTTTTTCCTCGTGATCCTCCGCCCAGGAGTCGGCGCCCGCCCCGGCCGGGACCGCGGCGCACGGGGAGCCCGGGGCGGGGGAGGGGAGGCCCGTGACTCCCCGCCCTCTCCCCGCCCGTCGGGGCGAGCGGCGGGGGCTGGGGCCCCGGGCGATGGCCGCGGAGCTGGCGATGGGCGCCGAGCTGCCCGGCAGCCCCCTGGCCATCGAGTACGTGAACGACTTTGACCTGATGAAGTTCGAGGTGAAGAAGGAGCCGCCCGAGGCCGAGCGCTTCTGCCACCGCCTGCCGCCCGGCTCTCTGTCCTCGACGCCGCTCAGCACGCCCTGCTCCTCCGTGCCCTCCTCACCCAGCTTCTGCGCGCCCAGCCCGGGCACCGGCGGCGGCGGAGGCGGCGGCGGCGCGGGGGGCGGCGGCGGCGCGGCTCCGGCCGGGGGCGCCCCGGGACCGCCGTCCGGGGGCCCCGGCGCCGTCGGGGGCGCCCCGGGGAAGCCGGCGCTGGAGGAACTGTACTGGATGAGCGGGTACCAGCACCCCCTCAACCCCGAGGCGCTCAACCTGACGCCCGAGGACGCGGTGGAGGCGCTCATCGGCAGCGGGCACCACGGCGCGCACCACGGCGCGCACCACCCCGCGGCTGCCGCGGCCTACGAGGCCTTTCGGGGCCAGGGCTTCCCGGGCGGCGGCGGCGGCGGCGCGGACGACGCGGGCGCCGGCCACCACCACCACCACGGCGCGCACCACGGCGCGCACCACCACCACCACCACCACCACGCGGCCGGCCACCACCACCACCACCACCACCACCACGGGCACGGCGGCGCGGGCCCCGGGCACGGCGGCGCGGGGGGCGGCGGCGCGGGCCACCACGTGCGCCTGGAGGAGCGCTTCTCCGACGACCAGCTGGTGTCCATGTCCGTGCGCGAGCTGAACCGGCAGCTCCGCGGCTTCAGCAAGGAGGAGGTGATCCGGCTGAAGCAGAAGCGGCGCACGCTCAAGAACCGCGGCTACGCGCAGTCGTGCCGCTTCAAGCGGGTGCAGCAGCGGCACATTCTGGAGAGCGAGAAGTGCCAGCTCCAGAGCCAGGTGGAGCAGCTGAAGCTGGAGGTGGGGCGCCTGGCCAAGGAGCGGGACCTGTACAAGGAGAAATACGAGAAGCTGGCGGGCCGGGGCGGGCCGGGCTTCCCGCGGGAGGCGTCGCCGCCGCAGGCCGGCCCCGGCGGGGCGAAGGGCTCGGCCGACTTCTTCCTGTGAGCGCCGGGGCCGGGGCCGGGGCCGGGGCCGGGGCCAGGAACGCCGACGCCAGAGCCGCCCGGGCCCGGGCTGGGACCCTGCGGCCGGAGACTCACGAGAACCGCCTCGCGCCCGCCGCCGAGCTCCGGGCCGCTCCGGTCGCCGAGGCCCCGTCACCCACTCGAAGCGCGCGGGGACTCGCGTGGGGCGAGCGCGGGCGACCCGGGCAGCGCCGGACCTCGCACCCCCCACCCCAACCTGGCCCGCTCCTCCCCGCTCTGCCCCGCACCTCCTGGAAAGTTGGGCTGGTTTTGGAAGCCTCTCTAATGACTTGGCTCGGTGACTGGAGGAGAAAGCCGGGAGGAAGAAGCCGGTCCCGCCCCGCCCGCATGCGCCTCCCGCTCGCTCCGAGGGGCCGCGGCCCCTCCGCCCCCTCCCGCCCGGCCCCGCGCCCCGCGTCCCGCGCCCTCGCCCTGCGCCCCGCGCCCCGCGCCCTGCGTCCCGGGCCGCGCGCCTTCGCCCCGCGCCTTCGCCCCGCGCCCTCGCCCCGCGCCCTCGCCCCGCGCCCGCGCCCAGGCCGTCCCTGCCGGGAGGGCGGGAGCGCAGCCGGGTCGGGGCTGGCCCGGACCCCGCGGGGCTGCAGTTTCTCCACGCCCCAGGCCCTGTTGGCGTCTCCGCGGTCGGGACGCCGAGGTTCCCGCGGAGGCTCGGCCCGCCCCGGCTCGGGCGCGGAGGTGCTGTGGAGTCGTGGTTCGTTTTTAAGCCCGGCCGGTCACTCCCGGACTGGCCCGGGAGGGGGTCGCAGGTGGGCGCCGCGGCCTCGGCCCCGCTCGCCCAAGCTCTGGTTGTGCTGTTGCTTTCGTTGCACTGTTTTCATTTGCTACGGGACTGAAGAAAAGATTTAAAAATATTTAAACAAAATAAATCCGTGTAGACCCGAAGGTCAGCGGAGCCTGGCTGCTGTGTGTGTGGCTCCCGCCCGCACCCCTCCGAGTGGAGGGGGCCTGGGGCCTGGAGGGAAGTCCCACTCTGGGGTGGGCGAGGGCTGCGTGGCTGTCCGGGGTTTCCTTCTTTCTCCAAGGGAGGGGCGGGCGAGGGTGTGGATTTGCCCGCCGCGCTGCCCGCCCTCCTCCGGGCCTGTGCCCGCTGCTGCTCTGCCGTCTGGCAATGCCAAGGCTGGGCAAGCCGAGTTCACGAGTTTGCTTTATGTCTCTGTCCCAGGTCTCCAGAAAGCCGTTCCCTGGGCCCCCTTGGCTTTCGAAGGAGGCTCAAGGAGACTCCCCCTCTTTGTAGGTTGAATAAAATCCCGGAGGTGAGCCCAGGGTGAGCCTGCAGCCCTGTGCCTGGAAGAAAGGAACGGCTCAGGGTTAAGGGGACTAATAATTGGGGAGCTTCGTGCAACGCAGAGAGGGGGCCTGCAGGCTCCAGCCCGCCCACTGGAGGGGCACATCTGGCGGCCAAAATCAAGGGTGTGGGGCTGCCCCGGGCGTCGCCAGCCCTGCCCCACGGAGCCCTGGACAGGGCGCTCTCGGAGGAGCCTTCCTCCCGGCCCAGGTCGTGACAGGCGGCTGGATGTTGACTGGCACCGTCTTTTGAGGAAGGGCTACAGTGCAGCCTAGAAGAGAGCCCAGCACGCGGGGCCTGAATCAGCAATCCTCTCAACCCTCTCAGGACGCAGTGCTCTGCCAGGGCCCAGCCCCCCACACCCACGAGCCCTGGGCCAGGGCCCTGCTGGGGGACCGTGAGATTCCGCTTTCCCCTTCCCTTTCCCTCTCCGTGCCCTCCCCATTCCCTTTTCCTGCTTCCCCCAGGGCCAGGTGGGTCACCGGGAGACTCTGGGGCTGAAGGAGTGCCGAGAGGAATTCAGAGGTTAATCCTCCCTAGGAATCATTCTGGGGACCCTGAGGCCCCGCAGAGAAACACTGTCTGCGGAAAATGCTAGTTCGGCCCGGCCCGGGCAGAACAGCTGCCTTCCCTTCCCCACCCCCGACCCCTCCCCAGCCGCCCTGAGAATAATCTGTTGGGCTGGTGGAGCTGCACCCTGGCCCCTGGTGGGCGGCCCTGGCACCTGGGGAGTCTCCACGCAGACCCAGAAGGGCTTCAGCTCTGGCTTTCCTGTAAGATCAGCAGACGCGTCCCTGCAGCATGGGACCGCCGTGGTCAGGCCCAGCTGGGGACAAGGGCAGGGACAGGAAGGGCTTCAGGCAGCCTGCAGACAGGGTGGCTGTGTGTCCGGGAACTGGAGGCCACCAGCCAGGTGTGAGCGTGCTGCGGGAGTGCAGGTTGTGTGTGGGGGTGTACATGCCCGTGTGCTGGGTGGGGTGTACATGCCCGTGTGCTGGGTGGGGGGTAGGGCAGTACCAGGTACCCGTCCACACCTGGGGACCCAGCTCTGCGTCGGAGCTGCAGGGTGCCATGTGGAATTCCAGTGTCCAGGACTGCAGGATGGACTGAGACCCCCACCTGCCCCTCACCTCCTCTGGCCAGGCCCCAGTGCCCTCAGCCTAGATACTAAACTTGAAGCTGGGGTTCTTGATGAGGTTGCTGGAGCCCAGAGGGTCAGCAGGGACGTGCAGCCCCCTGGGACCAGCGGAGGAGGCAAGCCATAGTGGCTAGTGGTGGGGTCAGGGTGACAGTGGATGGAGCCCTGGAATCACAGCCCCGGTCCCCAGAAGGGAGGGAGAGCAGAAGGGAGCCTGTAGGTGGGAGGCTCGCTGGGAAGTCCGGGCGATGGAGCAGAGAGGAGCAGAGAGGAGCAGAGAGGAGCGTGTGAGTGCGCGGGCTCCCCTGGGCCAGCGACACTCTCCTCAGGACACTGCAGCGGCCCCAACCTCCTTACACCAGCCCATGAGCTGAAAAGCCTAAAGCCTGGACAGACATCCTCGTGATCTGCCTCTGGGCTGTGGGGTCCTGGGGCCTCCACTCCTCTGCAGCCCACACCACGACCTGCTCCGCGGCAGCTTTGGGGACTCAGCAGTGGCCGCCCATTATAGCTGACTCTGAGGTGGGGGCAGAGACGAGCTCAGCACGCGCAAGCGCACCGCACGCAGACGGACGCACGGTGGGAGTGTGGACAGACAGCTGCGCTCTGCACAGGTGCCCACCGCGTGCTGGCCCAGCCCCTAGCCGCCAGGCCACGCTCACAGCCGCTCCGTTTCCCTCTTCAGGTCCTGGTAGACTCAGCTCCTCCCCGCTGCACACCTTTCCTACTCACAAACCGAGCTTTGCTTCTTGAGCCCCACAACCCAGGAGCCGACCTCCCCCTCCCTCATTCCCGCGCCCTACTCCACACAATGCCCCTCGCAGTGGAGGCTGGACTCACCCCAAGCTCTTTAGGGAGACTGTCCAACCCCGCGTGTCACATGGCACGTCACTGCATGACAGCCCCCCAGCCTGGCACACACCTGGTACTCAGGCTCCCCAGGCACTGCCCAGCCTGGCCACTGCCCTGAGAACGATCGCCCCTCACGGCCAACAGAACAGGGTGCCAAGGCACCCTCCTTCTGCTCCTCCACCATCCTGAGCAAGCGCCTGCCAGGAGAAGTCCATCCCAATTCTCCTCACTCCAGGAAGTCCGTCCCAGTTCTCACTCCTGAAAGTCCTTCCCAGTTCTCTTCACTCCAGGAAGTCCTTCCCAGTTCTCACTCCACGAAGTCCTCCCCAGTTCTCCTCACTCCAGGAAGTCCTCCCCAGTTCTCCTCACTCCAGGAAGTCCTCCCCAGTTCTCCTCACTCCAGGAAGTCCTCCCCAGTTCTCCTCACTCCGGGAAGTCCTCCCCAGTTCTCCTCACTCCGGGAAGTCCTCCCCAGTTCTCCTCACTCCGGGAAGTCCTCCCCAGTTCTCCTCACTCCGGGAAGTCCTTCCCAGTTCTCACTCCAGGAAGTCCTTCCCAGTTCTCCTCACTCCAGGAAGTCCTTCCCAGTTCTCACTCCAGGAAGTCCTTCCCAGTTCTCCTCACTCCAGGAAGTCCTCCCCAGTTCTCCTCACTCCAGGAAGTCCTTCCCAGTTCTCCTCACTCCAGGAAGTCCTTCCCAGTTCTCCTCACTCCAGGAAGTCCATCCCAGTTCTCACTCCAGGAAGTCCTTCCCAGTTCTCACTCCAGGAAGTCCTTCCCAGTTCTCCTCACTCCTGGAAGTCCTTCCCAGTTCTCCTCACTCCAGGAAGTCCTCCCCAGTTCTCCTCACTCCAGGAAGTCCTCCCCAGTTCTCCTCACTCCAGGAAGTCCTTCCCAGTTCTCCTCACTCCTGGAAGTCCTTCCCAGTTCTCCACACTCCAGGAAGTCCTTCCCAGTTCTCACTCCAGGAAGTCCTCCCCAGTTCTCCTCAATCCAGGAAGTCCTTCCCAGTTCTCCTCACTCCAGGAAGTCCTTCCCAGTTCTCCTCACTCCAGGAAGTCCTCCCCAGTTCTCCTCACTCCAGGAAGTCCTCCCCAGTTCTCCTCACTCCAGGAAGTCCTTCCCAGTTCTCCTCACTCCAGGAAGTCCATCCCAGTTCTCACTCCAGGAAGTCCTTCCCAGTTCTCACTCCAGGAAGTCCTTCCCAGTTCTCCTCACTCCAGGAAGTCCTCCCCAGGTCTCCTCACTCCAGGAAGTCCTCCCCAGGTCTCCTCACTCCAGGAAGTCCTTCCCAGTCCTCACTCCTGGAAGTCCTTCCCAGTCCTCACTCCTGGAAGTCCTTCCCAGTTCTCCTCACTCCTGGAAGTCCTTCCCAGTTCTCCTCACTCCAGGAAGCCTTCCCAGTTCTCCTCACTCCAGGAAGTCCTTCCCAGTTCTCCTCACTCCAGGAAGTCCTTCCCAGTTCTCACTCCTGGAAGTCCTTCCCAGTTCTCCTCACTCCAGGAAGTCCTTCCCAGTTCTCACTCCTGGAAGTCCTTCCAAGTTCTCCTCACTCCAGGAAGTCCTTCCCAGTTCTCCTCATTCCAGGAAGTCCTTCCCAGTTCTCCTCACTCCTGGAAGTCCTTCCCAGTTCTCCTCACTCCAGGAAGTCCTTCCCAGTTCTCACTCCAGGAAGTCCTTCCCAGTTCTCACTCCAGGAAGTCCTTCCCAGTTCTCCTCACTCCAGGAAGTCCTTCCCAGTTCTCCTCACTCCAGGAAGTCCTCCCCAGTTCTCCTCACTCCAGGAAGTCCTTCCCAGTTCTCCTCACTCCAGGAAGTCCTCCCCAGTTCTCCTCACTCCTGGAAGTCCTTCCCAGTTCTCACTCCAGGAAGTCCTTCCCAGTTCTCACTCCAGGAAGTCCTTCCCAGTTCTCCTCACTCCAGGAAGTCCTTCCCAGTTCTCACTCCAGGAAGTCCTTCCCAGTTCTCACTCCAGGAAGTCCTTCCCAGTTCTCCTCACTCCAGGAAGTCCTTCCCAGTTCTCCTCACTCCAGGAAGTCCTTCCCAGTTCTCCTCACTCCAGGAAGTCCTCCCCAGTTCTCCTCACTCCTGGAAGTCCTTCCCAGTTCTCCTCACTGCAGGAAGTCCTTCCCAGTTCTCACTCCAGGAAGTTCTTCCCAGTTCTCCTCACTCCAGGAAGTCCTTCCCAGTTCTCCTCACTCCTGGAAGTCCTTCCCAGTTCTCCTCACTCCAGGAAGTCCTTCCCAGTTCTCACTCCAGGAAGTCCTTCCCAGTTCTCCTCACTCCAGGAAGTCCTCCCCAGTTCTCCTCACTCCTGGAAGTCCTTCCCAGTTCTCCTCACTCCAGGAAGTCCTTCCCAGTTCTCCTCACTCCTGGAAGTCCTTCCCAGTTCTCACTCCAGGAAGTCCTTCCCAGTTCTCACTCCAGGAAGTCCTTCCCAGTTCTCCTCACTCCAGGAAGTCCTTCCCAGTTCTCCTCACTCCCGGAAGTCCTCCCCAGTTCTCCTCACTCCAGGAAGTCCTTCCCAGTTCTCCTCACTCCAGGAAGTCCTTCCCAGTTCTCCTCACTCCAGGAAGTCCTTCCCAGTTCTCCTCACTTCAGGAAGTCCTCCCCAGTTCTCCTCACTCCTGGAAGTCCTTCCCAGTTCTCCTCACTCCAGGAAGTCCTCCCCAGTTCTCCTCACTCCAGGAAGTCCTTCCCAGTTCTCCTCAGTCCTGGAAGTCCTTCCCAGTTCTCCTCACTCCAGGAAGTCCTTCCCAGTTCTCACTCCAGGAAGTCCTTCCCAGTTCTCCTCACTCCCGGAAGTCCTCCCCAGTTCTCCTCACTCCAGGAAGTCCTTCCCAGTTCTCCTGACTCCAGGAAGTCCTTCCCAGTTCTCACTCCAGGAAGTCCTTCCCAGTTCTCCTCACTTCAGGAAGTCCTCCCCAGTTCTCCTCACTCCTGGAAGTCCTTCCCAGTTCTCACTCCAGGAAGTCCTTCCCAGTTCTCCTCACTCCAGGAAGTCCTTCCCAGTTCTCCTCACTCCAGGAAGTCCTTCCCAGTTCTCCTCACTCCTGGAAGTCCTTCCCAGTTCTCCTCACTACTGGAAGTCCTTCCCAGTTCTCACTCCAGGAAGTCCTCCCCCGTTCTCCTCACTCCAGGAAGTCCTTCCCAGTTCTCCTCACTCCAGGAAGTCCTTCCCAGTTCTCACTCCAGGAAGTCCTTCCCAGTTCTCCTCACTCCTGGAAGTCCTTCCCAGTTCTCACTCCAGGAAGTCCTTCCCAGTTCTCCTCACTCCAGGAAGTCCTTCCCAGTTCTCCTCACTCCAGGAAGTCCTTCCCAGTTCTCCTCACTCCAGGAAGTCCTTCCCAGTTCTCACTCCTGGAAGTCCTTCCCAGTTCTCCTCACTCCAGGAAGTCCTTCCCAGTTCTCCTCACTCCAGGAAGTCCTTCCCAGTTCTCCTCACTCCAGGAAGTCCTTCCCAGTTCTCCTCACTCCAGGAAGCCCTTCCCAGTTCTCCTCACTCCAGGAAGTCCTTCCCAGTTCTCACTCCAGGAAGTCCTTCCCAGTTCTCCTCACTCCTGGAAGTCCTTCCCAGTTCTCACTCCAGGAAGTCCTTCCCAGTTCTCCTCACTCCAGGAAGTCCTTCCCAGTTCTCCTCACTCCAGGAAGTCCTTCCCAGTTCTCCTCACTCCAGGAAGTCCTTCCCAGTTCTCCTCACTCCAGGAAGTCCTTCCCAGTTCTCACTCCAGGAAGTCCTCCCCCGTTCTCCTCACTCCAGGAAGTCCTCCCCCGTTCTCCTCACTCCAGGAAGTCCTCCCCCGTTCTCCTCACTCCAGGAAGTCCATCCCAGTTCTCCTCACTCCAGGAAGTCCTTCCCAGTTCTCCTCACTCCAGGAAGTCCTTCCCAGTTCTCCTCACTCCAGGAAGTCCTTCCCAGTTCTCCTCACTCCAGGAAGTCCTTCCCAGTTCTCCTCACTCCAGGAAGTCCTTCCCAGTTCTCCTCACTCCAGGAATTCCTTCCCAGTGCTCACTCCAGGAAGTCCTTCCCAGTTCTGCTCACTCCAGGAAGTCCTTCCCAGTTCTCCTCACTCCAGGAAGTCCTTCCCAGTTCTCCTCACTCCAGGAAGTCCTTCCCAGTTCTGCTCACTCCTAGAAGTCCTTCCCAGTTCTCCTCACTCCAGGAAGTCCTTCCCAGTTCTGCTCACTCCTGGAAGTCCTTCCCAGTTCTCACTCCAGGAAGTCCTTCCCAGTTCTCCTCACTCCAGGATTTCCTTCCCAGTTCTCCTCACTCCAGGAAGTCCTTCCCAGTTCTGCTCACTCCTGGAAGTCCTTCCCAGTTCTCACTCCAGGAAGTCCATCCCAGTTCTCCTCACTCCAGGAAGTCCTTCCCAGTTCTCCTCACTCCAGGAAGTCCATCCCAGTTCTCCTCACTCCAGGAAGTCCTTCCCAGTTCTCCTCACTCCAGGAAGTCCTTCCCAGTTCTCCTCACTCCAGGAAGTCCTTCCCAGTTCTCCTCACTCCAGGAAGTCCTTCCCAGTTCTCACTCCTGGAAGTCCTTCCCAGTTCTCCTCACTCCAGGAAGTCCTTCCCAGTTCTCCTCACTCCAGGAAGTCCTTCCCAGTTCTCACTCCAGGAAGTCCTCCCCCGTTCTCCTCACTCCAGGAAGTCCTCCCCCGTTCTCCTCACTCCAGGAAGTCCTCCCCCGTTCTCCTCACTCCAGGAAGTCCTTCCCAGTTCTCCTCACTCCAGGAAGTCCTTCCCAGTTCTCCTCACTCCAGGAAGTCCTTCCCAGTTCTCACTCCTGGAAGTCCTTCCCAGTTCTCCTCACTCCAGGAAGTCCTTCCCAGTTCTCCTCACTCCAGGAAGTCCTTCCCAGTTCTCACTCCAGGAAGTCCTCCCCCGTTCTCCTCACTCCAGGAAGTCCTCCCCCGTTCTCCTCACTCCAGGAAGTCCTCCCCCGTTCTCCTCACTCCAGGAAGTCCTTCCCAGTTCTCCTCACTCCAGGAAGTCCTTCCCAATTCTCCTCACTCCAGGAAGTCCTTCCCAGTTCTGCTCACTCCTAGAAGTCCTTCCCAGTTCTCCTCACTCCAGGAAGTCCTTCCCAGTTCTCCTCACTCCAGGAAGTCCTTCCCAGTTCTCCTCACTCCAGGAAGTCCTTTCCAGTTCTCCTCACTCCAGGAAGTCCTTCCCAGTTCTCACTCCAGGAAGTCCTTCCCAGTTCTGCTCACTCCAGGAAGTCCTTCCCAGTTCTCACTCCAGGAAGTCCTTCCCAGTTCTCCTCACTCCAGGAAATCCTTCCCAGTTCTCCTCACTCCAGGAAGTCCTTCCCAGTTCTCCTCACTCCAGGAAGTCCTTCCCAGTTCTCCTCACTCCAGGAAGTCCTTCCCAGTTCTCACTCCAGGAAGTCCTTTCCAGTTCTGCTCACTCCAGGAAGTCCTTCCCAGTTCTCCTCACTCCAGGAAGTCCTCCCCAGTTCTCCTCACTCCAGGAAGTCCTCCCAGTTCTCACTCCTGGAAGTCCTTCCCAGTTGTACACACTCCTGGAAGTCCTTCCCAGTTCTCCTCACTCCAGGAAGTCCTTCCCAGTTCTCACTCCAGGAAGTCCTTCCCAGTTCTGCTCACTCCAGGAAGTCCTTCCCAGTTCTCCTCACTCCAGGAAGTCCTTCCCAGTTCTCACTCCAGGAAGTCCTTCCCAGTTCTGCTCACTCCAGGAAGTCCTTCCCAGTTCTCACTCCAGGAAGTCCTTCCCAGTTCTCCTCACTCCAGGAAGTCCTTCCCAGTTCTCCTCACTCCAGGAAGTCCTTCCCAGTTCTCCTCACTCCAGGAAGTCCTTCCCAGTTCTCCTCACTCCAGGAAGTCCTTCCCAGTTCTCCTCACTCCAGGAAGTCCTTCCCAGTTCCCCTCACTCCAGGAAGTCCTTCCCAGTTCTCCTCACTCCAGGAAGTCCTTCCCAGTTCTGCTCACTCCTGGAAGTCCTTCCCAGTTCTCACTCCAGGAAGTCCTTCCCAGTTCTCCTCACTCCAGGAAGTCCTCCCAGTTCTCACTCCTGGAAGTCCTTCCCAGTTGTACACACTCCTGGAAGTCCTTCCCAGTTCTCCTCACTCCAGGAAGTCCTTCCCAGTTCTCACTCCAGGAAGTCCTTCCCAGTTCTGCTCACTCCAGGAAGTCCTTCCCAGTTCTCCTCAGTGCAGGAAGTCCTTCCCAGTTCTCACTCCAGGAAGTCCTTCCCAGTTCTCCTCACTCCAGGAAGTCCTTCCCAGTTCTCCTCACTCCAGGAAGTCCTCCCCAGTTCTCCTCACTCCAGGAAGTCCTTCCCAGTTCTCCTCACTCCAGGAAGTCCTCCCCAGTTCTCCTCACTCCTGGAAGTCCTTCCCAGTTCTCACTCCAGGAAGTCCTTCCCAGTTCTCCTCACTCCAGGAAGTCCTTCCCAGTTCTCACTCCAGGAAGTCCTTCCCAGTTCTCACTCCAGGAAGTCCTTCCCAGTTCTCACTCCAGGAAGTCCTTCCCAGTTCTCCTCACTCCAGGAAGTCCTTCCCAGTTCTCCTCACTCCAGGAAGTCCTCCCCAGTTCTCCTCACTCCTGGAAGTCCTTCCCAGTTCTCCTCACTGCAGGAAGTCCTTCCCAGTTCTCACTCCAGGAAGTTCTTCCCAGTTCTCCTCACTCCAGGAAGTCCTTCCCAGTTCTCCTCACTCCTGGAAGTCCTTCCCAGTTCTCCTCACTCCAGGAAGTCCTTCCCAGTTCTCACTCCAGGAAGTCCTTCCCAGTTCTCCTCACTCCAGGAAGTCCTCCCCAGTTCTCCTCACTCCTGGAAGTCCTTCCCAGTTCTCCTCACTCCAGGAAGTCCTTCCCAGTTCTCCTCACTCCTGGAAGTCCTTCCCAGTTCTCACTCCAGGAAGTCCTTCCCAGTTCTCACTCCAGGAAGTCCTTCCCAGTTCTCCTCACTCCAGGAAGTCCTTCCCAGTTCTCCTCACTCCAGAAAATCCTTCCCAGTTCTCCTCACTCCAGGAAGTCCTTCCCAGTTCTGCTCACTACTGGAAGTCCTTCCCAGTTCTGCTCACTCCAGGAAGTCCTTCCCAGTTCTCCTCACTCCAGGAAGTCCTTCCCAGTTCTCCTCACTCCAGGAAGTCCTTCCCAGTTCTCCTCACTCCAGGAAGTCCTTCCCAGTTCTCCTCACTCCAGGAAGTCCTTCCCAGTTCTCCTCACTCCAGGAAGTCCTTCCCAGTTCTGCTCACTCCTGGAAGTCCTTCCCAGTTCCCCTCACTCCAGGAAGTCCTTCCCAGGTCTCCTCACTCCAGGAAGTCCTTCCCAGTTCTGCTCACTCCTGGAAGTCCTTCCCAGTTCTCACTCCAGGAAGTCCTTCCCAGTTCTCCTCACTCCAGGATTTCCTTCCCAGTTCTCCTCACTCCAGGAAGTCCTTCCCAGTTCTGCTCACTCCTGGAAGTCCTTCCCAGTTCTCACTCCAGGAAGTCCATCCCAGTTCTCCTCACTCCAGGAAGTCCTTTCCAGTTCTCCTCACTCCAGGAAGTCCTTCCCAGTTCTCACTCCAGGAAGTCCTTCCCAGTTCTGCTCACTCCAGGAAGTCCTTCCCAGTTCTCACTCCAGGAAGTCCTTCCCAGTTCTCCTCACTCCAGGAAATCCTTCCCAGTTCTCCTCACTCCAGGAAGTCCTTCCCAGTTCTCCTCACTCCAGGAAGTCCTTCCCAGTTCTCCTCACTCCAGGAAGTCCTTCCCAGTTCTCACTCCAGGAAGTCCTTCCCAGTTCTGCTCACTCCAGGAAGTCCTTCCCAGTTCTCCTCACTCCAGGAAGTCCTCCCCAGTTCTCCTCACTCCAGGAAGTCCTCCCAGTTCTCACTCCTGGAAGTCCTTCCCAGTTGTACACACTCCTGGAAGTCCTTCCCAGTTCTCCTCACTCCAGGAAGTCCTTCCCAGTTCTCACTCCAGGAAGTCCTTCCCAGTTCTGCTCACTCCAGGAAGTCCTTCCCAGTTCTCCTCACTCCAGGAAGTCCTTCCCAGTTCTCACTCCAGGAAGTCCTTCCCAGTTCTGCTCACTCCAGGAAGTCCTTCCCAGTTCTCACTCCAGGAAGTCCTTCCCAGTTCTCCTCACTCCAGGAAGTCCTTCCCAGTTCTCCTCACTCCAGGAAGTCCTTCCCAGTTCTCCTCACTCCAGGAAGTCCTTCCCAGTTCTGCTCACTCCAGGAAGTCCTTCCCAGTTCTGCGCACTCCTGGAAGTCCTTCCCAGTTCCCCTCACTCCAGGAAGTCCTTCCCAGTTCTCCTCACTCCAGGAAGTCCTTCCCAGTTCTGCTCACTCCTGGAAGTCCTTCCCAGTTCTCACTCCTGGAAGTCCTTCCCAGTTGTACACACTCCTGGAAGTCCTTCCCAGTTCTCCTCACTCCAGGAAGTCCTTCCCAGTTCTCACTCCAGGAAGTCCTTCCCAGTTCTGCTCACTCCAGGAAGTCCTTCCCAGTTCTCCTCACTGCAGGAAGTCCTTCCCAGTTCTCACTCCAGGAAGTCCTTCCCAGTTCTCCTCACTCCAGGAAGTCCTTCCCAGTTCTCCTCACTCCAGGAAGTCCTCCCCAGTTCTCCTCACTCCAGGAAGTCCTTCCCAGTTCTCCTCACTCCAGGAATTCCTCCCCAGTTCTCCTCACTCCTGGAAGTCCTTCCCAGTTCTCACTCCAGGAAGTCCTTCCCAGTTCTCCTCACTCCAGGAAGTCCTTCCCAGTTCTC
This sequence comes from Megascapheus bottae, assembly GCF_031878675.1. Lineage (NCBI taxonomy): Eukaryota > Metazoa > Chordata > Mammalia > Rodentia > Geomyidae > Megascapheus > Megascapheus bottae. The sequence continues at coordinate 68,216,676 of NC_143517.1, read as the reverse complement.
CTCACTCCAGGAAGTCCTTCCCAGTTCTCACTCCAGGAAGTCCTTCCCAGTTCTCACTCCAGGAAGTCCTTCCCAGTTCTCCTCACTCCAGGAAGTCCTTCCCAGTTCTCCTCACTCCAGGAAGTCCTCCCCAGTTCTCCTCACTCCTGGAAGTCCTTCCCAGTTCTCCTCACTGCAGGAAGTCCTTCCCAGTTCTCACTCCAGGAAGTTCTTCCCAGTTCTCCTCACTCCAGGAAGTCCTTCCCAGTTCTCCTCACTCCTGGAAGTCCTTCCCAGTTCTCCTCACTCCAGGAAGTCCTTCCCAGTTCTCACTCCAGGAAGTCCTTCCCAGTTCTCCTCACTCCAGGAAGTCCTCCCCAGTTCTCCTCACTCCTGGAAGTCCTTCCCAGTTCTCCTCACTCCAGGAAGTCCTTCCCAGTTCTCCTCACTCCTGGAAGTCCTTCCCAGTTCTCACTCCAGGAAGTCCTTCCCAGTTCTCACTCCAGGAAGTCCTTCCCAGTTCTCCTCACTCCAGGAAGTCCTTCCCAGTTCTCCTCACTCCAGAAAATCCTTCCCAGTTCTCCTCACTCCAGGAAGTCCTTCCCAGTTCTGCTCACTACTGGAAGTCCTTCCCAGTTCTGCTCACTCCAGGAAGTCCTTCCCAGTTCTCCTCACTCCAGGAAGTCCTTCCCAGTTCTCCTCACTCCAGGAAGTCCTTCCCAGTTCTCCTCACTCCAGGAAGTCCTTCCCAGTTCTCCTCACTCCAGGAAGTCCTTCCCAGTTCTCCTCACTCCAGGAAGTCCTTCCCAGTTCTGCTCACTCCTGGAAGTCCTTCCCAGTTCCCCTCACTCCAGGAAGTCCTTCCCAGGTCTCCTCACTCCAGGAAGTCCTTCCCAGTTCTGCTCACTCCTGGAAGTCCTTCCCAGTTCTCACTCCAGGAAGTCCTTCCCAGTTCTCCTCACTCCAGGATTTCCTTCCCAGTTCTCCTCACTCCAGGAAGTCCTTCCCAGTTCTGCTCACTCCTGGAAGTCCTTCCCAGTTCTCACTCCAGGAAGTCCATCCCAGTTCTCCTCACTCCAGGAAGTCCTTTCCAGTTCTCCTCACTCCAGGAAGTCCTTCCCAGTTCTCACTCCAGGAAGTCCTTCCCAGTTCTGCTCACTCCAGGAAGTCCTTCCCAGTTCTCACTCCAGGAAGTCCTTCCCAGTTCTCCTCACTCCAGGAAATCCTTCCCAGTTCTCCTCACTCCAGGAAGTCCTTCCCAGTTCTCCTCACTCCAGGAAGTCCTTCCCAGTTCTCCTCACTCCAGGAAGTCCTTCCCAGTTCTCACTCCAGGAAGTCCTTCCCAGTTCTGCTCACTCCAGGAAGTCCTTCCCAGTTCTCCTCACTCCAGGAAGTCCTCCCCAGTTCTCCTCACTCCAGGAAGTCCTCCCAGTTCTCACTCCTGGAAGTCCTTCCCAGTTGTACACACTCCTGGAAGTCCTTCCCAGTTCTCCTCACTCCAGGAAGTCCTTCCCAGTTCTCACTCCAGGAAGTCCTTCCCAGTTCTGCTCACTCCAGGAAGTCCTTCCCAGTTCTCACTCCAGGAAGTCCTTCCCAGTTCTCACTCCAGGAAGTCCTTCCCAGTTCTGCTCACTCCAGGAAGTCCTTCCCAGTTCTCACTCCAGGAAGTCCTTCCCAGTTCTCCTCACTCCAGGAAGTCCTTCCCAGTTCTCCTCACTCCAGGAAGTCCTTCCCAGTTCTCCTCACTCCAGGAAGTCCTTCCCAGTTCTGCTCACTCCAGGAAGTCCTTCCCAGTTCTGCGCACTCCTGGAAGTCCTTCCCAGTTCCCCTCACTCCAGGAAGTCCTTCCCAGTTCTCCTCACTCCAGGAAGTCCTTCCCAGTTCTGCTCACTCCTGGAAGTCCTTCCCAGTTCTCACTCCTGGAAGTCCTTCCCAGTTGTACACACTCCTGGAAGTCCTTCCCAGTTCTCCTCACTCCAGGAAGTCCTTCCCAGTTCTCACTCCAGGAAGTCCTTCCCAGTTCTGCTCACTCCAGGAAGTCCTTCCCAGTTCTCCTCACTGCAGGAAGTCCTTCCCAGTTCTCACTCCAGGAAGTCCTTCCCAGTTCTCCTCACTCCAGGAAGTCCTTCCCACTTCTCCTCACTCCAGGAAGTCCTCCCCAGTTCTCCTCACTCCAGGAAGTCCTTCCCAGTTCTCCTCACTCCAGGAATTCCTCCCCAGTTCTCCTCACTCCTGGAAGTCCTTCCCAGTTCTCACTCCAGGAAGTCCTTCCCAGTTCTCCTCACTCCAGGAAGTCCTTCCCAGTTCTCCTCACTCCAGGAAGTCCTTCCCAGTTCTCACTCCAGGAAGTCCTTCCCAGTTCTCACTCCAGGAAGTCCTTCCCAGTTCTCCTCACTCCAGGAAGTCCTTCCCAGTTCTCCTCACTCCAGGAAGTCCTCCCCAGTTCTCCTCACTCCTGGAAGTCCTTCCCAGTTCTCCTCACTGCAGGAAGTCCTTCCCAGTTCTCACTCCAGGAAGTTCTTCCCAGTTCTCCTCACTCCAGGAAGTCCTTCCCAGTTCTCCTCACTCCTGGAAGTCCTTCCCAGTTCTCCTCACTCCAGGAAGTCCTTCCCAGTTCTCACTCCAGGAAGTCCTTCCCAGTTCTCCTCACTCCAGGAAGTCCTCCCCAGTTCTCCTCACTCCTGGAAGTCCTTCCCAGTTCTCCTCACTCCAGGAAGTCCTTCCCAGTTCTCCTCACTCCTGGAAGTCCTTCCCAGTTCTCACTCCAGGAAGTCCTTCCCAGTTCTCACTCCAGGAAGTCCTTCCCAGTTCTCCTCACTCCAGGAAGTCCTTCCCAGTTCTCCTCACTCCAGAAAATCCTTCCCAGTTCTCCTCACTCCAGGAAGTCCTTCCCAGTTCTGCTCACTACTGGAAGTCCTTCCCAGTTCTGCTCACTCCAGGAAGTCCTTCCCAGTTCTCCTCACTCCAGGAAGTCCTTCCCAGTTCTCCTCACTCCAGGAAGTCCTTCCCAGTTCTCCTCACTCCAGGAAGTCCTTCCCAGTTCTCCTCACTCCAGGAAGTCCTTCCCAGTTCTCCTCACTCCAGGAAGTCCTTCCCAGTTCTGCTCACTCCTGGAAGTCCTTCCCAGTTCCCCTCACTCCAGGAAGTCCTTCCCAGTTCTCCTCACTCCAGGAAGTCCTTCCCAGTTCTGCTCACTCCTGGAAGTCCTTCCCAGTTCTCACTCCAGGAAGTCCTTCCCAGTTCTCCTCACTCCAGGATTTCCTTCCCAGTTCTCCTCACTCCAGGAAGTCCTTCCCAGTTCTGCTCACTCCTGGAAGCCCTTCCCAGTTCTCACTCCAGGAAGTCCATCCCAGTTCTCCTCACTCCAGGAAGTCCTTCCCAGTTCTCCTCACTCCAGGAAGTCCTTCCCAGTTCTCCTCACTCCAGGAAGCCCTTCCCAGTTCTTCTCACTCCAGGAAGTCCTTCCCAGTTCTCACTCCTGGAAGTCCTTCCCAGTTCTCCTCACTCCAGGAAGTCCTTCCCAGTTCTCCTCACTCCAGGAAGTCCTTCCCAGTTCTCACTCCAGGAAGTCCTCCCCCGTTCTCCTCACTCCAGGAAGTCCTCCCCCGTTCTCCTCACTCCAGGAAGTCCATCCCAGTTCTCCTCACTCCAGGAAGTCCATCCCAGTTCTCCTCACTCCAGGAAGTCCTTCCCAGTTCTCCTCACTCCAGGAAGTCCTTCCCAGTTCTCCTCACTCCAGGAAGTCCTTCCCAGTTCTCCTCACTCGAGGAAGTCCTTCCCAGTTCTCCTCACTCCAGGAAGTCCTTCCCAGTTCTCCTCACTCCAGGAAGTCCTTCCCAATTCTCCTCACTCCAGGAAGTCCTTCCCAGTTCTGCTCACTCCTAGAAGTCCTTCCCAGTTCTCCTCACTCCAGGAAGTCCTTCCCAGTTCTCCTCACTCCAGGAAGTCCTTCCCAGTTCTCCTCACTCCAGGAAGTCCTTTCCAGTTCTCCTCACTCCAGGAAGTCCTTCCCAGTTCTCACTCCAGGAAGTCCTTCCCAGTTCTGCTCACTCCAGGAAGTCCTTCCCAGTTCTCACTCCAGGAAGTCCTTCCCAGTTCTCCTCACTCCAGGAAATCCTTCCCAGTTCTCCTCACTCCAGGAAGTCCTTCCCAGTTCTCCTCACTCCAGGAAGTCCTTCCCAGTTCTCCTCACTCCAGGAAGTCCTTCCCAGTTCTCACTCCAGGAAGTCCTTCCAAGTTCTGCTCACTCCAGGAAGTCCTTCCCAGTTCTCCTCACTCCAGGAAGTCCTTCCCAGGTCTCCTCACTCCAGGAAGTCCTTCCCAGTTCTGCTCACTCCAGGAAGTCCTTCCCAGTTCTCCTCACTCCAGGAAGTCCTTCCCAGTTCTCCTCACTCCAGGAAGTCCTCCCAGTTCTCACTCCTGGAAGTCCTTCCCAGTTGTACACACTCCTGGAAGTCCTTCCCAGTTCTCCTCACTCCAGGAAGTCCTTCCCAGTTCTCACTCCAGGAAGTCCTTCCCAGTTCTGCTCACTCCAGGAAGTCCTTCCCAGTTCTCCTCACTCCAGGAAGTCCTTCCCAGTTCTCACTCCAGGAAGTCCTTCTCAGTTCTGCTCACTCCAGGAAGTCCTTCCCAGTTCTCACTCCAGGAAGTCCTTCCCAGTTCTCCTCACTCCAGGAAGTCCTTCCCAGTTCTCCTCACTCCAGGAAGTCCTTCCCAGTTCTCCTCACTCCAGGAAGTCCTTCCCAGTTCTCCTCACTCCAGGAAGTCCTTCCCAGTTCTGCTCACTCCTGGAAGTCCTTCCCAGTTCCCCTCACTCCAGGAAGTCCTTCCCAGTTCTCCTCACTCCAGGAAGTCCTTCCCAGTTCTGCTCACTCCTGGAAGTCCTTCCCAGTTCTCACTCCAGGAAGTCCTTCCCAGTTCTCCTCACTCCAGGAAGTCCTCCCAGTTCTCACTCCTGGAAGTCCTTCCCAGTTGTACACACTCCTGGAAGTCCTTCCCAGTTCTCCTCACTCCAGGAAGTCCTTCCCAGTTCTCCTCACTCCAGGAAGTCCTTCCCAGTTCTCCTCACTCCAGGAAGTCCTTCCCAGTTCTCCTCACTCCAGGAAGTCCTTCCCAGTTCTCACTCCTGGAAGTCCTTCCCAGTTCTCCTCACTCCAGGAAGTCCTTCCCAGTTCTCCTCACTCCAGGAAGTCCTTCCCAGTTCTCCTCACTCCAGGAAGTCCTTCCCAGTTCTCCTCACTCCAGGAAGTCCTTCCCAGTTCTCCTCACTCCAGGAAGTCCTCCCCAGTTCTCCTCACTCCAGGAAGTCCTTCCCAGTTCTCCTCACTCCAGGAAGTCCTCCCCAGTTCTCCTCACTCCTGGAAGTCCTTCCCAGTTCTCACTCCAGGAAGTCCTTCCCAGTTCTCCTCACTCCAGGAAGTCCTTCCCAGTTCTCCTCACTCCAGGAAGTCCTTCCCAGTTCTCACTCCAGGAAGTCCTTCCCAGTTCTCACTCCAGGAAGTCCTTCCCAGTTCTCCTCACTCCAGGAAGTCCTTCCCAGTTCTCCTCACTCCAGGAAGTCCTTCCCAGTTCTCCTCACTCCAGGAAGTCCTCCCCAGTTCTCCTCACTCCTGGAAGTCCTTCCCAGTTCTCCTCACTGCAGGAAGTCCTTCCCAGTTCTCACTCCAGGAAGTTCTTCCCAGTTCTCCTCACTCCAGGAAGTCCTTCCCAGTTCTCCTCACTCCTGGAAGTCCTTCCCAGTTCTCCTCACTCCAGGAAGTCCTTCCCAGTTCTCACTCCAGGAAGTCCTTCCCAGTTCTCCTCACTCCAGGAAGTCCTCCCCAGTTCTCCTCACTCCTGGAAGTCCTTCCCAGTTCTCCTCACTCCAGGAAGTCCTTCCCAGTTCTCCTCACTCCTGGAAGTCCTTCCCAGTTCTCACTCCAAGAAGTCCTTCCCAGTTCTCACTCCAGGAAGTCCTTCCCAGTTCTCCTCACTCCAGGAAGTCCTTCCCAGTTCTCCTCACTCCCGGAAGTCCTCCCCAGTTTTCCTCACTCCAGGAAGTCCTTCCCAGTTCTCCTCACTCCAGGAAGTCCTTCCCAGTTCTCCTCACTCCAGGAAGTCCTTCCCAGTTCTCCTCACTTCAGGAAGTCCTCCCCAGTTCTCCTCACTCCTGGAAGTCCTTCCCAGTTCTCCTCACTCCAGGAAGTCCTCCCCAGTTCTCCTCACTCCAGGAAGTCCTTCCCAGTTCTCCTCAGTCCTGGAAGTCCTTCCCAGTTCTCCTCACTCCAGGAAGTCCTTCCCAGTTCTCACTCCAGGAAGTCCTTCCCAGTTCTCCTCACTCCCGGAAGTCCTCCCCAGTTCTCCTCACTCCAGGAAGTCCTTCCCAGTTCTCCTGACTCCAGGAAGTCCTTCCCAGTTCTCACTCCAGGAAGTCCTTCCCAGTTCTCCTCACTTCAGGAAGTCCTCCCCAGTTCTCCTCACTCCTGGAAGTCCTTCCCAGTTCTCACTCCAGGAAGTCCTTCCCAGTTCTCCTCACTCCAGGAAGTCCTTCCCAGTTCTCCTCACTCCAGGAAGTCCTTCCCAGTTCTCCTCACTCCTGGAAGTCCTTCCCAGTTCTCCTCACTACTGGAAGTCCTTCCCAGTTCTCACTCCAGGAAGTCCTCCCCCGTTCTCCTCACTCCAGGAAGTCCTTCCCAGTTCTCCTCACTCCAGGAAGTCCTTCCCAGTTCTCACTCCAGGAAGTCCTTCCCAGTTCTCCTCACTCCTGGAAGTCCTTCCCAGTTCTCACTCCAGGAAGTCCTTCCCAGTTCTCCTCACTCCAGGAAGTCCTTCCCAGTTCTCCTCACTCCAGGAAGTCCTTCCCAGTTCTCCTCACTCCAGGAAGTCCTTCCCAGTTCTCACTCCTGGAAGTCCTTCCCAGTTCTCCTCACTCCAGGAAGTCCTTCCCAGTTCTCCTCACTCCAGGAAGTCCTTCCCAGTTCTCACTCCAGGAAGTCCTCCCCCGTTCTCCTCACTCCAGGAAGTCCTCCCCCGTTCTCCTCACTCCAGGAAGTCCTCCCCCGTTCTCCTCACTCCAGGAAGTCCATCCCAGTTCTCCTCACTCCAGGAAGTCCTTCCCAGTTCTCCTCACTCCAGGAAGTCCTTCCCAGTTCTCCTCACTCCAGGAAGTCCTTCCCAGTTCTCCTCACTCCAGGAAGTCCTTCCCAGTTCTCCTCACTCCAGGAAGTCCTTCCCAGTTCTCCTCACTCCAGGAAGTCCTTCCCAGTTCTCCTCACTCCAGGAAGTCCTTCCCAGTTCTCACTCCAGGAATTCCTTCCCAGTTCTGCTCACTCCAGGAAGTCCTTCCCAGTTCTCCTCACTCCAGGAAGTCCTTCCCAGTTCTCCTCACTCCAGGAAGTCCTTCCCAGTTCTGCTCACTCCTAGAAGTCCTTCCCAGTTCTCCTCACTCCAGGAAGTCCTTCCCAGTTCTCCTCACTCCAGGAAGTCCTTCCCAGTTCTCCTCACTCCAGGAAGTCCTTCCCAGTTCTCCTCACTCCAGGAAGTCCTTCCCAGTTCTCACTCCAGGAATTCCTTCCCAGTTCTGCTCACTCCAGGAAGTCCTTCCCAGTTCTGCTCACTCCAGGAAGTCCTTCCCAGTTCTCCTCACTCCAGGAAGTCCTTCCCAGTTCTCCTCACTCCAGGAAGTCCTTCCCAGTTCTCCTCACTCCAGGAAGTCCTTCCCAGTTCTCCTCACTCCAGGAAGTCCTTCCCAGTTCTCCTCACTCCAGGAAGTCCTTCCCAGTTCTCCTCACTCCAGGAAGTCCTTCCCAGTTCTCCTCACTCCAGGACGTCTTTCCCAGTTCTCCTCACTCCAGGAAGTCCTTCCCAGTTCTGCTCACTCCTGGAAGTCCTTCCCAGTTCTCCACACTCCTGGAAGTCCTTCCCAGTTCTCCTCACTCCAGGAAGTCCTTCCCAGTTCTCACTCCAGGAAGTCCTTCCCAGTTCTGCTCACTCCAGGAAGTCCTTCCCAGTTCTCCTCACTCCAGGAAGTCCTTCCCAGTTCTCCTCACTCCAGGAAGTCCTTCCCAGTTCTCACTCCAGGAAGTCCTTCCCAGTTCTCCAACTCCAGGAAGTCCTTCCCAGTTCTCACTCCAGGAGGTCCTTCCCAGTTCTCCTCACTCCAGGAAGTCCTTCCCAATTCTCCTCACTCCAGAAAATCCTTCCCAGTTCTCCTCACTCCAGGAAGTCCTTCCCAGTTCTGCTCACTACTGGAAGTCCTTCCCAGTTCTGCTCACTCCAGGAAGTCCTTCCCAGTTCTCCTCACTCCAGGAAGTCCTTCCCAGTTCTCCTCACTCCAGGAAGTCCTTCCCAGTTCTCCTCACTCCAGGAAGTCCTTCCCAGTTCTCCTCACTCCAGGAAGTCCTTCCCAGTTCTCCTCACTCCAGGAAGTCCTTCCCAGTTCTGCTCACTCCTGGAAGTCCTTCCCAGTTCCCCTCACTCCAGGAAGTCCTTCCCAGTTCTCCTCACTCCAGGAAGTCCTTCCCAGTTCTGCTCACTCCTGGAAGTCCTTCCCAGTTCTCACTCCAGGAAGTCCTTCCCAGTTCTCCTCACTCCAGGATTTCCTTCCCAGTTCTCCTCACTCCAGGAAGTCCTTCCCAGTTCTGCTCACTCCTGGAAGTCCTTCCCAGTTCTCACTCCAGGAAGTCCATCCCAGTTCTCCTCACTCCAGGAAGTCCTTCCCAGTTCTCCTCACTCCAGGAAGTCCTTCCCAGTTCTCCTCACTCCAGGAAGTCCTTCCCAGTTCTTCTCACTCCAGGAAGTCCTTCCCAGTTCTCACTCCTGGAAGTCCTTCCCAGTTCTCCTCACTCCGGGAAGTCCTTCCCAGTTCTCCTCACTCCAGGAAGTCCTTCCCAGTTCTCACTCCAGGAAGTCCTCCCCCGTTCTCCTCACTCCAGGAAGTCCTCCCCCGTTCTCCTCACTCCAGGAAGTCCTCCCCCGTTCTCCTCACTCCAGGAAGTCCATCCCAGTTCTCCTCACTCCAGGAAGTCCATCCCAGTTCTCCTCACTCCAGGAAGTCCTTCCCAGTTCTCCTCACTCCAGGAAGTCCTTCCCAGTTCTCCTCACTCCAGGAAGTCCTTCCCAGTTCTCCTCACTCCAGGAAGTCCTTCCCAGTTCTCCTCACTCCAGGAAGTCCTTCCCAGTTCTCCTCACTCCAGGAAGTCCTTCCCAATTCTCCTCACTCCAGGAAGTCCTTCCCAGTTCTGCTCACTCCTAGAAGTCCTTCCCAGTTCTCCTCACTCCAGGAAGTCCTTCCCAGTTCTCCTCACTCCAGGAAGTCCTTCCCAGTTCTCCTCACTCCAGGAAGTCCTTCCCAGTTCTCCTCACTCCAGGAAGTCCTTCCCAGTTCTCACTCCAGGAAGTCCTTCCCAGTTCTGCTCACTCCAGGAAGTCCTTCCCAGTTCTCACTCCAGGAAGTCCTTCCCAGTTCTCCTCACTCCAGGAAGTCCTTCCCAGTTCTCCTCACTCCAGGAAGTCCTTCCCAGTTCTCCTCACTCCAGGAAGTCCTTCCCAGTTCTCCTCACTCCAGGAAGTCCTTCCCAGTTCTCCAGGAAGTCCTTCCCAGTTCTGCTCACTCCAGGAAGTCCTTCCCAGTTCTCCTCACTCCAGGAAGTCCTTCCCAGGTCTCCTCACTCCAGGAAGTCCTTCCCAGTTCTGCTCACTCCAGGAAGTCCTTCCCAGTTCTCCTCACTCCAGGAAGTCCTTCCCAGTTCTCCTCACTCCAGGAAGTCCTCCCAGTTCTCACTCCTGGAAGTCCTTCCCAGTTGTACACACTCCTGGAAGTCCTTCCCAGTTCTCCTCACTCCAGGAAGTCCTTCCCAGTACTCACTCCAGGAAGTCCTTCCCAGTTCTGCTCACTCCAGGAAGTCCTTCCCAGTTCTCCTCACTCCAGGAAGTCCTTCCCAGTTCTCACTCCAGGAAGTCCTTCCCAGTTCTCCAACTCCAGGAAGTCCTTCCCAGTTCTCACTCCAGGAGGTCCTTCCCAGTTCTCCTCACTCCAGGAAGTCCTTCCCAGTTCTCCTCACTCCAGGAAGTCCTTCCCAGTTCTCCTCACTCCAGGAAGTCCTTCCCAGTTCTCCTCACTCCAGGAAGTCCTTCCCAGTTCTCCTCACTCCAGGAAGTCCTTCCCAGGTCTCCTCACTCCAGGAAGTCCTTCCCAGTTCTCCTCACTCCAGGAAGTCCTTCCCAGTTCTGCTCACTCCTGGAAGTCCTTCCCAGGTCTCACTCCAGGAAGTCCTTCCCAGTTCTCACTCAAGGATTTCCTTCCCAGTTCTCCTCACTCCAGGAAGTCCTTCCCAGTTCTGCTCACTCCTGGATGTCCTTCCCAGTTCTCACTCCAGGAAGTCCTTCCCAGTTCTCCTCACTCCAGGATTTCCTTCCCAGTTTCCTCACTCCAGGAAGTCCTTCCCAGTTCTGCTCACTCCTGGAAGTCCTTCCAAGTTCTCACTCCAGGAAGTCCATCCCAGTTCTCCTCACTCCAGGAAGTCCTTCCCAGTTCTCCTCACTCCAGGAAGTCCTTCCCAGTTCTCACTCCAGGAAGTCCTTCCCAGTTCTCCTCACTCCAGGAAGTCCTTCCCAGTTCTCACTTCAGGAAGTCCTTCCCAGTTCTCCTCACTCCTGGAAGTCCTTCCCAGTTCTCACTCCAGGAAGTCCTTCCCAGTTCTCCTCACTCCAGGAAGTCCTTCCCAGTTCTCCTCACTCCAGGAAGTCCTTCCCAGTTCTCCTCACTCCAGGAAGTCCTTCCCAGTTCTCCTCACTCCAGGAAGTCCTTCCCAGTTCTCACTCCTGGAAGTCCTTCCCAGTTCTCCTCACGCCAGGAAGTCCTTCCCAGTTCTCCTCACTCCAGGAAGTCCTTCCCAGTTCTCACTCCAGGAAGTCCTCCCCCGTTCTCCTCACTCTAGGAAGTCCTCCCCCGTTCTCCTCACTCCTGGAAGTCCTTCCCAGTTCTCCTCACTCCAGGAAGTCCATCCCAGTTCTCCTCACTCCAGGAAGTCCTTCCCAGTTCTCCTCACTCCAGGAAGTCCTTCCCAGTTCTCCTCACTCCAGGAAGTCCTTCCCAGTTCTCCTCACTCCAGGAAGTCCTTCCCAGTTCTCCCCACTCCAGGAAGTCCTTCCCAGTTCTACTCACTCCAGGAAGTCCTTCCCAGTTCTCCTCACTCCAGGAAGTCCTTCCCAGTTCTCCTCACTCCAGGAAGTCCTTCCCAGTTCTCCTCACTCCAGGAAGTCCTTCCCAGTTCTACTCACTCCAGGAAGTCCTTCCCAGTTCTCCTCACTCCAGGAAGTCCTTCCCAGTTCTCCTCACTCCAGGAAGTCCTTCCCAGTTCTCCTCACTCCAGGAAGTCCTTCCCAGTTCTCCTCACTCCAGGAAGTCCTTCCCAGTTCTCACTCCAGGAATTCCTTCCCAGTTCTGCTCACTCCAGGAAGTCCTTCCCAGTTCTCCTCACTCCAGGAAGTCCTTCCCAGTTCTCCTCACTCCAGGAAGTCCTTCCCAGTTCTCCTCACTCCAGGAAGTCCTTCCCAGTTCTCCTCACTCCAGGAAGTCCTTCCCAGTTCTCCTCACTCCAGGAAGTCCTTCCCAGTTCTCACTCCAAGAAGTCCTTCCCAGTTCTGCTCACTCCAGGAAGTCCTTCCCAGTTCTCACTCCAGGAAGTCCTTCCCAGTTCTCCTCACTCCAGGAAGTCCTTCCCAGTTCTCCTCACTCCAGGAAGTCCTTCCCAGTTCTCCTCACTCCAGGAAGTCCTTCCCAGTTCTCCTCACTCCAGGAAGTCCTTCCCAGTTCTCACTCCAGGAAGTCCTTCCCAGTTCTGCTCACTCCAGGAAGTCCTTCCCAGTTCTCCTCACTCCAGGAAGTCCTTCCCAGTTCTCCTCACTCCAGGAAGTCCTTCCCAGTTCTCCTCACTCCAGGAAGTCCTTCCCAGTTCTCCTCACTCCAGGAAGTCCTTCCCAGTTCTCCTCACTCCAGGAAGTCCTTCCCAGTTCTCCTCACTCCAGGAAGTCCTTCCCAGTTCTCCTCACTCCAGGAAGTCCTTCCCAGTTCTGCTCACTCCTGGAAGTCCTTCCCAGTTCTCCACACTCCTGGAAGTCCTTCCCAGTTCTCCTCACTCCAGGAAGTCCTTCCCAGTTCTCACTCCAGGAAGTCCTTCCCAGTTCTGCTCACTCCAGGAAGTCATTCCCAGTTCTTCTCACTCCAGGAAGTCCTTCCCAGTTCTCCTCACTCCAGGAAGTCCTTCCCAGTTCTCACTCCAGGAAGTCCTTCCCAGTTCTCCAACTCCAGGAAGTCCTTCCCAGTTCTCACTCAAGGAGGTCCTTCCCAGTTCTCCTCACTCCAGGAAGTCCTTCCCAGTTCTCCTCACTCCAGGAAGTCCTTCCCAGTTCTCCTCACTCCAGAAAGTCCTTCCCAGTTCTCCTCACTCCAGGAAGTCCTTCCCAGTTCTGCTCACTACTGGAAGTCCTTCCCAGTTCTACTCACTCCAGGAAGTCCTTCCCAGTTCTCCTCACTCCAGGAAGTCCTTCCCAGTTCTCCTCACTCCAGGAAGTCCTTCCCAGTTCTCCTCACTCCAGTAAGTCCTTCCCAGTTCTCCTCACTCCAGGAAGTCCTTCCCAGTTCTCCTCACTCCAGGAAGTCCTTCCCAGTTCTCCTCACTCCTGGAAGTCCTTCCCAGTTCCCCTCACTCCAGGAAGTCCTTCCCAGGTCTCCTCACTCCAGGAAGTCCTTCCCAGGTCTCCTCACTCCAGGAAGTCCTTCCCAGTTCTCCTCACTCCAGGAAGTCCTTCCCAGTTCTGCTCACTCCTGGAAGTCCTTCCCAGTTCTCCTCACTCCAGGATTTCCTTCCCAGTTCTCCTCACTCCAGGAAGTCCTTCCCAGTTCTGCTCACTCCTAGAAGTCCTTCCCAGTTCTCACTCCAGGAAGTCCATCCCAGTTCTCCTCACTCCAGGAAGTCCTTCCCAGTTCTCCTCACTCCAGGATTTCCTTCCCAGTTCTCCTCACTCCAGGAAGTCCTTCCCAGTTCTCCTCACTCCAGGAAGTCCTTCCCAGTTCTCACTCCTGGAAGTCCTTCCCAGTTCTCCTCACTCCAGGAAGTCCTTCCCAGTTCTCCTCACTCCAGGAAGTCCTTCCCAGTTCTCACTCCAGGAAGTCCTCCCCCGTTCTCCTCACTCCAGGAAGTCCTCCCCCGTTCTCCTCACTCCAGGAAGTCCTCCCACGTTCTCCTCACTCCAGGAAGTCCATCCCAGTTCTCCTCACTCCAGGAAGTCCATCCCAGTTCTCCTCACTCCAGGAAGTCCTTCCCAGTTCTCCTCACTCCAGGAAGTCCTTCCCAGTTCTCCTCACTCCAGGAAGTCCTTCCCAGTTCTCCTCACTCCAGGAAGTCCTTCCCAGTTCTCCTCACTCCAGGAAGTCCTTCCCAGTTCTCCTCACTCCAGGAAGTCCTTTCCAGTTCTGCTCACTCCTAGAAGTCCTTCCCAGTTCTCCTCACTCCAGGAAGTCCTTCCCAGTTCTCACTCCAGGAAGTCCTTCCCAGTTCTCCTCACTCCAGGAAGTCCTTCCCAGTTCTCCTCACTCCAGGAAGTCCTTCCCAGTTCTCCTCAATCCAGGAAGTCCTTCCCAGTTCTCACTCCAGGAATTCCTTCCCAGTTCTGCTCACTCCAGGAAGTCCTTCCCAGTTCTCCTCACTCCAGGAAGTCCTTCCCAGTTCTCCTCACTCCAGGAAGTCCTTCCCAGTTCTCCTCACTCCAGGAAGTCCTTCCCAGTTCTCCTCACTCCAGGAAGTCCTTCGCAGTTCTCCACACTCCAGGAAGTCCTTCCCAGTTCTCACTCCAGGAAGTCCTTCCCAGTTCTGCTCACTCCAGGAAGTCCTTCCCAGTTCTCACTCCAGGAAGTCCTTCCCAGTTCTGCTCACTCCAGGAAGTCCTTCCCAGTTCTCCTCACTCCAGGAAGTCCTTCCCAGTTCTCCTCACTCCAGGAAGTCCTTCCCAGTTCTCCTCACTCCAGGAAGTCCTTCCCAGTTGTCACTCCAGGAAGTCCTTCCCAGTTCTACTCACTCCAGGAAGTCCTTCCCAGTTCTCCTCACTCCAGGAAGTCCTTCCCAGTTCTCCTCACTCCAGGAAGTCCTTCCCAGTTCTCCTCACTCCAGGAAGTCCTTCCCAGTTCTCCTCACTCCAGGAAGTCCTTCCCAGTTCTCCTCACTCCAGGAAGTCCTTCCCAGTTCTCCTCACTCCAGGAAGTCCTTCCCAGTTCTGCTCACTCCTGGAAGTCCTTCCCAGTTCTCCTCACTCCAGGAAGTCCTTCCCAGTTCTCACTCCTGGAAGTCCTTCCCAGTTCTCCACACTCCTGGAAGTCCTTCCCAGTTCTCCTCACTCCAGGAAGTCCTTCCCAGTTCTCACTCCAGGAAGTCCTTCCCAGTTCTCACTCCAGGAAGTCCTTCCCAGTTCTGCTCACTCCAGGAACTCCTTCCCAGTTCTCACTCCAGGAAGTCCTTCCCAGTTCTGCTCACTCCAGGAAGTCCTTCCCAGTTCTCCTCACTCCAGGAAGTCCTTCCCAGTTCTCCTCACTCCAGGAAGTCCTTCCCAGTTCTCCTCACTCCAGGAAGTCCTTCCCAGTTCTCCTCACTCCAGGAAGTCCTTCCCAGTTCTCCTCACTCCAGGAAGTCCTCCCAGTTCTCACTCCTGGAAGTCCTTCCCAGTTCTCCACACTCCTGGAAGACCTTCCCAGTTCTCCTCACTCCAGGAAGTCCTTCCCAGTTCTCACTCCAGGAAGTCCTTCCCAGTTCTCCTCACTCCAGGAAGTCCTTCCCAGTTCTCCTCACTCCAGGAAGTCCTTCCCAGTTCTCACTCCAGGAAGTCCTTCCCAGTTCTCCAACTCCAGTAAGTCCTTCCCAGTTCTCACTCCAGGAAGTCCTCCCCCGTTCTCCTCACTCCAGGAAGTCCTTCCCAGTTCTCCTCACTCCAGGAAGTCCTTCCCAGTTCTCCTCACTCCAGGAAGTCCTTCCCAGTTCTCCTCACTCCAGAAAGTCCTTCCCAGTTCTCCTCACTCCAGGAAGTCCTTCCCAGTTCTGCTCACTACTGGAAGTCCTTCCCAGTTCTGCTCACTCCAGGAAGTCCTTCCCAGTTCTGCTCACTCCACGAAGTCCTTCCCAGTTCTCCTCACTCCAGGAAGTCCTTCCCAGTTCTCCTCACTCCAGGAAGTCCTTCCCAGTTCTCACTCCAGGAAGTCCATCCCAGTTCTGCTCACTCCTGGAAGTCCTTCCCAGTTCTCACTCCAGGAAGTCCTTCCCAGTTCTCCAGGATTTCCTTCCCAGTTCTCCTCACTCCAGGAAGTCCTTCCCAGTTCTCACTCCTGGAGGTCCTTCCCAGTTCTCCTCACTCCAGGAAGTCCATCCCAGTTCTCCTCACTCCAGGAAGTCCTTCCCAGGTCTCCTCACTCCAGGAAGTCCTTCCCAGTTCTCCTCACTCCAGGAAGTCCTTCCCAGTTCTCCTCACTCCAGGAAGTCCTTCCCAGTTCTCCTCACTCCAGGAAGTCCTTCCCAGTTCTCCTCACTCCAGGAAGTCCTTCCCAGTTCTCCTCACTCCAGGAAGTCCTCCCCAGTTCTCCTCACTCCAGGAAGTCCTCCCCAGTTCTCCTCACTCCAGGAAGTCCTTCCCAGTTCTCCTCACACCAGGAAGTCCTTCCCAGTTCTCCTCACTCCAGGAAGTCCTCCCCAGTTCTCCTCACTCCAGGAAGTCCTTCCCAGTTCTCACTCCAGGAAGTCCTTCCCAGTTGTCCTCACTCCTGGAAGTCCTTCCCAGTTCTCACTCCAGGAAGTCCTTCCCAGTTCTCCTCACTCCTGGAAGTCCTTCCCAGTTCTCACTCCTTGAGGTCCTTCCCAGTTCTCCTCACTGCAGGAAGTCCTTCACAGTTCTCCTCACTCCAGGAAGTCCTCCCCAGTTCTCCTCACTCCTGGAAGTCCTTCCCAGTTCTCACTCCAGGAGGTCTTTCCCAGTTCTCCTCACTCCAGGAAGTCCTTCCCAGTTCTCCTCACTCCAGGAAGTCCTCCCCAGTTCTCCTCACTCCTGGAAGTCCTTCCCAGTTCTCACTCCAGGAAGTCCTCCCCAGTTCTCCTGACTCCAGGAAGTCCTTCCCAGTTCTCACTCCTGGAAGTCCTTCCCAGTTCTCCTCACTCCTGGAAGTCCTTCCCAGTTCTCCTCACCCAGGAAGTCCTTCCCAGTTCTCCTCACTCCAGGAAGTCCTTCCCAGTTCTCCTCACTCCAGGAAGTCCTTCCCAGTTCTCCTCACTCCTGGAAGTCCTTCCCAGTTCTCACTCCAGGAAGTCCTTCCCAGTTCTCCTCACTCCTGGAAGTCCTTCCCAGTTCTCACTCCTTGAGGTCCTTCCCAGTTCTCCTCACTGCAGGAAGTCCTTACCAGTTCTCCTCACTCCAGGAAGTCCTCCCCAATTCTCCTCACTCCTGGAAGTCCTTCCCAGTTCTCACTCCAGGAGGTCTTTCCCAGTTCTCCTCACTCCAGGAAGTCCTTCCCAGTTCTCCTCACTCCAGGAAGTCCTCCCCAGTTCTCCTCACTCCTGGAAGTCCTTCCCAGTTCTCACTCCAGGAAGTCCTCCCCAGTTCTCCTGACTCCAGGAAGTCCTTCCCAGTTCTCACTCCTGGAAGTCCTTCCCAGTTCTCCTCACTCCTGGAAGTCCTTCCCAGTTCTCCTCACCCAGGAAGTCCTTCCCAGTTCTCCTCACTACAGGAAGTCCTTCCCAGGTCTCCTCACTCCAGGAAGTCCTTCCCAGTTCTCCTCACTCCAGGAAGTCCTTCCCAGTTCTGCTCACTCCTGGAAGTCCTTCCCAGTTCTCACTCCAGGAAGTCCTTCCCAGTTCTCCTGACTCCAAGAAGTTCTTCCCAGTTCTGACTCCAGGAAGTCCTTCCCAGTTCTCTCTCCTGGAAGTCCTTCCCAGTTCTCCTCACTCCAGGAAGTCCTTCCCAGTTCTGCTCACTCCAGGAAGTCCTTCCCAGTTCTCCTCACTCCAGGAAGTCCATCCCAGTTCTCCTCACTCCAGGAAGTCCTTCCCAGTTCTCCTCACTCCAGGAAGTCCTTCCAAGTTCTGCTCACTCCTGGAAGTCCTTCCCAGTTCTCCTCACTCCAGGAAGTCCTTCCCAGTTCTCCTCACTCCAGGAAGTCCTTCCCAGTTCTCCTCACTCCAGGAAGTCCTTCCCAGTTCTCCTCACTCCAGGAAGTCGTTCCCAGTTCTCCTCACTTCAGGAAGTCCTTCCCAGTTCTCCTCACTCCAGGAAGTCCTCCCCAGTTCTCCTCACTCCAGGAAGTCCTCCCCAGTTCTCCTCACTCCAGGACGTCCTCCCCAGTTCTCCTCACTCCAGAAAGTCCTCCCCAGTTCTCCTCACTCCAGGAAGTCCTTCCCAGTTCTCCTCACTCCAGGAAGTCCTTCCCAGTTCTCCTCACTCCAGGAAGTCCTTCCCAGTTCTCCTCACTCCAGGAAGTCCTTCCCAGTTCTCCTCACTCCAGGGAGTCCTTCCCAGTTCTCCTCACTTCAGGAACTCCTTCCCAGTTCTCCTCACTCCTGGAAGTCCTTCCCAGTTCTCACTCCAGGAAGTCCTCCCCAGTTCTCCACACTCCAGTAAGTCCTTCCCAGTTCTCCTCACTCCAGGAAGTCCTTCCCAGTTCTCCTCACTCCAGGAAGTCCTCCCCAGTTCTTCTCACTCCAGGAAGTCCTTCCCAGTTCTCCTCACTCCAGGAAGTCCTTCCCAGTTCTCCTCACTCCAGGAAGTCCTCCCCAGTTCTCCTCACTCCTGGAAGTCCTTCCCAGTTCTCACTCCAGGAAGTCCTTCCCAGTTCTCCTCACTCCTGGAAGTCCTTCCCAGTTCTCCTCACTCCAGGAGGTCCTTCCCAGTTCGCCTCACTGCAGGAAGTCCTTCCCAGTTCTCCTCACTCCAGGAAGTCCTCCCCAGTTCTCCTCACTCCTGGAAGTCCTTCCCAGTTCTCACTCTAGGAAGTCCTTCCCAGTTCTCCTCACTCCTGGAAGTCCTTCCCAGTTCTCACTCCAGGAGGTCCTTCCCAGTTCTCCTCACTCCTGGAAGTCCTTCCCAGTTCTCCTCACTCCAGGAAGTCCTTCCCAGTTCTCCTCACTCCAGGAAGTCCTTCCCAGTTCTCCTCACTCCAGGAAGTCCTTCCCAGTTCTCACTCCAGGAAGTCCTTCCCAGTTCTCACTCCAGGAAGTCCTTCCCAGTTTTCCTCACTCGAGGAAGTCCTTCCCAGTTCTCACTCCTGGAAGTCCTTCCCAGTTCTCCTCACTCCAGGAAGTCCTTCCCAGTTCTCCTCACTCGAGGAAGTCCTTCCCAGTTCTCACTCCTGGAAGTCCTTCCCAGTTCTCCTCACTCCAGGAATCCTTCCCAGTTCACCTCACTCCAGGAAATCCTTCCCAGTTCTCCTCACTCCTGGAAGTCCTTCCCAGTTCCCCTCACTCCTGGAAGTCCTTCCCAGTTCTCCGCACTCCTGGAAGTCCTTCCCAGTTCTCACTCCAGGAGGTCATTCCCAGTTCTCCTCACTGCAGGAAGTCCTTCCCAGTTCTCCTCACTCCAGGAAGTTCTTCCCAGTTCTCCTCACTCCAGGAAGTCCTCCCCAGTTCTCACTCCTGGAAGACCTTCCCAGTTCTCCTCACTCCAGGAAGTCCTCCCCAGTTCTCCTCACTCCAGGAAGTCCTTCCCAGTTCTGACTCCAGGAAGTCCTCCCAGTTCTCACTCCTGGAACTCCTTCCCAGTTCTCCTCACTCCTGGAAGTCCTTCCCAGTTCTCCTCACTCCAGGAAGTACTTCCCAGTTCTCCCTCCAGGAAGTCCTTCCCAGTTCTCCTCACTCCAGGAAGCCCTTCCCAGTTCTCCTCACTCCAGGAAATCCTTCCCAGTTCTCCTCACTCCAGGAAGTCCTTCCCAGTTCTGCTCACTCCTGGAAGTCCTTTCCAGTTCTCACTCCAGGAAGTCCTTCCCAGTTCTCCTCACTCCAAGAAGTCCTTCCCAGTTCTCACTCCTGGAAGTCCTTCCCAGTTCTCCTCACTCCAGGAAGTCCTTCCCAGTACTCACTCCAGGAAGTCCTTCCCAGTTCTCACTCCTGGAAGTCCTTCCCAGTTCTCCTCACTCCTGGAAGTCCTTCCCAGTTCTCCTCACTCCAGGAAGTCCTTCCCAGTTCTCACTCCAGGAAGTCCTTCCCAGTTCTCCTCACTCCAGGAAGTCCTTCCCAGTTCTCCTCACTCCAGGAAGTCCTTCCCAGTTCTCCTCACTCCAGGAAGTCCTTCCCAGTTCTGCTCACACCTGGAAGTCCTTCCCAGTTCTCCTCACTCCAGGAAGTCCTTCCCAGTTCTCACTCCAGGAAATCCTTCCCAGTTCTCCTCACTCCAGGAAGTCCTTCCCAGTTCTCACTCCAGGAAGTCCTTCCCAGTTCTGCTCACTCTTGGACGTCCTTCCCAGTTCTCACTCCAGGAAGTCCTTCCTAGTTCTCCTCACTCCAGGAAGTCCTTCCCAGTTCTCCTCACTCCAGGAAGTCCTTCCCAGTTCTCCTCACTCCTGGAAGTCCTTCCCAGTTCTCACTCCAGGAGGTCATTCCCAGTTCTCCTCACTGCAGGAAGTCCTTCCCAGTTCTCCTCACTCCAGGAAGTTCTTCCCAGTTCTCCTCACTCCAGGAAGTCCTCCCCAGTTCTCACTCCTGGAAGACCTTCCCAGTTCTCCTCACTCCAGGAAGTCCTCCCCAGTTCTCCTCACTCCAGGAAGTCCTTCCCAGTTCTGACTCCAGGAAGTCCTCCCAGTTCTCACTCCTGGAACTCCTTCCCAGTTCTCCTCACTCCTGGAAGTCCTTCCCAGTTCTCCTCACTCCAGGAAGTACTTCCCAGTTCTCCCTCCAGGAAGTCCTTCCCAGTTCTCCTCACTCCAGGAAGCCCTTCCCAGTTCTCCTCACTCCAGGAAATCCTTCCCAGTTCTCCTCACTCCAGGAAGTCCTTCCCAGTTCTGCTCACTCCTGGAAGTCCTTTCCAGTTCTCACTCCAGGAAGTCCTTCCCAGTTCTCCTCACTCCAAGAAGTCCTTCCCAGTTCTCACTCCTGGAAGTCCTTCCCAGTTCTCCTCACTCCAGGAAGTCCTTCCCAGTACTCACTCCAGGAAGTCCTTCCCAGTTCTCACTTCTGGAAGTCCTTCCCAGTTCTCCTCACTCCTGGAAGTCCTTCCCAGTTCTCCTCACTCCAGGAAGTCCTTCCCAGTTCTCACTCCAGGAAGTCCTTCCCAGTTCTCCTCACTCCAGGAAGTCCTTCCCAGTTCTCCTCACTCCAGGAAGTCCTTTTCCCAGTTCTCCTCACTCCAGGAAGTCCTTCCCAGTTCTGCTCACACCTGGAAGTCCTTCCCAGTTCTCCTCACTCCAGGAAGTCCTTCCCAGTTCTCACTCCAGGAAATCCTTCCCAGTTCTCCTCACTCCAGAAGTCCTTCCCAGTTCTCACTCCAGGAAGTCCTTCCAGTTCTGCTCACTCTTGGAAGTCCTTCCCAGTTCTCACTCCAGGAAGTCCTTCCCAGTTCTCCTCACTCCAGGAAGTCCTTCCCAGTTCTCCTCACTCCAGGAAGTCCTTCCCAGTTCTCCTCACTCCTCGAAGTCCTTCCCAGTTCTCCTCACTCCAGGAAGTCCTTCCCAGTTCTCACTCCAGGAAGTCCTTCCCAGTTCTCACTCCTGGAAGTCCTTCCCAGTTTCTCCTCACTCTTGGAAGTCCTTCCCAGTTCTCCTCATTCCAGGAAGTCCTTCCCAGTTCTCCTCACTCCAGGAAGTTCTTCCAGTTCTCCTCACTCCAGGAAGTCCTTCCCAGTTCTCCTCACTCCAGGAAGTCCTCCCCAGTTCTCCTCACTCCAGGAAGTCCTTTCCAGTTCTCCTCACTCCAGGAAGTCCTTCCCAGTTCTCACTCCTGGAAGTCCTTCCCAGTTCTCACTCCAGGAAGTCCTTCCAGTTTCTCCTCACTCCAGGAAGTCCTTCCCAGTTCTCCTCACTCCAGGAAGTCCTTCCAGTTCTCCTCACTCCAGGAAGTCCTTCCCAGTTCTCCTCACTCCAGGAAGTCCTTCCCAGTTCTCCTCACTCCAGGAAGTCCTTCCCAGTTCTCACTCCAGGAAGTCCTTCCCAGTTCTCCTCACTCCTGGAAGTCCTTCCCAGTTCAAACTCCAGGAAGTCCTTCCCAGTTCTCCTCACTCCTGGAAGTCCTTCCCAGTTCTCACTCCAGGAGGTCCTTCCCAGTTCGCCTCACTGCAGGAAGTCCTTCCCAGTTCTCCTCACTCCAGGAAGTCCTCCCCAGTTCTCCTCACTCCTGGAAGTCCTTCCCAGTTCTCACTCTAGGAAGTCCTTCCCAGTTCTCCTCACTCCTGGAAGTCCTTCCCAGTTTTCACTCCAGGAGGTCCTTCCCAGTTCTCCTCACTCCTGGAAGTCCTTCCCAGTTCTCCTCACTCCAGGAAGTCCTTCCCATTTCTCCTCACTCCAGGAAGTCCTTCCCAGTTCTCCTCACTCCAGGAAGTCCTTCCCAGTTCTCCTCACTCCAGGAAGTCCTTCCCAGTTCTCCTCACTCCAGGAAGTCCTTCCCAGTTCTCACTCCAGGAAGTCCTTCCCAGTTCTCACTCCAGGAAGTCCTTCCCAGTTCTCCTCACTCGAGGAAGTCCTTCCCAGTTCTCACTCCTGGAAGTCCTTCCCAGTTCTCCTCACTCCAGGAAGTCCTTCCCAGTTCTCCTCACTCCAGGAAGTCCTTCCCAGTTCTCACTCCTGGAAGTCCTTCCCAGTTCTCCTCACTCCAGGAATCCTTCCCAGTTCACCTCACTCCAGGAAGTCCTTCCCAGTTCTCCTCACTCCTGGAAGTCCTTCCCAGTTCTCACTCCAGGAAGTCCTTCCCAGTTCTCCTCACTCCTGGAAGTCCTTCCCAGTTATCACTCCAGGAGGTCCTTCCCAGTTCTCCTCACTGCAGGAAGTCCTTCCCAGTTCTCCTCACTCCAGGAAGTCCTTCCCAGTTCTCCTCACTCCAGGAAGTCCTCCCCAGTTCTCACTCCTGGAAGACCTTCCCAGTTCTCCTCACTCCAGGAAGTCCTCCCCAGTTCTCCTCACTCCAGGAAGTCCTTCCCAGTTCTGACTCCAGGAAGTCCTCCCAGTTCTCACTCCTGGAACTCCTTCCCAGTTCTCCTCACTCCTGGAAGTCCTTCCCAGTTCTCCTCACTCCAGGAAGTACTTCCCAGTTCTCACTCCAGGAAGTCCTTCCCAGTTCTCCTCACTCCAGGAAGCCCTTCCCAGTTCTCCTCACTCCAGGAAGTCCTTCCCAGTTCTGCTCACTCCTGGAAGTCCTTTCCAGTTCTCACTCCAGGAAGTCCTTCCCAGTTCTCCTCACTCCAAGAAGTCCTTCCCAGTTCTCACTCCTGGAAGTCCTTCCCAGTTCTCCTCACTCCAGGAAGTCCTTCCCAGTACTCACTCCAGGAAGTCCTTCCCAGTTCTCACTCCTGGAAGTCCTTCCCAGTTCTCCTCACTCCTGGAAGTCCTTCCCAGTTCTCCTCACTCCAGGAAGTCCTTCCCAGTTCTCACTCCAGGAAGTCCTTCCCAGTTCTCCTCACTCCAGGAAGTCCTTCCCAGTTCTCCTCACTCCAGGAAGTCCTTCCCAGTTCTCCTCACTCCAGGAAGTCCTTCCCAGTTCTGCTCACACCTGGAAGTCCTTCCCAGTTCTCCTCACTCCAGGAAGTCCTTCCCAGTTCTCACTCCAGGAAATCCTTCCCAGTTCTCCTCACTCCAGGAAGTCCTTCCCAGTTCTCACTCCAGGAAGTCCTTCCCAGTTCTGCTCACTCCTGGAAGTCCTTCCCAGTTCTCACTCCAGGAAGTCCTTCCCAGTTCTCCTCACTCCTGGAAGTCCTTCCCAGTTCTCCTCACTCCAGAAAGTCCTTCCCAGTTCTCACTCCAGGAAGTCCTTCCCAGTTCTCACTCCTGGAAGTCCTTCCCAGTTCTCCTCACTCTTGGAAGTCCTTCCCAGTTCTCCTCACTCCAGGAAGTCCTTCCCAGTTCTCCTCACTCCAGGAAGTTCTTCCAGTTCTCCTCACTCTAGGAAGTCCTCCCCAGTTCTCCTCACTCCAGGAAGTCCTCCCCAATTCTCCTCACTCCAGGAAGTCCTTCCCAGTTCTCCTCACTCCAGGAAGTCCTCCCCAGTTCTCCTCACTCCAGGAAGTCCTTCCCAGTTCTCCTCACTCCAGGAAGTCCTTCCCAGTTCTCACTCCAGGAAGTCCTTCCCAGTTCTCCTGACTCCAGGAAGTCCTTCCCAGTTCTCCTGACTCCAGGAAGTCCTTCCCAGTTCTCCTCACTCCAGGAAGTCCTTCCCAGTTCTCCTCACTCCAGGAAGTCCTTCCCAGTTCTCCTCACTCCTGGAAGTCCTTCCCAGTTCTTCTCACTCCAGGAAGTCCTTCCCAGTTCTCACTCCAGGAAGTCCTTCCCAGTTCTCACTCCAGGAAGTCCTCCCCAGTTCTCCTGACTCCAGGAAGTCCTTCCCAGTTCTCACTCCTGGAAGTCCTTCCCAGTTCTCCTCACTGCAGGAAGTCCTTCCCAGTTCTCCTCACTCCAGGAAGTCCTCCCCAGTTCTCCTCACTCCTGGAAGTCCTTCCCAGTTCTCACTCCAGGAGGTCTTTCCCAGTTCTCCTCACTCCAGGAAGTCCTTCCCAGTTCTCCTCACTCCAGGAAGTCCTCCCCAGTTCTCCTCACTCCTGGAAGTCCTTCCCAGTTCTCACTCCAGGAAGTCCTCCCCAGTTCTCCTGACTCCAGGAAGTCCTTCCCAGTTCTCACTCCTGGAAGTCCTTCCCAGTTCTCCTCACTCCTGGAAGTCCTTCCCAGTTCTCCTCACCCAGGAAGTCCTTCCCAGTTCTCCTCACTCCAGGAAGTCCTTCCCAGTTCTCCTCACTCCAGGAAGTCCTTCCCAGTTCTCCTCACTCCTGGAAGTCCTTCCCAGTTCTCACTCCAGGAAGTCCTTCCCAGTTCTCCTCACTCCTGGAAGTCCTTCCCAGTTCTCACTCCTTGAGGTCCTTCCCAGTTCTCCTCACTGCAGGAAGTCCTTACCAGTTCTCCTCACTCCAGGAAGTCCTCCCCAATTCTCCTCACTCCTGGAAGTCCTTCCCAGTTCTCACTCCAGGAGGTCTTTCCCAGTTCTCCTCACTCCAGGAAGTCCTTCCCAGTTCTCCTCACTCCAGGAAGTCCTCCCCAGTTCTCCTCACTCCTGGAAGTCCTTCCCAGTTCTCACTCCAGGAAGTCCTCCCCAGTTCTCCTGACTCCAGGAAGTCCTTCCCAGTTCTCACTCCTGGAAGTCCTTCCCAGTTCTCCTCACTCCTGGAAGTCCTTCCCAGTTCTCCTCACCCAGGAAGTCCTTCCCAGTTCTCCTCACTACAGGAAGTCCTTCCCAGGTCTCCTCACTCCAGGAAGTCCTTCCCAGTTCTCCTCACTCCAGGAAGTCCTTCCCAGTTCTGCTCACTCCTGGAAGTCCTTCCCAGTTCTCACTCCAGGAAGTCCTTCCCAGTTCTCCTGACTCCAAGAAGTTCTTCCCAGTTCTGACTCCAGGAAGTCCTTCCCAGTTCTCTCTCCTGGAAGTCCTTCCCAGTTCTCCTCACTCCAGGAAGTCCTTCCCAGTTCTGCTCACTCCAGGAAGTCCTTCCCAGTTCTCCTCACTCCAGGAAGTCCATCCCAGTTCTCCTCACTCCAGGAAGTCCTTCCCAGTTCTCCTCACTCCAGGAAGTCCTTCCAAGTTCTGCTCACTCCTGGAAGTCCTTCCCAGTTCTCCTCACTCCAGGAAGTCCTTCCCAGTTCTCCTCACTCCAGGAAGTCCTTCCCAGTTCTCCTCACTCCAGGAAGTCCTTCCCAGTTCTCCTCACTCCAGGAAGTCGTTCCCAGTTCTCCTCACTTCAGGAAGTCCTTCCCAGTTCTCCTCACTCCAGGAAGTCCTCCCCAGTTCTCCTCACTCCAGGAAGTCCTCCCCAGTTCTCCTCACTCCAGGACGTCCTCCCCAGTTCTCCTCACTCCAGAAAGTCCTCCCCAGTTCTCCTCACTCCAGGAAGTCCTTCCCAGTTCTCCTCACTCCAGGAAGTCCTTCCCAGTTCTCCTCACTCCAGGAAGTCCTTCCCAGTTCTCCTCACTCCAGGAAGTCCTTCCCAGTTCTCCTCACTCCAGGGAGTCCTTCCCAGTTCTCCTCACTTCAGGAACTCCTTCCCAGTTCTCCTCACTCCTGGAAGTCCTTCCCAGTTCTCACTCCAGGAAGTCCTCCCCAGTTCTCCACACTCCAGTAAGTCCTTCCCAGTTCTCCTCACTCCAGGAAGTCCTTCCCAGTTCTCCTCACTCCAGGAAGTCCTCCCCAGTTCTTCTCACTCCAGGAAGTCCTTCCCAGTTCTCCTCACTCCAGGAAGTCCTTCCCAGTTCTCCTCACTCCAGGAAGTCCTCCCCAGTTCTCCTCACTCCTGGAAGTCCTTCCCAGTTCTCACTCCAGGAAGTCCTTCCCAGTTCTCCTCACTCCTGGAAGTCCTTCCCAGTTCTCCTCACTCCAGGAGGTCCTTCCCAGTTCGCCTCACTGCAGGAAGTCCTTCCCAGTTCTCCTCACTCCAGGAAGTCCTCCCCAGTTCTCCTCACTCCTGGAAGTCCTTCCCAGTTCTCACTCTAGGAAGTCCTTCCCAGTTCTCCTCACTCCTGGAAGTCCTTCCCAGTTCTCACTCCAGGAGGTCCTTCCCAGTTCTCCTCACTCCTGGAAGTCCTTCCCAGTTCTCCTCACTCCAGGAAGTCCTTCCCAGTTCTCCTCACTCCAGGAAGTCCTTCCCAGTTCTCCTCACTCCAGGAAGTCCTTCCCAGTTCTCACTCCAGGAAGTCCTTCCCAGTTCTCACTCCAGGAAGTCCTTCCCAGTTTTCCTCACTCGAGGAAGTCCTTCCCAGTTCTCACTCCTGGAAGTCCTTCCCAGTTCTCCTCACTCCAGGAAGTCCTTCCCAGTTCTCCTCACTCGAGGAAGTCCTTCCCAGTTCTCACTCCTGGAAGTCCTTCCCAGTTCTCCTCACTCCAGGAATCCTTCCCAGTTCACCTCACTCCAGGAAATCCTTCCCAGTTCTCCTCACTCCTGGAAGTCCTTCCCAGTTCCCCTCACTCCTGGAAGTCCTTCCCAGTTCTCCGCACTCCTGGAAGTCCTTCCCAGTTCTCACTCCAGGAGGTCATTCCCAGTTCTCCTCACTGCAGGAAGTCCTTCCCAGTTCTCCTCACTCCAGGAAGTTCTTCCCAGTTCTCCTCACTCCAGGAAGTCCTCCCCAGTTCTCACTCCTGGAAGACCTTCCCAGTTCTCCTCACTCCAGGAAGTCCTCCCCAGTTCTCCTCACTCCAGGAAGTCCTTCCCAGTTCTGACTCCAGGAAGTCCTCCCAGTTCTCACTCCTGGAACTCCTTCCCAGTTCTCCTCACTCCTGGAAGTCCTTCCCAGTTCTCCTCACTCCAGGAAGTACTTCCCAGTTCTCCCTCCAGGAAGTCCTTCCCAGTTCTCCTCACTCCAGGAAGCCCTTCCCAGTTCTCCTCACTCCAGGAAATCCTTCCCAGTTCTCCTCACTCCAGGAAGTCCTTCCCAGTTCTGCTCACTCCTGGAAGTCCTTTCCAGTTCTCACTCCAGGAAGTCCTTCCCAGTTCTCCTCACTCCAAGAAGTCCTTCCCAGTTCTCACTCCTGGAAGTCCTTCCCAGTTCTCCTCACTCCAGGAAGTCCTTCCCAGTACTCACTCCAGGAAGTCCTTCCCAGTTCTCACTCCTGGAAGTCCTTCCCAGTTCTCCTCACTCCTGGAAGTCCTTCCCAGTTCTCCTCACTCCAGGAAGTCCTTCCCAGTTCTCACTCCAGGAAGTCCTTCCCAGTTCTCCTCACTCCAGGAAGTCCTTCCCAGTTCTCCTCACTCCAGGAAGTCCTTCCCAGTTCTCCTCACTCCAGGAAGTCCTTCCCAGTTCTGCTCACACCTGGAAGTCCTTCCCAGTTCTCCTCACTCCAGGAAGTCCTTCCCAGTTCTCACTCCAGGAAATCCTTCCCAGTTCTCCTCACTCCAGGAAGTCCTTCCCAGTTCTCACTCCAGGAAGTCCTTCCCAGTTCTGCTCACTCTTGGACGTCCTTCCCAGTTCTCACTCCAGGAAGTCCTTCCTAGTTCTCCTCACTCCAGGAAGTCCTTCCCAGTTCTCCTCACTCCAGGAAGTCCTTCCCAGTTCTCCTCACTCCTGGAAGTCCTTCCCAGTTCTCACTCCAGGAGGTCATTCCCAGTTCTCCTCACTGCAGGAAGTCCTTCCCAGTTCTCCTCACTCCAGGAAGTTCTTCCCAGTTCTCCTCACTCCAGGAAGTCCTCCCCAGTTCTCACTCCTGGAAGACCTTCCCAGTTCTCCTCACTCCAGGAAGTCCTCCCCAGTTCTCCTCACTCCAGGAAGTCCTTCCCAGTTCTGACTCCAGGAAGTCCTCCCAGTTCTCACTCCTGGAACTCCTTCCCAGTTCTCCTCACTCCTGGAAGTCCTTCCCAGTTCTCCTCACTCCAGGAAGTACTTCCCAGTTCTCCCTCCAGGAAGTCCTTCCCAGTTCTCCTCACTCCAGGAAGCCCTTCCCAGTTCTCCTCACTCCAGGAAATCCTTCCCAGTTCTCCTCACTCCAGGAAGTCCTTCCCAGTTCTGCTCACTCCTGGAAGTCCTTTCCAGTTCTCACTCCAGGAAGTCCTTCCCAGTTCTCCTCACTCCAAGAAGTCCTTCCCAGTTCTCACTCCTGGAAGTCCTTCCCAGTTCTCCTCACTCCAGGAAGTCCTTCCCAGTACTCACTCCAGGAAGTCCTTCCCAGTTCTCACTTCTGGAAGTCCTTCCCAGTTCTCCTCACTCCTGGAAGTCCTTCCCAGTTCTCCTCACTCCAGGAAGTCCTTCCCAGTTCTCACTCCAGGAAGTCCTTCCCAGTTCTCCTCACTCCAGGAAGTCCTTCCCAGTTCTCCTCACTCCAGGAAGTCCTTCCCAGTTCTCCTCACTCCAGGAAGTCCTTCCCAGTTCTGCTCACACCTGGAAGTCCTTCCCAGTTCTCCTCACTCCAGGAAGTCCTTCCCAGTTCTCACTCCAGGAAATCCTTCCCAGTTCTCCTCACTCCAGGAAGTCCTTCCCAGTTCTCACTCCAGGAAGTCCTTCCCAGTTCTGCTCACTCTTGGAAGTCCTTCCCAGTTCTCACTCCAGGAAGTCCTTCCCAGTTCTCCTCACTCCAGGAAGTCCTTCCCAGTTCTCCTCACTCCAGGAAGTCCTTCCCAGTTCTCCTCACTCCTCGAAGTCCTTCCCAGTTCTCCTCACTCCAGGAAGTCCTTCCCAGTTCTCACTCCAGGAAGTCCTTCCCAGTTCTCACTCCTGGAAGTCCTTCCCAGTTCTCCTCACTCTTGGAAGTCCTTCCCAGTTCTCCTCATTCCAGGAAGTCCTTCCCAGTTCTCCTCACTCCAGGAAGTTCTTCCAGTTCTCCTCACTCCAGGAAGTCCTTCCCAGTTCTCCTCACTCCAGGAAGTCCTCCCCAGTTCTCCTCACTCCAGGAAGTCCTTTCCAGTTCTCCTCACTCCAGGAAGTCCTTCCCAGTTCTCACTCCTGGAAGTCCTTCCCAGTTCTCACTCCAGGAAGTCCTTCCCAGTTCTCCTCACTCCAGGAAGTCCTTCCAGTTCTCCTCACTCCAGGAAGTCCTTCCCAGTTCTCCTCACTCCAGGAAGTCCTTCCCAGTTCTCCTCACTCCAGGAAGTCCTTCCCAGTTCTCCTCACTCCAGGAAGTCCTTCCCAGTTCTCACTCCAGGAAGTCCTTCCCAGTTCTCCTCACTCCTGGAAGTCCTTCCCAGTTCAAACTCCAGGAAGTCCTTCCCAGTTCTCCTCACTCCTGGAAGTCCTTCCCAGTTCTCACTCCAGGAGGTCCTTCCCAGTTCGCCTCACTGCAGGAAGTCCTTCCCAGTTCTCCTCACTCCAGGAAGTCCTCCCCAGTTCTCCTCACTCCTGGAAGTCCTTCCCAGTTCTCACTCTAGGAAGTCCTTCCCAGTTCTCCTCACTCCTGGAAGTCCTTCCCAGTTTTCACTCCAGGAGGTCCTTCCCAGTTCTCCTCACTCCTGGAAGTCCTTCCCAGTTCTCCTCACTCCAGGAAGTCCTTCCCATTTCTCCTCACTCCAGGAAGTCCTTCCCAGTTCTCCTCACTCCAGGAAGTCCTTCCCAGTTCTCCTCACTCCAGGAAGTCCTTCCCAGTTCTCCTCACTCCAGGAAGTCCTTCCCAGTTCTCACTCCAGGAAGTCCTTCCCAGTTCTCACTCCAGGAAGTCCTTCCCAGTTCTCCTCACTCGAGGAAGTCCTTCCCAGTTCTCACTCCTGGAAGTCCTTCCCAGTTCTCCTCACTCCAGGAAGTCCTTCCCAGTTCTCCTCACTCCAGGAAGTCCTTCCCAGTTCTCACTCCTGGAAGTCCTTCCCAGTTCTCCTCACTCCAGGAATCCTTCCCAGTTCACCTCACTCCAGGAAGTCCTTCCCAGTTCTCCTCACTCCTGGAAGTCCTTCCCAGTTCTCACTCCAGGAAGTCCTTCCCAGTTCTCCTCACTCCTGGAAGTCCTTCCCAGTTATCACTCCAGGAGGTCCTTCCCAGTTCTCCTCACTGCAGGAAGTCCTTCCCAGTTCTCCTCACTCCAGGAAGTCCTTCCCAGTTCTCCTCACTCCAGGAAGTCCTCCCCAGTTCTCACTCCTGGAAGACCTTCCCAGTTCTCCTCACTCCAGGAAGTCCTCCCCAGTTCTCCTCACTCCAGGAAGTCCTTCCCAGTTCTGACTCCAGGAAGTCCTCCCAGTTCTCACTCCTGGAACTCCTTCCCAGTTCTCCTCACTCCTGGAAGTCCTTCCCAGTTCTCCTCACTCCAGGAAGTACTTCCCAGTTCTCACTCCAGGAAGTCCTTCCCAGTTCTCCTCACTCCAGGAAGCCCTTCCCAGTTCTCCTCACTCCAGGAAGTCCTTCCCAGTTCTGCTCACTCCTGGAAGTCCTTTCCAGTTCTCACTCCAGGAAGTCCTTCCCAGTTCTCCTCACTCCAAGAAGTCCTTCCCAGTTCTCACTCCTGGAAGTCCTTCCCAGTTCTCCTCACTCCAGGAAGTCCTTCCCAGTACTCACTCCAGGAAGTCCTTCCCAGTTCTCACTCCTGGAAGTCCTTCCCAGTTCTCCTCACTCCTGGAAGTCCTTCCCAGTTCTCCTCACTCCAGGAAGTCCTTCCCAGTTCTCACTCCAGGAAGTCCTTCCCAGTTCTCCTCACTCCAGGAAGTCCTTCCCAGTTCTCCTCACTCCAGGAAGTCCTTCCCAGTTCTCCTCACTCCAGGAAGTCCTTCCCAGTTCTGCTCACACCTGGAAGTCCTTCCCAGTTCTCCTCACTCCAGGAAGTCCTTCCCAGTTCTCACTCCAGGAAATCCTTCCCAGTTCTCCTCACTCCAGGAAGTCCTTCCCAGTTCTCACTCCAGGAAGTCCTTCCCAGTTCTGCTCACTCCTGGAAGTCCTTCCCAGTTCTCACTCCAGGAAGTCCTTCCCAGTTCTCCTCACTCCTGGAAGTCCTTCCCAGTTCTCCTCACTCCAGAAAGTCCTTCCCAGTTCTCACTCCAGGAAGTCCTTCCCAGTTCTCACTCCTGGAAGTCCTTCCCAGTTCTCCTCACTCTTGGAAGTCCTTCCCAGTTCTCCTCACTCCAGGAAGTCCTTCCCAGTTCTCCTCACTCCAGGAAGTTCTTCCAGTTCTCCTCACTCTAGGAAGTCCTCCCCAGTTCTCCTCACTCCAGGAAGTCCTCCCCAATTCTCCTCACTCCAGGAAGTCCTTCCCAGTTCTCCTCACTCCAGGAAGTCCTCCCCAGTTCTCCTCACTCCAGGAAGTCCTTCCCAGTTCTCCTCACTCCAGGAAGTCCTTCCCAGTTCTCACTCCAGGAAGTCCTTCCCAGTTCTCCTGACTCCAGGAAGTCCTTCCCAGTTCTCCTGACTCCAGGAAGTCCTTCCCAGTTCTCCTCACTCCAGGAAGTCCTTCCCAGTTCTCCTCACTCCAGGAAGTCCTTCCCAGTTCTCCTCACTCCTGGAAGTCCTTCCCAGTTCTTCTCACTCCAGGAAGTCCTTCCCAGTTCTCACTCCAGGAAGTCCTTCCCAGTTCTCACTCCTGGAAGTCCTTCCCAGTTCTCCTCACTCCTGGAAGTCCTTCCCAGTTCTCCTCACTCCAGGAAGTCCTTCCCAGTTCTCACTCCAGGAAGTCCTTCCCAGTTCTCCTCACTCCAGGAAGTCCTTCCCAGTTCTCCTCACTCCAGGAAGCTCATCCAGTTCTCCTCACTCCAGGAAGTCCTCCCCAGTTCTCCTCACTCCAGGAAGTCCTCCCCAGTTCTCCTCACTCCAGGAAGTCCTTCCCAGTTCTCCTCACTCCAGGAAGTCCTCCCCAGTTCTCCTCACTTCAGGAAGTCCTTCCCAGTTCTCCTCACTCCAGGAAGTCCTTCCCAGTTCTCACTCCAGGAAGTCCTTCCCAGTTCTCCTCGCTCCAGGAAGTCCTTCCCAGTTCTCCTCACTCCAGGAAGCCCTTCCAGTTCTCCGCACTCCTGGAAGTCTTTCCCAGTTCTCCTCACTCCTGGAAGTCCTTCCCAGTTCTCCTCACTCCAGGAAGTCCTTCCCAGTTCTCACTCCAGGAAGTCCTTCCCAGTTCTCACTCCTGGAAGTCATTCCCAGTTCTCCTCACTCCAGGAAGTCCTTCCCAGTTCTCCTCACTCCAGGAAGTCCTTCCCAGTTCTCCACACTCCAGGAAGTCCTTCCCAGTTCTCCTCACTCCTGGAAGTCCTTCCCAGTTCTCCTCACTCCAGGAAGTCCTTCCCAGTTCTCACTCCAGGAAGTCCTTCCCAGTTCTCACTCCTGGAAGTCCTTCCCAGTTCTCCTCACTCTTGGAAGTCCTTCCCAGTTCTCCTCACTCCAGGAAGTCCTTCCCAGTTCTCCTCACTCCAGGAAGTTCTTCCAGTTCTCCTCACTCCAGGAAGTCCTCCCCAGTTCTCCTCACTCCAGGAAGTCCTCCCCAATTCTCCTCACTCCAGGAAGTCCTTCCCAGTTCTCCTCACTCCAGGAAGTCCTCCCCAGTTCTCCTCACTCCAGGAAGTCCTTCCCAGTTCTCCTCACTCCAGGAAGTCCTTCCCAGTTCTCACTCCAGGAAGTCCTTCCCAGTTCTCCTGACTCCAGGAAGTCCTTCCCAGTTCTCCTGACTCCAGGAAGTCCTTCCCAGTTCTCCTCACTCCTGGAAGTCCTTCCCAGTTCCCCTCACTCCTGGAAGTCCTTCGCAGTTCTCCTCACTCCAGGAAGTCCTTCCCAGTTCTCCTCACTCCAGGAAGTCCTTCCCAGTTCTCCTCACTCCTGGAAGTCCTTCCCAGTTCAAACTCCAGGAAGTCCTTCCCAGTTCTCCTCACTCCTGGAAGTCCTTCCCAGTTCTCACTCCAGGAGGTCCTTCCCAGTTCGCCTCACTGCAGGAAGTCCTTCCCAGTTCTCCTCACTCCAGGAAGTCCTCCCCAGTTCTCCTCACTCCTGGAAGTCCTTCCCAGTTCTCACTCTAGGAAGTCCTTCCCAGTTCTCCTCACTCCTGGAAGTCCTTCCCAGTTTTCACTCCAGGAGGTCCTTCCCAGTTCTCCTCACTCCTGGAAGTCCTTCCCAGTTCTCCTCACTCCAGGAAGTCCTTCCCAGTTCTCCTCACTCCAGGAAGTCCTTCCCAGTTCTCCTCACTCCAGGAAGTCCTTCCCAGTTCTCCTCACTCCAGGAAGTCCTTCCCAGTTCTCCTCACTCCAGGAAGTCCTTCCCAGTTCTCACTCCAGGAAGTCCTTCCCAGTTCTCACTCCAGGAAGTCCTTCCCAGTTCTCCTCACTCGAGGAAGTCCTTCCCAGTTCTCACTCCTGGAAGTCCTTCCCAGTTCTCCTCACTCCAGGAAGTCCTTCCCAGTTCTCCTCACTCGAGGAAGTCCTTCCAGTTCTCACTCCTGGAAGTCCTTCCCAGTTCTCCTCACTCCAGGAATCCTTCCCAGTTCACCTCACTCCAGGAAGTCCTTCCCAGTTCTCCTCACTCCTGGAAGTCCTTCCCAGTTCTCACTCCAGGAAGTCCTTCCCAGTTCTCCTCACTCCTGGAAGTCCTTCCCAGTTATCACTCCAGGAGGTCCTTCCCAGTTCTCCTCACTGCAGGAAGTCCTTCCCAGTTCTCCTCACTCCAGGAAGTCCTTCCCAGTTCTCCTCACTCCAGGAAGTCCTCCCCAGTTCTCACTCCTGGAAGACCTTCCCAGTTCTCCTCACTCCAGGAAGTCCTCCCCAGTTCTCCTCACTCCAGGAAGTCCTTCCCAGTTCTGACTCCAGGAAGTCCTCCAGTTCTCACTCCTGGAACTCCTTCCCAGTTCTCCTCACTCCTGGAAGTCCTTCCCAGTTCTCCTCACTCCAGGAAGTACTTCCCAGTCTCACTCCAGGAAGTCCTTCCCAGTTCTCCTCACTCCAGGAAGCCCTTCCCAGTTCTCCTCACTCCAGGAAGTCCTTCCCAGTTCTGCTCACTCCTGGAAGTCCTTTCCAGTTCTCACTCCAGGAAGTCCTTCCCAGTTCTCCTCACTCCAAGAAGTCCTTCCCAGTTCTCACTCCTGGAAGTCCTTCCCAGTTCTCCTCACTCCAGGAAGTCCTTCCCAGTACTCACTCCAGGAAGTCCTTCCCAGTTCTCACTCCTGAAGTCCTTCCCAGTTCTCCTCACTCCTGGAAGTCCTTCCAGTTCTCCTCACTCCAGGAAGTCCTTCCCAGTTCTCACTCCAGGAAGTCCTTCCCAGTTCTCCTCACTCCAGGAAGTCCTTCCCAGTTCTCCTCACTCCAGGAAGTCCTTCCCAGTTCTCCTCACTCCAGGAAGTCCTTCCCAGTTCTGCTCACACCTGGAAGTCCTTCCCAGTTCTCCTCACTCCAGGAAGTCCTTCCCAGTTCTCACTCCAGGAAATCCTTCCCAGTTCTCCTCACTCCAGGAAGTCCTTCCCAGTTCTCACTCCAGGAAGTCCTTCCCAGTTCTCTCACTCCTGGAAGTCCTTCCCAGTTCTCACTCCAGGAAGTCCTTCCCAGTTCTCCTCACTCCAGGAAGTCCTTCCCAGTTCTCCTCACTCCAGGAAGTCCTTCCCAGTTCTCCTCACTCCAGGAAGTCCTTCCCAGTTCTCCTCACTCCTGGAAGTCCTTCCCAGTTCTCCTCACTCCAGAAAGTCCTTCCCAGTTCTCACTCCAGGAAGTCCTTCCCAGTTCTCACTCCTGGAAGTCCTTCCCAGTTCTCCTCACTCTTGGAAGTCCTTCCCAGTTCTCCTCACTCCAGGAAGTCCTTCCCAGTTCTCCTCACTCCAGGAAGTTCTTCCAGTTCTCCTCACTCTAGGAAGTCCTCCCCAGTTCTCCTCACTCCAGGAAGTCCTCCCCAATTCTCCTCACTCCAGGAAGTCCTTCCCAGTTCTCCTCACTCCAGGAAGTCCTCCCCAGTTCTCCTCACTCCAGGAAGTCCTTCCCAGTTCTCCTCACTCCAGGAAGTCCTTCCCAGTTCTCACTCCAGGAAGTCCTTCCCAGTTCTCCTGACTCCAGGAAGTCCTTCCCAGTTCTCCTGACTCCAGGAAGTCCTTCCCAGTTCTCCTCACTCCAGGAAGTCCTTCCCAGTTCTCCTCACTCCAGGAAGTCCTTCCCAGTTCTCCTCACTCCTGGAAGTCCTTCCCAGTTCTTCTCACTCCAGGAAGTCCTTCCCAGTTCTCACTCCAGGAAGTCCTTCCCAGTTCTCACTCCTGGAAGTCCTTCCCAGTTCTCCTCACTCCTGGAAGTCCTTCCCAGTTCTCCTCACTCCAGGAAGTCCTTCCCAGTTCTCACTCCAGGAAGTCCTTCCCAGTTCTCCTCACTCCAGGAAGTCCTTCCCAGTTCTCCTCACTCCAGGAAGCTCATCCAGTTCTCCTCACTCCAGGAAGTCCTCCCCAGTTCTCCTCACTCCAGGAAGTCCTCCCAGTTCTCCTCACTCCAGGAAGTCCTTCCCAGTTCTCCTCACTCCAGGAAGTCCTCCCCAGTTCTCCTCACTTCAGGAAGTCCTTCCCAGTTCTCCTCACTCCAGGAAGTCCTTCCCAGTTCTCACTCCAGGAAGTCCTTCCCAGTTCTCCTCGCTCCAGGAAGTCCTTCCCAGTTCTCCTCACTCCAGGAAGCCCTTCCCAGTTCTCCGCACTCCTGGAAGTCTTTCCCAGTTCTCCTCACTCCTGGAAGTCCTTCCCAGTTCTCCTCACTCCAGGAAGTCCTTCCCAGTTCTCACTCCAGGAAGTCCTTCCCAGTTCTCACTCCTGGAAGTCATTCCCAGTTCTCCTCACTCCAGGAAGTCCTTCCCAGTTCTCCTCACTCTTGGAAGTCCTTCCCAGTTCTCCTCACTCCAGGAAGTCCTTCCCAGTTCTCCTCACTCCAGGAAGTTCTTCCAGTTCTCCTCACTCCAGGAAGTCCTCCCCAGTTCTCCTCACTCCAGGAAGTCCTCCCCAATTCTCCTCACTCCAGGAAGTCCTTCCCAGTTCTCCTCACTCCAGGAAGTCCTCCCCAGTTCTCCTCACTCCAGGAAGTCCTTCCCAGTTCTCCTCACTCCAGGAAGTCCTTCCCAGTTCTCACTCCAGGAAGTCCTTCCCAGTTCTCCTGACTCCAGGAAGTCCTTCCCAGTTCTCCTGACTCCAGGAAGTCCTTCCCAGTTCTCCTCACTCCTGGAAGTCCTTCCCAGTTCCCCTCACTCCTGGAAGTCCTTCGCAGTTCTCCTCACTCCAGGAAGTCCTTCCCAGTTCGCCTCACTCGTGGAAGTCCTTCCAGTTCTCCTCACTCCAGGAAGTCCTTCCCAGTTCTCACTCCAGGAAGTCCTTCCCAGTTCTCCTCACTCCAGGAAGTCCTTCCAGTTCTCCTCACTCCAGGAAGTCCTTCCCAGTTCTCCTCACTCCAGGAAGTACATCCAGTTCTCCTCACTCCAGGAAGTCCTCCCCAGTTCTCCTCACTCCAGGAAGTCCTCCCCAGTTCTCCTCACTCCAGGAAGTCCTCCCCAGTTCTCCTCACTCCAGGAAGTCCTCCCCAGTTCTCCTCACTCCAGGAAGTCCTTCCCAGTTCTCCTCACTCCAGGAAGTCCTTCCCAGTTCTCACTCCAGGAAGTCCTTCCCAGTTCTCCTCACTCCAGGAAGTCCTTCCCAGTTCTCCTCACTCCAGGAAGCCCTTCCCAGTTCTCCTCACTCCTGGAAGTCCTTCCCAGTTCTCCTCACTCCTGGAAGTCCTTCCCAGTTCTCCTCACTCAGGAAGTCCTTCCCAGTTCTCACTCCAGGAAGTCCTTCCCAGTTCTCACTCCTGGAAGTCCTTCCCAGTTCTCCTCACTCCTGGAAGTCCTTCCCAGTTCTCCTCACTCCAGGAAGTCCTTCCCAGTTCTCACTCCAGGAAGTCCTTCCCAGTTCTCACTCCAGGAAGTCCTTCCCAGTTCTCCTCACTCCAGGAAGTCCTTCCCAGTTCTCCTCACTCCAGGAAGTCCTCCCCAGTTCTCCTCACTCAGGAAGTCCTTCCCAGTTCTCCTCACTCCAGGAAGTCCTCCCCAGTTCTCCTCACTCCTGGAAGTCCTTCCCAGTTCTCCTCACTCCAGGAAGTCCTTCCCAGTTCTCACTCCAGGAAGTCCTTCCCAGTTCTCACTCCTGGAAGTCCTTTCCTGTTCTCCTCACTCTTGGAAGTCCTTCCCAGTTCTCCTCACTCCAGGAAGTCCTTCCCAGTTCTCCTCACTCCAGGAAGTTCTTACAGTTCTCCTCACTCCAGGAAGTCCTCCCCAGTTCTCCTCACTCCAGGAAGTCCTCCCCAATTCTCCTCACTCCAGGAAGTCCTTCCCAGTTCTCCTCACTCCAGGAAGTCCTTCCCAGTTCTCCTCACTCCAGGAAGTACATCCAGTTCTCCTCACTCCAGGAAGTCTCCCCAGTTCTCCTCACTCCAGGAAGTCCTCCCCAGTTCTCCTCACTCCAGGAAGTCCTCCCCAGTTCTCCTCACTCCAGGAAGTCCTCCCCAGTTCTCCTCACTCCAGGAAGTCCTTCCCAGTTCTCCTCACTCCAGGAAGTCCTTCCCAGTTCTCACTCCAGGAAGTCCTTCCCAGTTCTCCTCACTCCAGGAAGTCCTTCCCAGTTCTCCTCACTCCAGGAAGCCCTTCCCAGTTCTCCTCACTCCAGGAAGTCCTTCCCAGTTCTCACTCCTGGAAGTCCTTCCCAGTTCTCCTCACTCCTGGAAGTCCTTCCCAGTTCTCCTCACTCCAGGAAGTCCTTCCCAGTTCTCACTCCAGGAAGTCCTTCCCAGTTCTCACTCCAGGAAGTCCTTCCCAGTTCTCCTCACTCCAGGAAGTCCTTCCCAGATCTCCTCACTCCAGGAAGTCCTCCCCAGTTCTCCTCACTCCAGGAAGTCCTTCCCAGTTCTCCTCACTCCAGGAAGTCCTCCCCAGTTCTCCTCACTCCTGGAAGTCCTTCCCAGTTCTCCTCACTCCAGGAAGTCCTTCCCAGTTCTCACTCCAGGAAGTCCTTCCCAGTTCTCACTCCTGGAAGTCCTTCCCTGTTCTCCTCACTCTTGGAAGTCCTTCCCAGTTCTCCTCACTCCAGGAAGTCCTTCCCAGTTCTCCTCACTCCAGGAAGTTCTTACAGTTCTCCTCACTCCAGGAAGTCCTCCCCAGTTCTCCTCACTCCAGGAAGTCCTCCCCAGTTCTCCTCACTCCAGGAAGTCCTCCCCAGTTCTCCTCACTCCAGGAAGTCCTCCCCAGTTCTCCTCACTCCAGGAAGTCCTTCCCAGTTCTCCTCACTCCAGGAAGTCCTTCCCAGTTCTCACTCCAGGAAGTCCTTCCCAGTTCTCCTCACTCCAGGAAGTCCTTCCCAGTTCTCCTCACTCCAGGAAGCCCTTCCCAGTTCTCCTCACTCCTGGAAGTCCTTCCCAGTTCTCCTCACTCCTGGAAGTCCTTCCCAGTTCTCCTCACTCCAGGAAGTCCTTCCCAGTTCTCACTCCAGGAAGTCCTTCCCAGTTCTCACTCCTGGAAGTCCTTCCCAGTTCTCCTCACTCCTGGAAGTCCTTCCCAGTTCTCCTCACTCCAGGAAGTCCTTCCCAGTTCTCACTCCAGGAAGTCCTTCCCAGTTCTCACTCCAGGAAGTCCTTCCCAGTTCTCCTCACTCCAGGAAGTCCTTCCCAGTTCTCCTCACTCCAGGAAGTCCTCCCCAGTTCTCCTCACTCCAGGAAGTCCTTCCCAGTTCTCCTCACTCCAGGAAGTCCTCCCCAGTTCTCCTCACTCCTGGAAGTCCTTCCCAGTTCTCCTCACTCCAGGAAGTCCTTCCCAGTTCTCACTCCAGGAAGTCCTTCCCAGTTCTCACTCCTGGAAGTCCTTCCCTGTTCTCCTCACTCTTGGAAGTCCTTCCCAGTTCTCCTCACTCCAGGAAGTCCTTCCCAGTTCTCCTCACTCCAGGAAGTTCTTACAGTTCTCCTCACTCCAGGAAGTCCTCCCCAGTTCTCCTCACTCCAGGAAGTCCTCCCCAATTCTCCTCACTCCAGGAAGTCCTTCCCAGTTCTCCTCACTCCAGGAAGTCCTTCCCAGTTCTCCTCACTCCAGGAAGTACATCCAGTTCTCCTCACTCCAGGAAGTCCTCCCCAGTTCTCCTCACTCCAGGAAGTCCTCCCCAGTTCTCCTCACTCCAGGAAGTCCTCCCCAGTTCTCCTCACTCCAGGAAGTCCTCCCAGTTCTCCTCACTCCAGGAAGTCCTTCCCAGTTCTCCTCACTCCAGGAAGTCCTTCCCAGTTCTCACTCCAGGAAGTCCTTCCCAGTTCTCCTCACTCCAGGAAGTCCTTCCCAGTTCTCCTCACTCCAGGAAGCCCTTCCCAGTTCTCCTCACTCCAGTAAGTCCTTCCCAGTTCTCCTCACTCCTGGAAGTCCTTCCCAGTTCTCCTCACTCCAGGAAGTCCTTCCCAGTTCTCACTCCAGGAAGTCCTTCCCAGTTCTCACTCCTGGAAGTCCTTCCCAGTTCTCCTCACTCCTGGAAGTCCTTCCCAGTTCTCCTCACTCCAGGAAGTCCTTCCCAGTTCTCACTCCAGGAAGTCCTTCCCAGTTCTCACTCCAGGAAGTCCTTCCCAGTTCTCCTCACTCCAGGAAGTCCTTCCCAGATCTCCTCACTCCAGGAAGTCCTCCCCAGTTCTCCTCACTCCAGGAAGTCCTTCCCAGTTCTCCTCACTCCAGGAAGTCCTCCCCAGTTCTCCTCACTCCTGGAAGTCCTTCCCAGTTCTCCTCACTCCAGGAAGTCCTTCCCAGTTCTCACTCCAGGAAGTCCTTCCCAGTTCTCACTCCTGGAAGTCCTTCCCTGTTCTCCTCACTCTTGGAAGTCCTTCCCAGTTCTCCTCACTCCAGGAAGTCCTTCCCAGTTCTCCTCACTCCAGGAAGTTCTTACAGTTCTCCTCACTCCAGGAAGTCCTCCCCAGTTCTCCTTACTCCAGGAAGTCCTCCCCAATTCTCCTCACTCCAGGAAGTCCTTCCCAGTTCTCCTCACTCCAGGAAGTCCTCCCCAGTTCTCCTCACTCCAGGAAGTCCTTCCCAGTTCTCCTCACTCCAGGAAGTCCTTCCCAGTTCTCACTCCAGGAAGTCCTTCCCAGTTCTCCTGACTCCAGGAAGTCCTTCCCAGTTCTCCTGACTCCAGGAAGTCCTTCGCAGTTCTCCTCACTCCTGGAAGTCCTTCCCAGTTCCCCTCACTCCTGGAAGTCCTTCCCAGTTCTCCTCACTCCAGGAAGTCCTTCCCAGTTCTCACTCCAGGAAGTCCTTCCCAGTTCTCACTCCTGGAAGTCCTTCCCAGTTCTCCTCACTCCTGGAAGTCCTTCCCAGTTCTCCTCACTCTAGGAAGTCCTTCCCAGTTCTCACTCCAGGAAGTCCTTCCCAGTTCTCCTCACTCCAGGAAGTCCTTCCCAGTTCTCCTCACTCCAGGAAGTCCTTCCCAGTTCTCCTCACTCCAGGAAGTACATCCAGTTCTCCTCACTCCAGGAAGTCCTCCCCAGTTCTCCTCACTCCAGGAAGTCCTCCCCAGTTCTCCTCACTCCAGGAAGTCCTCCCCAGTTCTCCTCACTCCAGGAAGTCCTCCCCAGTTCTCCTCACTCCAGGAAGTCCTTCCCAGTTCTCCTCACTCCAGGAAGTCCTTCCCAGTTCCCACTCCAGGAAGTCCTTCCCAGTTCTCCTCACTCCAGGAAGTCCTTCCCAGTTCTCCTCACTCCAGGAAGCCCTTCCCAGTTCTCCTCACTCCTGGAAGTCCTTCCCAGTTCTCCTCACTCCTGGAAGTCCTTCCCAGTTCTCCTCACTCCAGGAAGTCCTTCCCAGTTCTCACTCCAGGAAGTCCTTCCCAGTTCTCACTCCTGGAAGTCCTTCCCAGTTCTCCTCACTCCTGGAAGTCCTTCCCAGTTCTCCTCACTCCAGGAAGTCTTTCCCAGTTCTCCTCACTCCAGGAAGTCCTCCCCAGTTCTCCTCACTCCAGGAAGTCCTCCCCAGTTCTCCTCACTCCAGGAAGTCCTTCCCAGTTCCCCTCACTCCAGGAAGTCCTTCCCAGTTCTCCTCACTCCAGGAAGTCCTCCCCAGTTCTCCTCACTCCAGGAAGTCCTTCCCAGTTCTCACTCCAGGAAGTCCTTCCCAGTTCTCCTCACTCCAGGAAGTCCTTCCCAGTTCTCACTCCAGGAAGTCCTTCCCAGTTCTCCTCACTCCTGGAAGTCCTTCCCAGTTCTCCCTCCAGGAGGTCCTTCCCAGTTCTCCTCACTGCAGGAAGTCCTTCCCAGTTCTCACTCCAGGAAGTCCTTCCCAGTTCTCCTCACTCCAGGAAGTCCTTCCCAGTTCTCCTCAGTCCTGGAAGTCCTTCCCAGTTCTCCTCACTCGAGGAAGTCCTTCCCAGTTCTTACTCCTGGAAGTCCTTCCCAGTTCTCCTCACTCCAGGAAGTCCTTCCCAGTTCTCACTCCAGGAAGTCCTTCCCAGTTCTCACTCCTGGAAGTCCTTCCCAGTTCTCCTCACTCCAGGAAGTCCTTCCCAGTTCTCCTCACTCCAGGAAGTCCTTCCCAGTTCTCCTCACTCCTGGAAGTCCTTCCCAGTTCTCACTCCAGGAAGTCCTTCCCAGTTCTCACTCCAGGAAGTCCTTCCCAGTTCTCCTCACTCCAGGAAGTCCTTCCCAGTTCTCACTCCAGGAAATCCTTCCCAGTTCTCCTCACTCCAGGAAGTCCTTCCCAGTTCTCCTCACTCCAGGAAGTCCTTCCCAGTTCTCACTCCAGGAAGTCCTTCCCAGTTCTCACTCCAGGAAGTCCTTCCCAGTTCTCCTCACTCCAGGAAGTCCTTCCCAGTTCTCCTCACTCCAGGAAGTCCTTCCCAGTTCTCACTCCAGGAAGTCCTTCCCAGTTCTCACTCCAGGAAGTCCTTCCCAGTTCTCCTGACTCCTGGAAGTCCTTCCCAGTTCTCCTCACTCCTGGAAGTCCTTCCCAGTTCTCTTCACTCCAGGAAGTCCTTCCCAGTTCTCACTCCAGGAAGTCCTTCCCAGTTCTCACTCCAGGAAGTCCTTCCCAGTTCTCCTCACTCCAGGAAGTCCTTCCCAGTTCTCACTCCAGGAAGTCCTTCCCAGTTCTCACTCCAGGAAGTCCTTCCCAGTTCTCCTCACTCCAGGAAGTCCTTCCCAGTTCTCACTCCAGGAAGTCCTTCCCAGTTCTCACTCCTGGAAGTCCTTCCCGGTTCTCCTCACTCCTGGAAGTCCTTCCCAGTTCTCCTCACTCCAGGAAGTCCTCCCCAGTTCTCCTCACTCCAGGAAGTCCTTCCCAGTTCTCCTCACTCCAGGAGGTCCTTCCCAGTTCTCCTCACTCCAGGAAGTCCTTCCCATTTCTCCTCACTCCAGGAAGTTCTTCCAGTTCTCCTCACTCCAGGAAGTCCTCCCCAGTTCTCCTCACTCCAGGAAGTCCTCCCCAATTCTCCTCACTCCAGGAAGTCCTTCCCAGTTCTCCTCACTCCAGGAAGTCCTCCCCAGTTCTCCTCACTCCAGGAAGTCCTTCCCAGTTCTCCTCACTCCAGGAAGTCCTTCCCAGTTCTCACTCCAGGAAGTCCTTCCCAGTTCTCCTGACTCCAGGAAGTCCTTCCCAGTTCTCCTGACTCCAGGAAGTCCTTCCCAGTTCTCCTCACTCCTGGAAGTCCTTCCCAGTTCCCCTCACTCCTGGAAGTCCTTCGCAGTTCTCCTCACTCCAGGAAGTCCTTCCCAGTTCTCCTCACTCCTGGAAGTCCTTCCCAGTTCTCCTCACTCCAGGAAGTCCTTCCCAGTTCTCTCTCCAGGAAGTCCTTCCCAGTTCTCCTCACTCCAGGAAGTCCTTCCCAGTTCTCCTCACTCCAGGAAGTCCTTCCCAGTTCTCCTCACTCCAGGAAGTACATCCAGTTCTCCTCACTCCAGGAAGTCCTCCCCAGTTCTCCTCACTCCAGGAAGTCCTCCCCAGTTCTCCTCACTCCAGGAAGTCCTCCCCAGTTCTCCTCACTCCAGGAAGTCCTCCCCAGTTCTCCTCGCTCCAGGAAGTCCTTCCCAGTTCTCCTCACTCCAGGAAGCCCTTCCCAGTTCTCCGCACTCCTGGAAGTCTTTCCCAGTTCTCCTCACTCCTGGAAGTCCTTCCCAGTTCTCCTCACTCCAGGAAGCCCTTCCCAGTTCTCCTCACTCCTGGAAGTCCTTCCCAGTTCTCCTCACTCCTGGAAGTCCTTCCCAGTTCTCCTCACTCCAGGAAGTCCTTCCCAGTTCTCACTCCAGGAAGTCCTTCCCAGTTCTCACTCCTGGAAGTCCTTCCCAGTTCTCCTCACTCCTGGAAGTCCTTCCCAGTTCTCCTCACTCCAGGAAGTCCTTCCCAGTTCTCACTCCAGGAAGTCCTTCCCAGTTCTCACTCCAGGAAGTCCTTCCCAGTTCTCCTCACTCCAGGAAGTCCTTCCCAGTTCTCCTCACTCCAGGAAGTCCTCCCCAGTTCTCCTCACTCCAGGAAGTCCTTCCCAGTTCTCCTCACTCCAGGAAGTCCTCCCCAGTTCTCCTCACTCCTGGAAGTCCTTCCCAGTTCTCCTCACTCCAGGAAGTCCTTCCCAGTTCTCACTCCAGGAAGTCCTTCCCAGTTCTCACTCCTGGAAGTCCTTTCCTGTTCTCCTCACTCTTGGAAGTCCTTCCCAGTTCTCCTCACTCCAGGAAGTCCTTCCCAGTTCTCCTCACTCCAGGAAGTTCTTACAGTTCTCCTCACTCCAGGAAGTCCTCCCCAGTTCTCCTCACTCCAGGAAGTCCTCCCCAATTCTCCTCACTCCAGGAAGTCCTTCCCAGTTCTCCTCACTCCAGGAAGTCCTTCCCAGTTCTCCTCACTCCAGGAAGTACATCCAGTTCTCCTCACTCCAGGAAGTCCTCCCCAGTTCTCCTCACTCCAGGAAGTCCTCCCCAGTTCTCCTCACTCCAGGAAGTCCTCCCCAGTTCTCCTCACTCCAGGAAGTCCTCCCCAGTTCTCCTCACTCCAGGAAGTCCTTCCCAGTTCTCCTCACTCCAGGAAGTCCTTCCCAGTTCTCACTCCAGGAAGTCCTTCCCAGTTCTCCTCACTCCAGGAAGTCCTTCCCAGTTCTCCTCACTCCAGGAAGCCCTTCCCAGTTCTCCTCACTCCAGTAAGTCCTTCCCAGTTCTCCTCACTCCTGGAAGTCCTTCCCAGTTCTCCTCACTCCAGGAAGTCCTTCCCAGTTCTCACTCCAGGAAGTCCTTCCCAGTTCTCACTCCTGGAAGTCCTTCCCAGTTCTCCTCACTCCTGGAAGTCCTTCCCAGTTCTCCTCACTCCAGGAAGTCCTTCCCAGTTCTCACTCCAGGAAGTCCTTCCCAGTTCTCACTCCAGGAAGTCCTTCCCAGTTCTCCTCACTCCAGGAAGTCCTTCCCAGATCTCCTCACTCCAGGAAGTCCTCCCCAGTTCTCCTCACTCCAGGAAGTCCTTTCCAGTTCTCCTCACTCCAGGAAGTCCTCCCCAGTTCTCCTCACTCCTGGAAGTCCTTCCCAGTTCTCCTCACTCCAGGAAGTCCTTCCCAGTTCTCACTCCAGGAAGTCCTTCCCAGTTCTCACTCCTGGAAGTCCTTCCCTGTTCTCCTCACTCTTGGAAGTCCTTCCCAGTTCTCCTCACTCCAGGAAGTCCTTCCCAGTTCTCCTCACTCCAGGAAGTTCTTACAGTTCTCCTCACTCCAGGAAGTCCTCCCCAGTTCTCCTCACTCCAGGAAGTCCTCCCCAGTTCTCCTCACTCCAGGAAGTCCTCCCCAGTTCTCCTCACTCCAGGAAGTCCTCCCCAGTTCTCCTCACTCCAGGAAGTCCTTCCCAGTTCTCCTCACTCCAGGAAGTCCTTCCCAGTTCTTACTCCAGGAAGTCCTTCCCAGTTCTCCTCACTCCAGGAAGTCCTTCCCAGTTCTCCTCACTCCAGGAAGCCCTTCCCAGTTCTCCTCACTCCTGGAAGTCCTTCCCAGTTCTCCTCACTCCTGGAAGTCCTTCCCAGTTCTCCTCACT
Organism: Megascapheus bottae; assembly: GCF_031878675.1. Classification (NCBI taxonomy): domain Eukaryota; kingdom Metazoa; phylum Chordata; class Mammalia; order Rodentia; family Geomyidae; genus Megascapheus; species Megascapheus bottae. Next base: position 68,172,162 of record NC_143517.1, on the reverse strand, counting down.
CCAGGAAGTCCTTCCCAGTTCTCACTCCAGGAAGTCCTTCCCAGTTCTCACTCCTGGAAGTCCTTCCCAGTTCTCCTCACTCCTGGAAGTCCTTCCCAGTTCTCCTCACTCCAGGAAGTCCTTCCCAGTTCTCACTCCAGGAAGTCCTTCCCAGTTCTCACTCCAGGAAGTCCTTCCCAGTTCTCCTCACTCCAGGAAGTCCTTCCCAGTTCTCCTCACTCCAGGAAGTCCTCCCCAGTTCTCCTCACTCCAGGAAGTCCTTCCCAGTTCTCCTCACTCCAGGAAGTCCTCCCCAGTTCTCCTCACTCCTGGAAGTCCTTCCCAGTTCTCCTCACTCCAGGAAGTCCTTCCCAGTTCTCACTCCAGGAAGTCCTTCCCAGTTCTCACTCCTGGAAGTCCTTCCCTGTTCTCCTCACTCTTGGAAGTCCTTCCCAGTTCTCCTCACTCCAGGAAGTCCTTCCCAGTTCTCCTCACTCCAGGAAGTTCTTACAGTTCTCCTCACTCCAGGAAGTCCTCCCCAGTTCTCCTCACTCCAGGAAGTCCTCCCCAATTCTCCTCACTCCAGGAAGTCCTTCCCAGTTCTCCTCACTCCAGGAAGTCCTTCCCAGTTCTCCTCACTCCAGGAAGTACATCCAGTTCTCCTCACTCCAGGAAGTCCTCCCCAGTTCTCCTCACTCCAGGAAGTCCTCCCCAGTTCTCCTCACTCCAGGAAGTCCTCCCCAGTTCTCCTCACTCCAGGAAGTCCTCCCCAGTTCTCCTCACTCCAGGAAGTCCTTCCCAGTTCTCCTCACTCCAGGAAGTCCTTCCCAGTTCTCACTCCAGGAAGTCCTTCCCAGTTCTCCTCACTCCAGGAAGTCCTTCCCAGTTCTCCTCACTCCAGGAAGCCCTTCCCAGTTCTCCTCACTCCAGTAAGTCCTTCCCAGTTCTCCTCACTCCTGGAAGTCCTTCCCAGTTCTCCTCACTCCAGGAAGTCCTTCCCAGTTCTCACTCCAGGAAGTCCTTCCCAGTTCTCACTCCTGGAAGTCCTTCCCAGTTCTCCTCACTCCTGGAAGTCCTTCCCAGTTCTCCTCACTCCAGGAAGTCCTTCCCAGTTCTCACTCCAGGAAGTCCTTCCCAGTTCTCACTCCAGGAAGTCCTTCCCAGTTCTCCTCACTCCAGGAAGTCCTTCCCAGATCTCCTCACTCCAGGAAGTCCTCCCCAATTCTCCTCACTCCAGGAAGTCCTTCCCAGTTCTCCTCACTCCAGGAAGTCCTCCCCAGTTCTCCTCACTCCTGGAAGTCCTTCCCAGTTCTCCTCACTCCAGGAAGTCCTTCCCAGTTCTCACTCCAGGAAGTCCTTCCCAGTTCTCACTCCTGGAAGTCCTTCCCTGTTCTCCTCACTCTTGGAAGTCCTTCCCAGTTCTCCTCACTCCAGGAAGTCCTTCCCAGTTCTCCTCACTCCAGGAAGTTCTTACAGTTCTCCTCACTCCAGGAAGTCCTCCCCAGTTCTCCTTACTCCAGGAAGTCCTCCCCAATTCTCCTCACTCCAGGAAGTCCTTCCCAGTTCTCCTCACTCCAGGAAGTCCTCCCCAGTTCTCCTCACTCCAGGAAGTCCTTCCCAGTTCTCCTCACTCCAGGAAGTCCTTCCCAGTTCTCACTCCAGGAAGTCCTTCCCAGTTCTCCTGACTCCAGGAAGTCCTTCCCAGTTCTCCTGACTCCAGGAAGTCCTTCGCAGTTCTCCTCACTCCTGGAAGTCCTTCCCAGTTCCCCTCACTCCTGGAAGTCCTTCCCAGTTCTCCTCACTCCAGGAAGTCCTTCCCAGTTCTCACTCCAGGAAGTCCTTCCCAGTTCTCACTCCTGGAAGTCCTTCCCAGTTCTCCTCACTCCTGGAAGTCCTTCCCAGTTCTCCTCACTCTAGGAAGTCCTTCCCAGTTCTCACTCCAGGAAGTCCTTCCCAGTTCTCCTCACTCCAGGAAGTCCTTCCCAGTTCTCCTCACTTCAGGAAGTACATCCAGTTCTCCTCACTCCAGGAAGTCCTCCCCAGTTCTCCTCACTCCAGGAAGTCCTCCCCAGTTCTCCTCACTCCAGGAAGTCCTCCCCAGTTCTCCTCACTCCAGGAAGTCCTCCCCAGTTCTCCTCACTCCAGGAAGTCCTTCCCAGTTCTCCTCACTCCAGGAAGTCCTTCCCAGTTCCCACTCCAGGAAGTCCTTCCCAGTTCTCCTCACTCCAGGAAGTCCTTCCCAGTTCTCCTCACTCCAGGAAGCCCTTCCCAGTTCTCCTCACTCCTGGAAGTCCTTCCCAGTTCTCCTCACTCCTGGAAGTCCTTCCCAGTTCTCCTCACTCCAGGAAGTCCTTCCCAGTTCTCACTCCAGGAAGTCCTTCCCAGTTCTCACTCCTGGAAGTCCTTCCCAGTTCTCCTCACTCCTGGAAGTCCTTCCCAGTTCTCCTCACTCCAGGAAGTCTTTCCCAGTTCTCCTCACTCCAGGAAGTCCTCCCCAGTTCTCCTCACTCCAGGAAGTCCTCCCCAGTTCTCCTCACTCCAGGAAGTCCTTCCCAGTTCCCCTCACTCCAGGAAGTCCTTCCCAGTTCTCCTCACTCCAGGAAGTCCTCCCCAGTTCTCCTCACTCCAGGAAGTCCTTCCCAGTTCTCACTCCAGGAAGTCCTTCCCAGTTCTCCTCACTCCAGGAAGTCCTTCCCAGTTCTCACTCCAGGAAGTCCTTCCCAGTTCTCCTCACTCCTGGAAGTCCTTCCCAGTTCTCCCTCCAGGAGGTCCTTCCCAGTTCTCCTCACTGCAGGAAGTCCTTCCCAGTTCTCACTCCAGGAAGTCCTTCCCAGTTCTCCTCACTCCAGGAAGTCCTTCCCAGTTCTCCTCAGTCCTGGAAGTCCTTCCCAGTTCTCCTCACTCGAGGAAGTCCTTCCCAGTTCTTACTCCTGGAAGTCCTTCCCAGTTCTCCTCACTCCAGGAAGTCCTTCCCAGTTCTCACTCCAGGAAGTCCTTCCCAGTTCTCACTCCTGGAAGTCCTTCCCAGTTCTCCTCACTCCAGGAAGTCCTTCCCAGTTCTCCTCACTCCAGGAAGTCCTTCCCAGTTCTCCTCACTCCTGGAAGTCCTTCCCAGTTCTCACTCCAGGAAGTCCTTCCCAGTTCTCACTCCAGGAAGTCCTTCCCAGTTCTCCTCACTCCAGGAAGTCCTTCCCAGTTCTCACTCCAGGAAATCCTTCCCAGTTCTCCTCACTCCAGGAAGTCCTTCCCAGTTCTCCTCACTCCAGGAAGTCCTTCCCAGTTCTCACTCCAGGAAGTCCTTCCCAGTTCTCACTCCAGGAAGTCCTTCCCAGTTCTCCTCACTCCAGGAAGTCCTTCCCAGTTCTCCTCACTCCAGGAAGTCCTTCCCAGTTCTCACTCCAGGAAGTCCTTCCCAGTTCTCACTCCAGGAAGTCCTTCCCAGTTCTCCTGACTCCTGGAAGTCCTTCCCAGTTCTCCTCACTCCTGGAAGTCCTTCCCAGTTCTCTTCACTCCAGGAAGTCCTTCCCAGTTCTCACTCCAGGAAGTCCTTCCCAGTTCTCACTCCAGGAAGTCCTTCCCAGTTCTCCTCACTCCAGGAAGTCCTTCCCAGTTCTCACTCCAGGAAGTCCTTCCCAGTTCTCACTCCAGGAAGTCCTTCCCAGTTCTCCTCACTCCAGGAAGTCCTTCCCAGTTCTCACTCCAGGAAGTCCTTCCCAGTTCTCACTCCTGGAAGTCCTTCCCGGTTCTCCTCACTCCTGGAAGTCCTTCCCAGTTCTCCTCACTCCAGGAAGTCCTCCCCAGTTCTCCTCACTCCAGGAAGTCCTTCCCAGTTCTCCTCACTCCAGGAAGTCCTCCCCAGTTCTCCTCACTCCTGGAAGTCCTTCCCAGTTCTCCTCACTCCAGGAAGTCCTTCCCAGTTCTCACTCCAGGAAGTCCTTCCCAGTTCTCACTCCTGGAAGTCCTTCCCAGTTCTCCTCACTCCTGGAAGTCCTTCCCAGTTCTCCTCACTACTGGAAGTCCTTCCCAGTTCTCACTCCAGGAAGTCCTTCCCAGTTCTCCTCACTCCAGGAAGTCCTTCCCAGTTCTCCTCACTCCAGGAAGTCCTTCCCAGTTCTCCTCACTCCAGGAAGTCCTCCCCAGTTCTCCTCACTCCAGGAAGTCCTCCCCAGTTCTCCTCACTCCAGGAAGTCCTCCCCAGTTCTCCTCACTCCAGGAAGTCCTTCCCAGTTCTCCTCACTCCAGGAAGTCCTCCCCAGTTCTCCTCACTCCAGGAAGTACTTCCCAGTTCTGCTCACTCCAGGAAGTCCTTCCCAGTTCTCACTCCAGGAAGTCCTTCCCAGTTCTCCTCACTCCAGGAAGTCCTTCCCAGTTCTCACTCCAGGAGGTCCTTCCCAGTTCTCCTCACTCCAGGAAGTCCTTCCCAGTTCTCCTCACTCCAGGAAGTCCTTCCCAGTTCTGCTCACTCCTGGAAGTCCTTCCCAGTTCTCACTCCAGGAAGTCCTTGCCAGTTCTCCTCACTCCAGGAAGTCCTTCCCAGTTCTCCTCACTCCAGGAAGTCCTTCCCAGTTCTCACTCCAGGTAGTCCTTCCCAGTTCTCCTCACTCCAAGAAGTCCTTCCCAGTTCTCACCCCAGGAGGTCCTTCCCAGTTCTCCTCACTCCAGGAAGTCCTTCCCAGTTCTCCTCACTCCAGGAAGTCCTTCCCAGTTCTCCTCACTCCAGGAAGTCCTTCCCAGTTCTCCTCACTCCAGGAAGTCCTTCCCAGTTCTCCTCACTCCAGGAAGTCCTTCCCAGTTCTCCTCACTCCAGGAAGTCCTCCCCAGTTCTCCTCACTCCAGGAAGTCCTCCCCAGTTCTCCTCACTCCAGGAAGTCCTTCCCAGTTCCCCTCACTCCAGGAAGTCCTCCCCAGTTCTCCTCACTCCAGGAAGTCCTTCCCAGTTCTCCTCACTCCAGGAAGTCCTTCCCAGTTCTCCTCACTCCAGGAAGTCCTTCCCAGTTCTCCTCACTCCAGGAAGTCCTTCCCAGTTCTCCTCACTCCTGGAAGTCCTTCCCAGTTCTCACTCCAGGAGGTCCTTCCCAGTTCTCCTCACTGCAGGAAGTCCTTCCCCGTCTCCTCACTACTGGAAGTCCTTCCCAGTTCTCAATCCAGGAAGTCCTTCCCAGTTCTCCTCACTCCAGGAAGTCCTTCCCAGTTCTCCTCAGTCCTGGAAGTCCTTCCCAGTTCTCCTCACTCGAGGAAGTCCTTCCCAGTTCTTACTCCTGGAAGTCCTTCCCAGTTCTCCTCACTCCAGGAAGTCCTTCCCAGTTCTCACTCCAGGAAGTCCTTCCCAGTTCTCCTCACTCCAGGAAGTCCTTCCCAGTTCTCCTCACTCCTGGAAGTCCTTCCCAGTTCTCACTCCAGGAAGTCCTTCCCAGTTCTCACTCCAGGAAGTCCTTCCCAGTTCTCCTCACTCCAGGAAGTCCTTCCCAGTTCTCCTCACTCCAGGAAGTCCTTCCCAGTTCTCACTCTAGGAAGTCCTTCCCAGTTCTCCTCACTCCTGGAAGTCCTTCCCAGTTCTCACTCCAGGAAGTCCTTCCCAGTTCTCCTCACTCCTGGAAGTCCTTCCCAGTTCTCACTCCAGGAAGTCCTTCCCAGTTCTCCTCACTCCTGGAAGTCCTTCCCAGTTCTCACTCCAGGAGGTCCTTCCCAGTTCTCCTCACTCGAGGAAGTCCTTCCCAGTTCTCACTCCTGGAAGTCCTTCCCAGTTCTCCTCACTCCAGGAAGTCCTTCCCAGTTCTCCTCACTCCTGGAAGTCCTTCCCAGTTCTCACTCCAGGAAGTGCTTCCCAGTTCCCCTCACTCCTGGAAGTCCTTCCCAGTTCTCCTCACTCCAGGAAGTCCTTCCCAGTTCCCCTCACTCCTGGAAGTCCTTCCCAGTTCTCCTCACTCCAGGAAGTCCTTCCCAGTTCTCCTCACTCCTGGAAGTCCTTCCCAGTTCTCACTCCAGGAAGTCCTTCCCAGTTCTCCTCACTCCTGGAAGTCCTTCCCAGTTCTCACTCCAGGAAGTCCTTCCCAGTTCTCCTCACTCCTGGAAGTCCTTCCCAGTTCTCACTCCAGGAGGTCCTTCCCAGTTCTCCTCACTGCAGGAAGTCCTTCCCAGTTCTCCTCACTCCAGGTAGTCCTTCCCAGTTCTCCTCAGTCCTGGAAGTCCTTCCCAGTTCTCCTCACTCCAGGAAGTCCTTCCCAGTTCTCACTCCTGGAAGTCCTTCCCAGTTCTCCTCACTCCAGGAAGTCCTTCCCAGTTCTCCTCACTCCAGGAAGTCCTTCCCAGTTCTCCTCACTCCAGGAAGTCCTTCCCAGTTCTCCTCACTCCAGGAAGTCCTTCCCAGTTCTCCTCACTCCAGGAAGTCCTTCCCAGTTCTCCTCACTCCAGGAAGTCCTCCCCAGTTCTCACTCCAGGAAGTCCTTCCCAGTTCTCCTCACTCCAGGAAGTCCTTCCCAGTTCTCCTCACTCCAGGAAGTCCTTCCCAATTCTCCTCACTCCAGGAAGTCCTTCCCAGTTCTCCTCACTCCAGGAAGTCCTTCCCAGTTCTCACTCCAGGAAGTCCTTCCCAGTTCTCCTCACTCCTGGAAGTCCTTCCCAGTTCTCCTCACTCCTGGAAGTCCTTCCCAGTTCTCTTCACTCCAGGAAGTCCTTCCCAGTTCTCACTCCAGGAAGTCCTTCCCAGTTCTCACTCCAGGAAGTCCTTCCCAGTTCTCTTCACTCCAGGAAGTCCTTCCCAGTTCTCACTCCAGGAAGTCCTTCCCAGTTCTCACTCCAGGAAGTCCTTCCCAGTTCTCTTCACTCCAGGAAGTCCTTCCTAGTCTCACTCCAGGAAGTCCTTCCCAGTTCTCACTCCAGGAAGTCCTCCCCAGTTCTCCTCACTCCAGGAAGTCCTTCCCAGTTCTCACTCCAGGAAGTCCTTCCCAGTTCTCTTCACTCCAGGAAGTCCTTCCCAGTTCTCCTCACTCCTGGAAGTCCTTCCCAGTTCTCCTCACTCCAGGACGTCCTTCCTAGTCTCACTCCAGGAAGTCCTTCCCAGTTCTCACTCCAGGAAGTCCTTCCCAGTTCTCCTCACTCCAGGAAGTCCTTCCCAGTTCTCCTCACTCCAGGAAGTCCTTCCCAATTCTCCTCACTCCAGGAAGTCCTTCCCAGTTCTCATCACTCCAGGAAGTCCTTCCCAGTTCTCACTCCAGGAAGTCCTTCCCAGTTCTCCTCACTCCTGGAAGTCCTTCCCAGTTCTCCTCACTCCTGGAAGTCCTTCCCAGTTCTCTTCACTCCAGGAAGTCCTTCCCAGTTCTCACTCCAGGAAGTCCTTCCCAGTTCTCACTCCAGGAAGTCCTTCCCAGTTCTCCTCACTCCAGGAAGTCCTTCCCAGTTCTCACTCCAGGAAGTCCTTCCCAGTTCTCACTCCAGGAAGTCCTTCCCAGTTCTCTTCACTCCAGGAAGTCCTTCCTAGTCTCACTCCAGGAAGTCCTTCCCAGTTCTCACTCCAGGAAGTCCTCCCAGTTCTCCTCACTCCAGGAAGTCCTTCCCAGTTCTCACTCCAGGAAGTCCTTCCCAGTTCTCTTCACTCCAGGAAGTCCTTCCCAGTTCTCCTCACTCCTGGAAGTCCTTCCCAGTTCTCCTCACTCCAGGACGTCCTTCCTAGTCTCACTCCAGGAAGTCCTTCCCAGTTCTCACTCCAGGAATTCCTTCCCAGTTCTCCTCACTCCTGGAAGTCCTTCCCAGTTCTTCTCACTCCAGGAAATCCTTCCCAGTTCTCACTACAGGAAGTGCTTCCCAGTTCTCCTCACTCCTGGAAGTCCTCCCCAGTTCTCCTCTCTCCAGGAAGTCCTCCCCAGTTCTCCTCACTCCAGGAAGTCCTTCCCAGTTCTCACTCCAGGAAGTCCTCCCCAGTTCTCCTCACTCCAGGAAGTCCTTCCCAGTTCTCCTCACTCCAGGAAGTCCTTCCCAGTTCTCCTCACTCCAGGAACTCCTCCCCAGTTCTCCTCACTCCAAGAAGTCCTCCCCAGTTCTCCTCACTCCAGGAAGTCCTCCCCAGTTCTCCTCACTCCAGGAAGTCCTTCCCAGTTCTCACTCCAGGAAGTCCTTCCCAGTTCTCACTCCAGGAAGTCCTTCCCAGTTCTCCAACTCCAGGAAGTCCTTCCCAGTTCTCCTCACTCCAGGAAGTCCTTCCCAGTTCTCCTCACTCCAGGAAGTCCTTCCCAGTTCTCCTCACTCCTGGAAGTCCTTCCCAGTTCTCACTCCAGGAAGTCCTTCCCAGTTCTCCTCACTCCAGGAAGTCCTCCCCAGTTCTCCTCACTCCAGGAACTCCTCCCCAGTTCTCCTCACTCCAGGAAGTCCTTCCCAGTTCTCCTCACTCCAGGAACTCCTCCCCAGTTCTCACTCCAGGAAGTCCTCCCCAGTTCTCCTCACTCCAGGAAGTCCTTCCCAGTTCTCCTCACTCCAGGAAGACCTCCCCAGTTCTCCTCACTCCAGGAAGTCCTCCCCAGTTCTCCTCACTCCAGGAAGTCCTTCCTAGTTCTCCTCACTCCTGGAAGTCCTTCCCAGTTCTCCTCACTCCAGGAATTCCTTCCCAGTTCTCCTCACTCCTGGAAGTCCTTCCCAGTTCTCACTCCAGGAAGTCCTTCCCAGTTCCCCTCACTCCTGGAAGTCCTTCCCAGTTCTCCTCACTCCAGGAAGTCCTTCCCAGTTCCCCTCACTCCTGGAAGTCCTTCCCAGTTCTCCTCACTCCAGGAAGTCCTTCCCAGTTCTCCTCACTCCTGGAAGTCCTTCCCAGTTCTCACTCCAGGAAGTCCTTCCCAGTTCTCCTCACTCCTGGAAGTCCTTCCCAGTTCTCACTCCAGGAAGTCCTTCCCAGTTCTCCTCACTCCTGGAAATCCTTCCCAGTTCTCACTCCAGGAGGTCCTTCCCAGTTCTCCTCACTGCAGGAAGTCCTTCCCAGTTCTCCTCACTCCAGGTAGTCCTTCCCAGTTCTCCTCAGTCCTGGAAGTCCTTCCCAGTTCTCCTCACTCCAGGAAGTCCTTCCCAGTTCTCACTCCTGGAAGTCCTTCCCAGTTCTCCTCACTCCAGGAAGTCCTTCCCAGTTCTCCTCACTCCAGGAAGTCCTTCCCAGTTCTCCTCACTCCAGGAAGTCCTTCCCAGTTCTCCTCACTCCAGGAAGTCCTCCCCAGTTCTCACTCCAGGAAGTCCTTCCCAGTTCTCACTCCAGGAAGTCCTTCCCAGTTCTCCTCACTCCAGGAAGTCCTTCCCAGTTCTCCTCACTCCAGGAAGTCCTTCCCAGTTCTCACTCCTGGAAGTCCTTCCCAGTTCTCACTCCAGGAAGTCCTTCCCAGTTCTCCTCACTCCAGGAAGTCCTTCCCAGTTCTCACTCCAAGAAGTCCTTCCCAGTTCTCACTCCAGGAAGTCCTTCCCAGTTCTCTTCACTCCAGGAAGTCCTTCCCAGTTCTCCTCACTCCTGGAAGTCCTTCCCAGTTCTCCTCACTCCAGGAAGTCCTTCCTAGTTCTCACTCCAGGAAGTCCTTCCCAGTTCTCACTCCAGGAAGTCCTTCCCAGTTCTCCTCACTCCTGGAAGTCCTTCCCAGTTCTTCTCACTCCAGGAAATCCTTCCCAGTTCTCACTACAGGAAGTCCTTCCCAGTTCTCCTCACTCCTGGAAGTCCTTCCCAGTTCTCCTCTCTCCAGGAAGTCCTCCCCAGTTCTCCTCACTCCAGGAAGTCCTTCCCAGTTCTCCTCACTCCAGGAAGTCCTCCCCAGTTCTCCTCACTCCAGGAAGTCCTTCCCAGTTCTCCTCACTCCAGGAAGTCCTTCCCAGTTCTCCTCACTCCAGGAACTCCTCCCCAGTTCTCCTCACTCCAAGAAGTCCTCCCCAGTTCTCCTCACTCCAGGAAGTCCTCCCCAGTTCTCCTCACTCCAGGAAGTCCTTCCTAGTTCTCACTCCAGGAAGTCCTTCCCAGTTCTCACTCCAGGAAGTCCTTCCCAGTTCTCCAACTCCAGGAAGTCCTTCCCAGTTCTCCTCACTCCAGGAAGTCCTTCCCAGTTCTCCTCACTCCAGGAAGTCCTTCCCAGTTCTCCTCACTCCTGGAAGTCCTTCCCAGTTCTCCTCACTCCAGGAAGTCCTCCCCAGTTCTCCTCACTCCAGGAACTCCTCCCCAGTTCTCCTCACTCCAGGAAGTCCTTCCCAGTTCTCCTCACTCCAGGAACTCCTCCCCAGTTCTCACTCCAGGAAGTCCTCCCCAGTTCTCCTCACTCCAGGAAGTCCTTCCCAGTTCTCCTCACTCCAGGAAGACCTCCCCAGTTCTCCTCACTCCAGGAACTCCTCCCCAGTTCTCCTCACTCCAGGAAGTCCTTCCTAGTTCTCCTCACTCCTGGAAGTCCTTCCCAGTTCTCCTCACTCCAGGAAGTCCTCCCCAGTTCTCCTCACTCCAGGAAGTCCTCCCCAGTTCTCCTCACTCCAGGAAGTCCTTCCCAGTTCTCCTCACTCCTGGAAGTCCTTCCCAGTTCTCCTCACTCCTGGACGTCCTTTCCATGCCAGGGGAGATTCCAGGGGAGAGGACGCAGGTGGTCTGCAGCTGCCTGCATGAGGAGGAGAGAGAGGGTAGATGGATGGGGGGGTCCATCGGCGGATCGACGGCAGACGTGCGAAGGACAGTTGAGTGAATGAATGGGTGGCGAGATCGATTGAGAGTGGGCAGGAAGGTGGATGGAGAGAGAGAGAGATGGTGGATGCTTCCCTGTCCCTTTGCTCATCTTCCCCCTGAAGAATCCCACTCCTCCTCAGGATGGGGCCTAAATTGCCTCCAGGCAAGAGCTGCTGTAACCCTGCCCTGGCATAGTGCACCTGCACGCTCCCTGCTGCCACCAAACCGGAGCCACGGGGCTCATTGGAGTGTACCTGCCTGGTGTCTACAGCTCGCCCTCCAGAGGGCATCCTCTGGGCTAGGCCAGCTGGTCTTCAGGGCTTCCCGACCTTCCCAAGGCCCACGGGGGGGGGGGGGGGAAGAGGGGAAGGGGCCTCCCTCCCTCCCTCCCTACCTTCCTGCCTTCTTTCCTCCCCCTCCCTCTCTCCCTCCCTTGCCCCTCCCTCTCTTCCTCCCTCCCTCCCTGCCTTCCTCAGATGTGATCTTACTATACAGGCAAAGGTGGCCTCAAGTCCACAATCCTCTTGCCTACTTCCTGATATTAGGATTTCAAGGCCTGTGCCACTACACTCAGCTGATATGTATGAACATATCTATCATATATGTATATAATTTACATATAGAACAGCTGAGCGTAGTGGCTTGAACCCTGGGCCTGGGCGCTGTCCCTGAGCTCTTCAGCTCAAGGCCACCTCCCTACCCTTGGGTCTCAGCGCCACTTCTGGTTTTCTAGGGGTTCACTGGAGATGAGAGTCTCATGGTCTTTAGTGCCCTGGCTGGCTTTGAACCTTGATCCTCAGACCTCAGCCTCCTCAGCAGCTAGGATGACAGGCGTGGGCGCCCGGCATCTTCCGCAGATTCTCCGCGTGGCCCATGGCTTCCACACAGAGCCCTTGCTTCCCGCTTTCCCCGGGTGGCCCGTGCTTTGGCAGCTGTGTGGCTGCCTTGTCTGTCTTGGTGGCCTCTTCCTTCCGGACGCCGAGATGTGCCCAGCAGTTTAGGTCGTGCCCCTGCCAGCCCCGCTCTCTGGGCCGCCTGTGGGAGCTCCCTGCCCCGTTCTTTGTGTCTGGCGACAGGGGCAGCAGAGGGAAGCCCTGCTCCACTTTGGCCACCAGCCTTGGTCTACTGCGGGAAGGGCCTTCTCCACGGCATTCTTCCTTTGTTGTTTACGTGTCCACCTCTGTCTTCCAGCTGGGCCGTGGCGGGGGCTGCTGCTTTCTCTGGGTGCGACGCCCGGAGCTGGGGACGAGCAGCGCCTGCGGCAGGCTGCCCTGCCAGGCTGGACCACGGCTGGACTCAGCTCTCTGGTCGTCAGCGCCCCCTTTCTCTACTCTCTTCCGGACTCCTTTTGGAGCTTGGACTAGTCCTGTCTTTTCCTAAAATTTCCTGTTTTCTGTCTATTCTCTGTTTTGTCTCTTAATCTTGATGATAAGTATGTTTTGCCTTTGAGCTCTTTCCCGTCTCTGGTTCTACCATCTTTGTCTGTCTCACTCTCTCAAGTGTGACCTCTGGGGCCCTGGCCACACTTGTGACTCTGCCACACTTGTGGTTCTGTGGAGCCAGCCACGTGCCGTGCCTCCCTCTCTCCCGCTGGTGCTCCTTCCCTCCAGGTGTGTCCTGAGGGTCAGGCCCACGGGAGCTCACGCAGTGTGTCCTGGGCTTTCTCACTCTGTGCCTTTTGCCCTGGCTGTCCGGTCCCACCCCTCGGGATGTGCCCTCACCTGCCCAGGTGCTGCGAGGTGGGGCCGGGGTTAGGAGACACAGTCCTCTTGCTTTGGTCTGGTGGCTTGGGCAGTCCATCCTTGTCACTGGACCCTCTTTCCCTGGGGTGGACTCCCTCGGAGCAGGCTCAGCTGGCTTCCTGCCCAGGCTGCCTGCTCCCACAACCTGCTGAGAGGAGGGGAGGGGCCTCAGGCTGGCATTCTTCATCTTAGTTGTCCACTTGATTGGAAGACTTGCTGAGATTAGCCGAGTGCACCCCTGGGGTATTTGTGAGGGTGATCCCAGAGATACTTCACCAGCGAGGGCTCCACCGGCTCCCTCCCCTCCTCCCCCACGAGGCAGCTCCCTGGGGCTTCCCTCTTCCTCCACACTGCCCCCCCCATCATGTTTGCAGATCCTCTCCTGGGATTCCCAGGAGCCAGAGAAGGGGCTTTTCCTGGGCCCTGGGGAGGGGGCCAGAGAAGGCAAGGACGCAGGGCCACGCTGAGCCTGGAGGAAGGGTGAGGACATGGCGTGGCTGCCTCTGCTCCATCCTGTCCTGTGTCCCCATTAAGGGGACAAAGGGAGCGTAGCACTTTTCTTTCTCCATTTCCACCCGCTGTCTGCCAATATTGCACTGATGATAATTTCTCTTTAATGGGCTATTTGCGGTAATTATGATACACCGAGTGAGTAATTGTATCTGACTTGTGGCACCCACCATGGGCCAGGGAGAGATTGACCCCTCGCCCTCCCAGTCCTGGTCCTGGCAGCTCTGCCCTCTGCCACCAGCCTCCGCCCTGGGGCCCTGGGCCTGGGCCCTGGGGGCTTTGCTGGGGCTTCAGGCCGGTGGCAGGGACTATGGGGAGCAGGGCTGCTTCTCCAGAGCTGTAGATTTTCCCTGCTCATCAGGGGCCACTCCAGGCCTCATGTGGGTCTGGCGTGGCTGACAAGAGCCCACACAAGTCCTGGTGGTGAGTGGCACCAGGGGCCCTGGAT